>NC_044555.1:88405102-88719566 GCF_007565055.1 Rhinopithecus roxellana | reverse complement strand
GTACCAGCCTGGAGCTGGGGAGACTTGCTGGGTGGCTAGACCCAAAGAGAGACAACAATCACTGCAGTTCAGCTCACAGGAAGCCACATTCATAGGAAAAGTGGGAGAGTACTACATCAAGGGAACACCCCGTGGGGCAAAAGAATCTGAACAACTGCCTTCAGCCCTAGACCTTCCCCTCCGACAGAGCCTCCCAAATGAAAAGGAACCAGAAAACCAATCCTGGTAATATGACAAAACAAGGCTCTTCAACACCTCCCAAAAATCACACTAGTTCACCAGCAATGGATCCAAACCAAGAAGAAATCCTCTATTTACCTGAAGAAGAATTCAGGAGGTTAGTTTTTAAGCTAATCAGTGAGGGATGAGAAAGGCAAAGACCAGTGCAAGGAAATCCAAAAAATGTTACAAGAAGTGAAGGGAGAAATATTCAAGGAAATAGATAGCTTAAAGAGAAAACAATAAAAAATTCAGTAAAGTTTGGGCACACTTTTAGAAATGCAAAATCCTCTGGAAAGTCTCAGCAATAGAACTGAGCAAGTAGAAGAAAGAAATTCAGAGCTTGAAGAAGAGGTCTTTGAAGTAACCCAATCCAACAAAGACAAAGAAAAAAGAATATGAAAATATGAACAAAGCCTCCAAGAAGTCTGGAATTATGTTAAAAGACCAAACTTAAGAATAATCAGTGTTCCTATGGAAGAAGAGAATTCTAAAAGCTTGGAAAATATATTCAGGAGAACAATTGAGGAAAACTTCTCCAGCCTTCCTAGAGACCTAGACATCCAAATACAAGAAGCACAAAGAACACCTGGAAAATTCATCACAAAACATCTTCACCTAGGGATATTATCATCAGGTTATCCAAAGTTAAAATGAAGGAAAGAATCTTAAGAGCTGTGAGACAGAAATACCAGGGAACCTATAAAGGAAAACTATCAAATTAACAGCAGATTTCTCAACAGAAACCCTACACGCTAGAAGGGATTGGGGTCCTATCTTCAGCTTCCTCAAACAAAACAATTATCAGCCAAGAACTTGTATCCAGCAAAACTAAGCATCATGTAAGAAGGAAAGATACAGTCGTTTTCAGACGAACAAATGCTGAGAGAATTCACCATTACCAAGCCACCACTGCAAGAACTGCTAAAAAGAGCGCTAAATCTTGAAACAAATCCTGGAAGCACATCAAAATAGAACCCATCTAAATCATAAATCACACAGGACCTATAAAACAAAAAACATGTTAGAAGACAAAAACAAGAAACAAAAACAAAGTACACAGGCAACAAAGAGGATGATGAATGCAATGGTACCTCACATTGCAATACTACATTGAATGTAAATGGCCTAAATGCCCCATTTAAAAGATACAGAACCACAGAATAGACAAGAACTCACCAACCATCTGCTGCCTTCAGGAGAGTCGCCTAACACCTAAAAACTCACATAAAGTAAAGGGGTGGAAAAGGGCATTTCATGCAAATGGACACCAAAAGCGAGCAGGGACAGCTATTCTTACATCAGACAGAACAAATTTTAAAGCAACAGCAGTTAAAAGAGACAAAGGGCGACATTATATCATGGTAAAAGGACTTGTCCAACAGGAAAATATCACAATTCTAAACATATACACACTTAACACTGTAGCTCCCAAATTTATAAAAACAATTGCTAATAGACCTAAGAAATGAGATAGACAGCAATACCATAATAGTGGGGGACTTTAATACTTCATTGACAGCATTAGACAGGTCATCAGGACAGAAAGTCAACAAAGAAACTGGATTTAAATTATACCTTGGAACAAATGGACTTAACAGATAGATACAGAACATTTCATCCAACAACCACAGAATACACATTCTATTCAACAGCACATGGAATTCTCTCCAAGACAGACCATTTAATAGGCCATAAAATGAGCCTCAATAAATTTAAGAAAATTGAAATTTTCTTAAGAGAGAGTCAGCGAAGGGAGATAGGGGTGGGGCCATTTTATAAGATTTGGGTAGGTAAAGGAAAATTGCAGTCAAAGGGGGTTGTTCTCTGGTGGGCAGCGGTGGGGGTCACAAGGTGCTCAGTGGGGGAGCTTTTTGAGCCAGGATGAACCAGGAGAAGGAATTTCACAAGGTAATGTCATCAGTTAAGGCAGAAACAGGCTATTTTCACTTCTTTTGTGGTGGAATGTCATCAGTTAAGGCAGGAAGAGGCCATCTGGATGTATACATGCAGGTCACAGGGGATATGATGGCTTAGCTTGGGCTCAGAGGCCTGACATTCCTGTCTTCTTATATTAATAAGAAAAAATAAAAGGAAATAGTGGTAAAGTGTTGGGGTGGCAAAAATTTTGGGGAGTGGTATAGAGAGATAATGGGCGATGTTTCTCAGGGCTGCTTCGAGTGGGATTAGGGGTGGCGTGGGAACCTAGAGTGGGAGAGATTAAGCTGAAGGAAGATTTTGTGGTAAGGGGTGATATTGTGGGGTTGTTAGAAGAAACATTTGTCTTATAGAATTATTGATGATGGCCTGGATACGGTTTTGTATGAATTGAAAAACTGAAAGGAGTAAGAAAATGAAAAAAACAGGTATTAAAGGGCTAAGAATTGGGAGGACCCAGGACATTCAATTAGAGAGTGCCTAAGGAGGTTCAGCATAGCCCTGCCAGCAAAGATTATTTATTTACTTTAAGAGTTGAGAGTGGCAGTTTGGGGATAGCACCAGGAGATATCAGCTGTGATGACTTGTAGAAACAGTGTAAACTGGCAGTGTAAACATGAGCAGGGCATTTATGAGTAGTTGAGAATGGTGAATAGGAGTATGACTAGACAGAAGATAGTAGGGATGACAAGTTTTTGGGGTGCAGTCCAAGTTGCGCTGGTGTCTGGAATGAGACTGGGGTCTAATAAAAAGGAGTGTCTATACAGGAGCTTAAATGGACTGTACCCTGTAGCATTCCAAGGACAGGCCCAAATTCTGAGAAGGGCAAGTGGTAAAAGTATTGTCCAGTCCTTTTTAAGTTGGTGGCTGAGCTTGTTGAGGTGTGTTTTTAAAAGACCATTAGTCCGTTCTACCTTTCTTGAAGATTGAGGATGGTAAGGGATATAAAGGTTTCACTGAATACCAAGAGCCTGAGAAACTGCTTGGGTGATTTGACTAATAAAGACCGGTCCACTATCGGACTGTATAGAGGTAGGAAGGCCAAACCAAGGAATTATGTCTGACAGAAGGGAAGAAATGACTGCAGTGGCCTTCTCAGACCCTGTGGGAAAGGCCTCTACCCATCCAGTGAAAGTGTCTACCCAGACCAAGAGGTATTTTAGTTTCCTGACTCAAGGCATGTGAGTAAAGTCAATTTGCCAGTCCTGGGCAGGGGCAAATCCCCGAGCTTGATGTGTAGGGAAGGGAGGAGGCCTGAGAAATTTCTCAAGAGTAGTACAGTAGCAGATGGAACACTGAGAAGGGGTTTCCTTGAGAATAGATTTCCATGATGGAAAGGAAATGAGAGGTTCTAAGAGGCAGGCTAACGACTTGTAACCTACATGGAAGAGGTTATGAAATGACAACAGAATAGAATGCGCCTTTGAGGCTGGAACGAGATATTTTCCTTGGTCCAAGAACCATTTGCCTTGTGTGGGAAGAGATTGATAGGTAGAAGTTTTAGTGGGGGAGTAGGTGGGAGTGGCCAGATGAAAAGGAGAAAAACTGCCATGAGGGATAGAAGTTGGAATAGAAGAGGGATAGCTGCTTTTTTAGCTAACTTATCAGCATAAGCATTGTCCCGAGAGATGGGATCTGATGACTTTTGATGGCTGTTTTTTTAGCTACCTTATCAGCATAAGTGTTGTCCTGAGTGATGGGATCTGATGCCTTTTGATGGCCTTTGCAGTGAATGACTCCAGCTTCCTTTGGAAGTAAAGAGGCTTTGAGAAGCATTTTTATTAAAGAGGCATTAATGATAGAGGACCCTTGCATAGTGAGGAAATTTCTTTCTGCCGATATAACAGCATGGTGGTGCAGGATATGGGAGGCATATTAAGAGTCAGTGTAAATATTGACGCGTAATCATTTTGCAAGAGTGAGGGCCCAAGTTAAGGCAATGAGTTCGGCTTGCTGAGAGGTAGTGGTGGGGGGCAGAAAGTATATGCATCAGGTGTGAGAAAGAAAATAGATTTTGGAAGTTATGGGAACTGTACAGAGTGAATTGAGCATAGTTTGTGATTTTGAGAGCCTCTAAAAGTATTAGGGCGGTGGCAGCGGCCACACGCAGACATGAGGGTTAGGCTAAAACAGTAAGGTCAAGTTGTTTGGATGAAAAGGCTACAGGGCGTGGTCCCGGCTCTTGTGTGAGAATTCTGACTGCGCTAACCATGCCTACGAAGGAAAGGAGTTGTTTTTTAGAAGGGATTGGAGTTTGGGAGATTAGTCAGACATGATCAGCAGGGAGAGCACATGTGTTTTTATGAGAATTATACCGAGGTAGGTAACAGATGAGGAAGAAATTTGGGCTTGACTGAAGTATTGGGGGCTGTCTGTGAAGCCTTGTGGCAGTACAGCCAGGTCATTTGCTGAGCCTGATGGGCGTCAGGGTCAGTCCAAGTGAAAGCGAAGAGAGGCTGGGATAAAGGGTGCAAGGAATAGTAAAGAAAGCATGTTTGAGATCCAGAACAGAATGCTGGGTTGTGGAGGGAGGTATTGAGGATAGGAGAGTATATGACTTTGGCACCACGGGGTGGATAGACAAGACAATTTGGTTGATAAGGTGCAGATCCTGAACTAACCTGTAAGGCTTGTCTGGTTTTAGGACGGAAAATGGAGGAATTATAAGGAGTGTTCATAGGTTTTAGAAGCCCATGCTGTAGCAGGTGAGTGATAATAGGCTTTAATCATTTTAAAGCTTGCTGTGGGATGGGATATTGGCATTGAGCAGGGTAAGAGTGATTAGGTTTTAATGAGATGGTTAGGGGTGCGTGATCCATCACTAAGGAGGGAGTAGAGGCATCCTATACTTGTGGTTTAAGGTGGGGAAATACAAGGAAAGGATGTGAAGGAGGCTTTTAACTGGGGCAAAAGGTGGCAATGAGGTGTGGCTGTAGCCCAGGAATAGTCCGGGAAGCAGATAATTTGGTTAAAATGTCTTGGCCTAATAAGGGAACTGGGCAGGTGGGGATAACTAAAAAAGAGTGCATAAAAGAATGTTGAGCACGTTGGCACCAGAGTGGGAAAGTTTTAAGAGGTTTAGAAGCCTGGCCATCAATACCCACAACAGTTATGGAGGCAAAGGAACAGGCCCTTGAAAAGAAGGTAATGTGGAGTGAGTAGCCCCCATATGGATTAAACAGGGGACGGACCTACCCTCCACTGTAAGAGTTGCCTGAGGCTCAGCATCCATGATGGTCCAGGGGGCTTCCGAGGTGTTGGGGCAGCGTCAGTCTTCAGCCACTAAGCCGAGAAGATCTGGGAAGGAGTCAGTCAGAGAGCCTTGGGCCAGAGTTCCAGGGGCTGTGGAAGTGGCTACCAGGTAAGTTGAACAGTCCGATTTCCAGTAGGGTCCCACACAGATGGGACATGGCATAGGAGGAATCCTGGGCTGCGGGCATTCCTTGGCTCGGTGGCCAGGTTCTGGAGGAACCCCTGGCAGCTGCGGTTCAGGCGTTTGGAGTTCTTGTGTGCTGGAGATGTGGCTGGGGTTTCTCTCACAGTGGAGGCAAGGAATTGCAACTCAGAAATAAGTTGCTACTTGGCTGCCTCTACTCTATTATTGTACACCTTGAAGGCGAGGTTCATTAAGTCCTGTTGTGGGGTTTGAGGGCCGGAATTTAATTTTTGGAGCTTTATTTAATATCGGGAGCAGATTGAGTAATAAAATAAAATGCATGTTGAGAATAAGACGGCCTTCTGACCTTTCAGGGTCTAGGGCTGTAAAGCATCTAAAGGTTGCTGCCAAATGACCCATGAACTGGGCTGGGTTTTTATATTTGATGAGAAAGAGCCTAAACAGTATCTGATGTGGGATAAAGAAAAAGGAGCATTCACCTTGACTATGCCTTTAGCTCCAGCCACCTTTTTAAGAGGAAATTGCTGGGCAGGTGGGGGAGGGCTAGTCATGGAACAAAACTGTAAACCAGGCCGGGTGTGAGGAGGGGAGGTGATTAAAGGATTATAGGGTTGGGGAGTGGAGGCTGAGGAAGAACTGAGACCTAGCTAGGTGTCTCACTAAAACACATATGGATCAAATCATATGATTTTTGGATTTGTGTCAGTATAATCTAGGAAGAAGGAAGTAGATTCTGTTTTAGATGAAATAATACTAATAATGAAGTGATGGTTGTTGCATCTGGAAAATGAGTATGTGGGGGTTTTCTCTAAGTCGATCTATGAATTTAATGAAATCCACGTAAAAGCACAATTTTGTTCTGAAGTTAGCTAAGTTAGTTATAAAGTTTATTTAGAAAAAATATCTAAGAAAACTCTCAAAAATGTGCAATGAATAGTGTAGGGTAGACCACACTGGATATTAAGATACAGTATAATGCCGCAATAATTATAATGGTTTGGTATTAGCACATGGAGAGGCAGGATAATAAAACAGAAAAGAGAAATCCAGAAACAGGCCTAAATGCATATGGAAATGTAGATTTTTAAAAATAATGATGACATTTCAAGTCAGTGGGAAAATTGTCTTCTAATGTGTTATTGGCACCACAGAAAAACTACAATGAATATATCATTGGCTGAATTTCTCACACAATTCCAAATGGATCTGAGATCTAAAGTGAAGAAAAAAAAACTGTTCAAGTAGTATAAGAAGACATAGATGAATTCCTTATTTGCTTTGTCGTTTTATCTTTGTTTAGTTTTCAGAGTAAGGAGAATTTCCCATGGTAAATGCTGTGATGAGTCCCTCAGAACGCCTTACAAATGAAGAGCTTATTCTACCAGCTATTGGAAGTCCTCTGACCCACAGGTGGTAGTTACAAGGATTCCTAAAAAAAAAAAAAGTCCAGCACCCTTGTTTCCATCTCACAGATTGCTTCCTGGGGAATCTAACCTGTGGCATTTCCAATGAATAAAAAGACAGAAGCAAGACCACACATGGTAGCCCACACGTATATTTCCCATGCTTTGAGGGGCTGAGGTGGGAGGATCACTTGAGACCATGAGGTCAAGACCAGCCTGGGCAACATAGCAAGACTCAGTCTCTTCAAAAATAAAATAAAATAATTAGTCAGGTGCAGTGTAGTGCCTGTTGTCCCAGCTACTCATGAGACTGAGGCAGGAGGATTGCTAGAGCCCAGGAGTTCAAGGCTGCTCCTGGGCTCTCTCAAAACAAAAGCAAAAGCAAGTAAGGGAAAAGACTGATAAATGTGATCATATATATAAACTTTTGCATAGCAAAACCAAAATACCACAAGGAAAGTACAAGCCAGGAAAATTACTTGCAAATAACATTGCAAATTTTATTTCTAACATTTAAAGACGTGCTAACAATTGATTGGAAAAACACCAACAATCTGACTTTTAAAGAGGAAGAGATGAACAATACTTTGCAGAAAAGAAATATAAATGACCCTTTTATTGTGAAAAGTTACCAATTTCAATCATAATAACGGAGATATAATTAAAGCTACACTGAAATAATGTTTCTCACCTCTCTGCTTGGCAAAATCCAACATAGTCTGTTTGCCAGTCTGTGTGGAAACTGGGCTCTCATACGTTGCTGTTGATAATGACACAACGGCTATTGAAGAGAAGTCGACAATATCAGACAACACTGTTTATTCTTTAAGCTTTTGACCCAGCATTTCTGCCAAGATAGGAATCTATCCCAAAGATATACCGGTAAAAATGTGGACTAATATATGCCCAGAGTAACTTGGAGCACTAACTGAAATAGCAAAAGTTAGTGCTGCATGTTTGAGTTTGGCCATATTATTTAAAAGAAACAATATGAAAATAAGCAAAAACTTTAAAAAATGAGTCTGAATGGGGCATGGAGGGAAGCTAGCAAGAAGACAAGACTAGAAGTTAGATCTCTATGCATGTACCTTGCTCTGTAATTTTAAACCTGGGAACCATATACACAAATATTTTTCATAATTATAAAACTCAGTGAAGTTGGAAAGAAAAAAATCAATCTCTAAAAATAAGAACCGGACAAGTGAGCCCAAATATCTATCTAGCTGATGGCATAACTGTGCTGAGAATTACTTCAAGTGACTTTAAGTACTTTGACCCTACATTACCAGGTAGATATGCCCAAAGGAAAAAATAATTACAAAAATATATTCTTTTACAGCTTTATTGAAGTGTATTTGATATACAAATAACTACATATATTTGATGTATATAATTTGATGAGTTTGGATATAAGCATACACCCATCACCTCCAAATGTTTCCTTGTGTCCCAAATAAATCTTTTTTTTTTTTTTTTTTTTTTTTTTTTTGAGACGGAGTCTCGCTCTATCGCCCGCGCTGGAGTGCAGTGGCCGGATCTCAGCTCACTGCAAGCTCCACCTCCCGGGTTCACGCCATTCTCCTGCCTCAGCCTCCTGAGTAGCTGGGACTACAGGCGCCCGCCGCCTCGCCCGGCTAGTTTTTTGTATTTTTTAGTAGAGACGGGGTTTCACCGTGTTAGCCAGGATGGTCTCGATCTCCTGACTTCGTGATCCACCCGTCTCGGCCTCCCAAAGTGCTGGGATTACAGGCTTGAGCCACCGCGCCCGGCCCCAAATAAATCTTAAACTGCATTCAGAAATATTATTTTTAATAATAATTTTTCAATTGTTACTTCAAGACTATAGTGTATAGAAATAAAATAGTAGTAGAATAAAGAAACTAAATAAGTGTTGCTAATATAATTTAGGAAAGAAGATATTAAATAGAGTCATGCATTGCTTAACAATGGGGATACATTCTGAGAAATGGTTTGTTCAGCAATTTAACCACTGTACAAACATCATGGTGTACTTACACAAACTTTGATGATATAGCTTACTACACACCTCGGCTTTATGGTGTAGCTTATTGCTCTTTGGCTACCAATCTGTACAGCATGTTACTGTATTGAATATACAGACAACCTATGAAATAGGAGAAAATATTTGCAAACTATGCATCCCACAAAGGTCTGATATCCAGAATCTACAAGGAACTCAAATAAATCAACAAGCAAAGAACAAATAATTGAACTTAAAAATGAGGAAAGAAGATGAACAGACATTTCTCAAAAGAAGACATACAGGTGACCAACAAACATGAAAAAATGCTCATCATCACTAATCATCAGAGAAATGCAAATCAAAACCACAATGAGATACCATCTCACACCAGTCAGAATGGTGATTATTAAAAAGTAAAAAAATAAAAATAACAGATGCTGGTGAGGCTGTAGAGAAAAGGGGATACTTATACACTGCTGGTGGGAATGCAAATTAGTTCAGACACTGTGGAAAGCAGTTTGGAGATTTCTCAAAGAACTAAAATCAGAACTGCCATTCATCCCAGCAATCTCATTACTGAGTATATACCAAAAGGAAAATAAATCATTCTACCGAAAAGACACTTGCACTCATGTGTTCATCTCAGCACTATTCACAATAGCAAAGACATGGAATCAACCTAGGTGCCCATCAACAGTGGATTGGACAAAGAAAACGTGGTACATAAACACCATGAAATACTACACAGCCATAAAAAAGAATGAAATCACTTCCTTTGCAGCAACATGGATGCAGCTGGAAGCCATTGCCCTATGCTAATTAACTCAGGAACCGAAAACCAAATACCTCATGTTCTCGCTCACAGGTGGGAGCTAAAAACTGAGTACACATGAATGTAAAGATGGGAACAATACACACTGGGGACTACTATAGGTGAGAGAGAGGGAGGGGGGTAAGGGCTGAAAAACTACCTATTGGGTACTATACTCACTACCTGGGCGATGGGATCATTTGTACCCTGAACCTCAGCATTATGAAATACACCCATATAACAAACCTATACATGTACCCTCTGAACCTGAAATAGAAGTTTTTAAAACAAGAATTTCTTCTATGAAAAAAAGATAATACGAAAGTTTGTAAATGCCAAAAAATTGAAAGTGAGCAAATTAAAAAGTTACCATTTTACAACACCTTTTGGAATAATGGATATAGGTTGAAATTATTGATCGATGCTAAAACTATTAGGTAAATGATGAGAAATTTTATCATGGATGAATCAGGTTTGCAAAACCTCAACCCACTTCCCAATATTAACATCAGAGAAATTGCCTCCCATATGATGCAAAAAGAGACACAGCATCACCTATTAATATTCTCACCAAAGAGAAAAAAAAGGTCTAAATGTAATCAGCCTCTAGAACCAACTACCAACTGGCAGAAAATATGAGTATAGATAGATATGTTAAATGAAACTAAAATGATACAATCAGTAAAATACAGAATATAAGGAATTCTACAGGATAAATGATGTCATTTCTTAAACAATTAAATGACATGTGCAAAACAAAAAAAGTTTGGGGGTGAGGGGAGTTTTCATAGACGGAAAAAAAAGAACTAAAAGAAACATCAACCATGTGATGTGTGGACCTCATCTGAATCCCGATTCGAACAAATCCACTGGAAAATGTTTTTGGGACAGTTGTGGAAATTTGAACATAAACTAGGTTTTAGATGATATCATAAGGCTATTATTAGTTTTAGTAGGTGTGGTGATAATATTGTGATTATATTTTAAAATATATGTATTAAAGATTCATAGTAAAATATAGAAAAATATCAAGAATTTGCTTCAAAATATACAGGAAGAACAGGGGAAGGAGGAGAAAAAAAGTGAAGAAAAAGCAGCAGTAGCAACATAGGGCTAGAAGTGATTAAACAAAAATGACTATATGTTAATATGTTGATTTCTATGACGCTGCGTGAAGAGTGCATGGAGGTTAGTTCCACTCTGCTTCTATTGTCATGCAATTTTAGAAGTTTCTATAATAAGACCGTTTTAAAAGTGTATGAGCTAAGCGAATGCTTGACATTGTTGATGAGTCCAGCACTTAATGAAGAGCAGGGGAGGGGTCTCTAGTACTCTTGATGTTTTCTCAGATGACCTTTCCTTTCTAGAGTGCTACTTCCCATGGGGCTCTCTTCTGGAAGGTCCCCTGCTGCCAGGGGAGCCATGCTGAGGACTCATACCCCTAGCCCTAATATTTATTTGAAATTATCCTTATTTATTTGCATTTATTTATAATTATCCTCAGTTGTACTTTGCTATTTTAATGTACAGCTGTGTTGCTAGCATTAAATGCATTTTTGTCTTAGTATATTTCCAACTTACAATGAGTCTATCAGAATGTAGCACCTTCATAAGTCAAGGAGCATCTGTATTAAATTGTATAGCTCTATCTTTTCTAGTAATATCCTTTATCTTAAAACATAATTACCTTGAAATAAAAACCTTAATTTATTATTTTCTATACCTTTATAAATATTTGTTTTCTATAGATGTGTTTATGACTATATCTTCTTTTCTAGCCTTGCATCCAAATTTCAGATTTTAAAATATCATTCCAAAGTCACTATTTTATAGTTGAAGTTGTGTAGCTCTTATTTTGACCTTTTATTTCCCTTTTTGTTTTAATTTTATCTTATATTGTTCTTAATTTCATTTTAATATATTGATCTTACATTTCCCCGTTATTATCTTATATGTTTGCCTTTTTAGCTACTGTAGTTTTCACTGCACTTTAAGAGTTTTCTTTTTGGAATGCCCAGCAGAAGTGGAGCCACAAGGCAAGTGACACTGGAAAGAGCCCATACTCCAAAAAAGAATTCTAAAGGATTTTTCTTCATAGATATCCTTAGAGTAGCTCCTTGGCACTCAGTAATAATAATAATGACAGATTCCCCCATTATGTTCAAGGATTCTCCCCAAAACACTTTTTCTGTGCAACTCAGCAGAGAAGCTGTTAAGTCTTTCAAGGCAAAAATTAATTCTCTGTGAGGATGGAATGCTTTTGGTCCTGAAAGCCTTCTGATGTTACTTGGCAACCAGCTCTTATATAAGGAACTATATGTTACAAAATCTACAGTTTCCACCGTAAATCTGCAGGATATGGAAAAAGTTATGCTATAAACCATAGAAATAGACAGGCAGTTATACATGTGCAAATATTCATCGTATGTCTCCCCTAGTATGACCCTGGGGAGGAATCAGGAAATGTTGAATAACCTGAAAGATCTTAAAGCTGAATTCAAGGATCATTATAATTCTTCTGTTTCCACTGTATTATGTTGAATTAAAATAGGCAGAATAATTTATTATTCATGTTGTCATTTATTGTAGCTGATGTCTCATTATAAATCTGTAATTAGAAATCTATTCAATTAGGCCGGGCGCGCGCGGTGGCTCACGCCTGTAATCCCAGCACTTTGGGAGGCCGAGACGGGCGGATCACGAGGTCAGGAGATCGAGACCATCCTGGCTAACACGGTGAAACCCCGTCTCTACTAAAAAAATACAAAAAACTAGCCGGGCGAGGTGGCGGGCACCTGTAGTCCCAGCTACTTGGGAGGCTGAGGCAGGAGAATGGCATGAACCCGGGAGGCGAAGCTTGCAGTGAGCTGAGATCCGGCCACTGCACTCCAGCCTGGGTGACAATAGCGAGACTCCGTCTCAAAAAAAAAAAAAAAAAAAAAAAAAAAAAGAAATCTATTCAATTATAGTTGTTTGTAACCATCTTATGGAATCACTTTTCTCAAATTTGCTATTCTGTTTTGCTATATCATGGTTCCTTAACATAAACACTCTTTTTGTTAATTTTATATTTCTAGTGACTTATTTTGCTATAAATGACATATAGAAGTTACATAGGAGGAACAAGAAATATAACAAAATATGCTTGATCAATTTGGTTCTTAAAATCATATGTAATAAGAGTACACCTTGTAGGCAGAACAAAACAGTACATTAGAGCAACCAAATTTTATTCTAAACTTTCTACAGGTTTTCAGAAAATCAGATGCTCTGAAGAAAAAGCTTATGCTATGGTATTTCTTTGTGATTACGGCTTAATTATGTTTTATAAGTACCTTTTGTTGATAAAAGGGTTCATAGGGAATTTCAAAAATGACTCTAGGAAAATAGACAAACTTTAAGAGCGTAGAGTTCCCTGATATTACACCAAAGAAGAATTCAAGGATATTTTTTGGAATAGAAATCTAATGAAGTTTTAACTAAAATATACATTGAAATGTACAAAACATCTCAGTTAATTTGGTCTTTTGTTTTGAAGCCTTATTATTCTAACAGAAAAAGATTTCAATGCTACTGGTTTTTATTGTGGCCTGCCCTTTTGATCATCTTGTTAATACTCAAAGACATTAGCATCACATGGTAACCTTGGGAGATAAATGCTACTCTATACATCTATATCCTTGTTTCACACCTTGAATGAAGCACATATGCTACACTTTGCTTTCTTTTTTTTCTGTTTTATAAAAGAATGAATCCTAGGGAAAAGTCATGCAAGCCTTCAAATTGTTGATATCCTATGAATCAAAAATTCTGCTTCTGGGAATGTATTGTTATAAAATAATTGGACAAGTGTGTGAATGTATGTGCATGATTGCAATGTATATTATTATAAACATACTTATGTATTATCATAGCATCCTTTATAATGCAAAAAATGGAAACAATTGTCCATCAAAAGAGAATTGTTTAATTAAGGTAACTCATACAATGATATATAATGCAGTAATTGTAAATAATGATATAAATGCATATTTAGTGGTAAGGAAAGAAGTTCACTGTAGAATATAATGTACAAAAGCAGATTACAAATGGTATCTATAGAATAATACCATGCTGGGGGCCAGAGCAACATGGCCGAATAGGAAAAGCTCCAGTCTCCAACTCCCAGCGCGAGCGACACAGAAGACCAGTGATTTCTGCATTTTCAACGGAGGTACTGGGGTCATCTCACTAGGGAGTGCCGGACAATCGGTGCTGGTCAGCTGCTGCAGCCCGACCAGTGAGAGCTGAAGCAGGGCGAGGCATCACCTCACCTGGGAAGCGCAAGGGGGAAGGGAATCCCTTTTCCTAGCCAGGGGAACTGAGACACACAACACCTGGAAAATCCGGTGACTCCCACCCCAATACTGCGCTTTGAACAAACGGGTATATCAGGAGATTGTATCCCACACCTGGCCGGGAGGGTCCCACGGCCACGGAGCCTCCCTCATTGCTAGCACAGCAGTCTGTGATCTAACCGCAAGGCAGCAGCGAGGCTGGGGGAGGGGCGCCTGCCATGGCTAAGGCTTAAGTAGGTAAACAAAGCCGCTGGGAAGCTCGAACAGGGTGGAGCTCACAGCAGCTCAAGGAAACCTGCCTGTCTCTGTAGACTCCACCTCTGGGGACAGGGCACAGCTAAACAACAACAACAACAACAAAAGCACCACGAACCTCTGCAGATGCAAACGACTATGACAGCTTTGAAGAGAGCAGTGGATCTCCCCACACGGAGGTTGAGATCTGAGAAGGGACAGACTGCCTGCTCAAGTGGGTCCCTGACCCCTGAGTAGCCTAACTGGGAGACATCCCCCACTAGGGGCAGTCTGACACCCCACACCTCACAGGGTGGAGTACATCCCCGAGAGGAAGCTTCCAAAGTAAGAATCAGACAGGTACACTTGCTGTTCAGCAATATTCTATCTTCTGCAACCTCTGCTGCTGATACCCAGGCAAACAGGGTCTGGAGTGGACCTCAAGCAATCTCCAACAGACCTACAGCTGAGGGTCCTGACTGCTAGAAGGAAAACTATCAAACAGGAAGGAAACCAATACCAAAACCCCATCAGTACGTCACCATCATCAAAGACCAGAGGCAGATAAAACCACAAAGATGGGGAAAAAGCAGGGCAGAATAGCTGGAAATTCAAAAAATAAGAGTGCATCTCCCCCTGCAAAGGAGTGCAGCTCATCGCCAGCAACGGATCGAAGCTGGTCAGAGAATGACTTTGACGAGATGAGAGAAGAAGGCTTCAGTCCATCAAACTTCTCAGAGCTAAAGGAAGAATTACATACCCAGCGCAAAGAAACTAAAAATCTTGGATAAAGAGTGGAATAATTGACAGCAAGACTAATTAATGCAGAGAAGGTCATAAACGAAATGACAGAGATGAAAACCATGACACGAGAAATACGTGACAAATGCACAAGCTTCAGTAACCAACTCGATCAACTGGAATAAAGAGTATCAGCTATTGAGGATCAAATGAATGAAACGAAGCGAGAAGAGAAACCAAAAGAAAAAAGAAGAAAAAGAAATGAACAAAGCCTACAAGAAGTATGGGATTATGTAAAAAGACCAAATCTACGTCTGATTGGGGTGCCTGAAAGTGAGGGGGAAAATGGAACCAAGTTGGAAAACACTCTTCAGGATATCATCCAGGAGAACTTCCCCAACCTAGTTAGGGCAGGCCAACATTCAAATTCAGGAAATACAGAGAATGCCACAACGATACTCCTCCAGAAGAGCAACTCCAAGACACATAATTGCCAGATTCACCAAAGTTGAAATGAAGGAAAAAATCTTAAGGGCAGCCAGAGAGAAAGGTCGGGTTACCCACAAAGGGAAGCCCATCAGACTAACAGCAGATCTCTCGGCAGAAACTCTACAAGCCAGAAGAGAGTGGGGGCCAATATTCAACATTCTTAAAGAAAAGAATTTTCAACCCAGAATTTCATATCCAGGCAAACCAAGTTTCATAAGTGAAGGAGAAATAAAATCCTTTACAGATAAGCAAAGGCTTACAGATTTTGTCACCACCAGGCCTGCCTTACAAGAGACCCTGAAGGAAGCCCTAAACATGGAAAGGAACAACCGGTACCAGCCATTGCAAAAACATGCCAAAATGTAAAGACCATCGAGGCTAGGAAGAAACTGCATCAACTAACGAGCAAAATCACCAGTTAATATCATAATGGCAGGATCAAGTTCACACATAACAATATTAACCTTAAATGTAAATGGACTAAATGCTCCAATTAAAAGACACAGACTGGCAAACTGCATAAAGAGTCAAGACCCATCAGTCTGCTGTATTCAGGAGACCCATCTCACATGCAGAGACATACATAGGCTCAAAATAAAGGGATGGAGGAAGATCTACCAAGCAAATGGAGAACAAAAATAAAGCAGGGGTTGCTGTCCTAGTCTCTGATAAAATAGACTTGAAACCATCAAAGATCAAAAGAGACAAAGAAGGCCATTACATAATGGTAAAGGGATCAATTCAACAGGAAGAGCTAACTATCCTAAATATATATGCACCCAATACAGGAGCACCCAGATTCATCAAGCAAGTCCTTAGAGACTTACAAAGAGACTTAGACTCCCATACAATAATAATGGGAGACTTTAACACTCCACTGTCAACATTAGACAGATCAACGAGACAGAAAGTTAACAAGGATATCCAGGAATTGAACTCATCTCTGCACCAAGCGGACCTAATAGACATCTATAGAACTCTCCACCCCAAATCAACAGAATATACATTCTGCTCAGCACCACATCGCACTTATTCCAAAATTGACCACATAATTGGAAGTAAAGCACTCCTCAGCAAATGTACAAGAACAGAAATTATAACAAACTGTCTCTCAGACCACAGTGCAATCAAACTAGAACTCAGGACTAAGAAACTCAATCAAAACGGCTCAACTACATGGAAACTGAACAACCTGCTCCTGAAAAACTACTGGGTACATAACGAAATGAAGGCAGAAATAAAGATGTTCTTTGAAACCAATGAGAACAAAGATACAACATACCAGAATCTCTGGGACCCATTTAAAGCAGTGTGTAGAGGGAAATTTATAGCACTAAATGCCCACAAGAGAAAGCAGGAAAGATCTAAAATTGACACTCTAACATCACAATTAAAAGAACCAGAGAGGCAAGAGCAAACACATTCAAAAGCTAGCAGAAGGCAAGAAATAACTAAGATCAGAGCAGAACTGAAGGAGATAGAGACACAAAAAACCCTCCAAAAAATCAATGAATCCAGGAGATGGTTTTTTGAAAAGATCAACAAAATTGACAGACCGCTAGCAAGACTAATAAAGAAGAAAAGAGAGAAGAATCAAATAGACGCAATAAAAAATGATAAAGGGGATATCACCACCGACCCCACAGAAATACAAACTACCATCAGAGAATACTATAAACACCTCTACGCAAATCAACTAGAAAATCTAGAAGAAATGGATAATTTCCTGGACACTTACACTCTTCCAAGACTAAACCAGGAAGGAGTTGAATCCCTAAATAGACCAATAGGAGGCTCTGAAATTGAGGCAATAATTAATAGCCTACCCACCAAAAAAAGTCCAGGACCAGATGGATTCACAGCTGAATTCTACCAGAGGTACAGGGAGGAGCTGGTACCATTCCTTCTGAAACTATTCCAATCAATAGAAAAAGAGGGAATCCTCCCTAACTCATTTTATGAGGCGAACATCATCCTGATACCAAAGCCTGGCAGAGACACAACAAAAAAAGAGAATTTTAGACCAATATCCCTGATGAACATCGATGCAAAAATCCTCAATAAAATACTGGCAAACTGGATTCAGCAGCACATCAAAAAGCTTATCCACCATGATCAAGTGGGCTTCATCCCTGGGATGCAAGGCTGGTTCAACATTCGCAAATCAATAAATGTAATCCAGCATATAAACAGAACCAAAGACAAGAACCACATGATTATCTCAATAGATGCAGAAAAGGCTTTTGACAAAATTCAACAGCCCTTCATGCTAAAAACGCTCAATAAATTCGGTATTGATGGAACGTATCTCAAAATAATAAGAGCTATTTATGACAAACCCACAGCCAATACCATACTGAATGGGCAAAAACTGGAAAAATTCCCTTTGAAAACTGGCACAAGACAGGGATGCCCTCTCTCACCGCTCCTATTCAACATAGTGTTGGAAGTTCTGGCTAGGGCAATCAGGCAAGAGAAAGAAATCCAGGGTATTCAGTTAGGAAAAGAAGAAGTCAAATTGTCCCTGTTTGCAGATGACATGATTTTATATTTAGAAAACCCCATTGTCTCAGCCCAAAATCTCCTTAAGCTAATAAGCAACTTCAGCAAAGTCTCACGATACAAAATCAATGTGCAAAAATCACAAGCATTCTTATACACCAGTAACAGACAAACAGAGAGCCAAATCATGAATGAACTTCCATTCACAATAGCTTCAAAGAGAATAAAATACCTAGCAATCCAACTTCCAAGGGATGTAAAGGACCTCTTCAAGGAGAACTACAAACCACTGCTCAGTGAAATAAAAGAGGACACAAACAAATGGAAGAACATACCATGCTCATGGAGAGGAAGAATCAATATCGTGAAAATGGCCATATTGCCCAAGGTTATTTATAGATTCAATGCCATCCCCATCAAGCTACCAATGAGTTTCTTCACAGAATTGGAAAAAACTGCTTTAAAGTTCATATGGAACCAAAAAAGAGCCCGCATTCCCAAGACAATCCTAAGTCAAAAGAACAAAGCTGGAGGCATCACGCTACCTGACTTCAAACTATACTACAAGGCTACAGTAACCAAAGCTGCATGGTCCTGGTAACAAAACAGAGATGTAGACCAATGGAACAGAACAGAGTCCTCAGAAATAATACCACACAACTACAGCCATCTGATCTTTGACAAACCTGAGAGAAACAAGCAATGGGGAAAGGATTCCCTATTTCATAAATGCTGCTGGAAAAATTGGCTAGCCATAAGTAGAAAGCTGAAACTGGATCCTTTCCTTACTCTTTATGCGAAAATTAATTCAAGATGGATTAGAGACTTAAATGTTAGACCTAATACCATAAAAACCCTAGAAGAAAACCTAGGTAGTACCATTCAGGACATAGGCATGGGCAAGGACTTCATGTCTAAAAGACCAAAAGCAATGGCAACAAAAGCCAAAATTGACAAATAGGATCTCATTAAACTAAAGAGCTTCTGCACAGCAAAAGAAACTACCATCAGAGTGAACAGGCAACCTACAGAATGGGAGAAAATTTTCGCAATCTACCCATCTGACAAAGGGCTGATATCCAGAACCTACAAGGAACTCAATCAATTTTACAAGAAAAAAACAAACAACCCCATCAAAAAGTGGGCAAAGGATATGAACAGACATTTCTCAAAAGAAGACATTCATACAGCCAACAGACACTTGAGAAAATGCTCATCATCACTCGCCATCAGAGAAATGTAAATCAAAACCACAATGAGATACCATCTCACACCAGTTAGAATGGCAATCATTAAAAAGTCAGGAAATAACAGGTACTGGAGAGGATGTGGAGAAATAGGAACACTTTTACACTGTTGGTGGGATTGTAAACTAGTTCGACCATTATGGAAAAGAGTATGGCAATTCCTCAAGGATCTAGAACTACTTGTACCATATGACCCAGCCATCCCAATACTGGGTATATACCCAAAGGATTATAAATCATGCTGCTATAAAGACACATGCACATGTATGTTTATTGTGGCACTATTCACAATAGCAAAGACTTGGAATCAACCCAAATGTCCATCTGTGACAGACTGGATTAAGAAAATGTGGTACATATACACCATGGAATACTATGCAGCCATAAAAAAAGGATGAGTTTGCATCCTTTGTAGGGACATGGATGCAGCTGGAAATCATCATTCTTAGCAAACTATCCCAAGAACAGGAAACCAAACACCGCATGTTCTCACTCATAGGTGGGAACTGAACAATGAGATCACTTGGACTCGGGAAGGGGAACATCACACACCGGGGCCTATCATGGGGAGGGGGGAGGAGGGAGGGATTGCATTGGGAGGTATACCTGATATAAATGATGAATTGATGGGTGCTGATGAGTCGACGGGTGCAGCACACCAACATGGCACAAATATACATATGTAACAAACCTGCACGTTATGCACATGTACCCTCGAATTTAAAGTATAATAATAATAAAAAAAGAATAATACCATTCTTTTGTCTGTGTGTATGTATTTGTGTGTTTGTGCACTGTATACACACATATATGTATAAATCATTGAAGCAAAATGTTAAGGGTTTCTGTAAACTCTGTGGGGATAGAACCTTTTTTTTCTTTTTTAAAATTATTTATTTATTTATTTATTTATTTATTTATTTATTTATTTATTTATTTATTTATTTTTAGAGGTGCACTTTTACCATGTTGGCCAGGCTGGCCTCGTACTCCTGATCTCAAGTATTCTGCCCTCCTCTGTCTTCCAAAGTGCTGGGATTACAGGCGTGATCCGCTGCGCCCAGTCAGGGACAGAATATTTTGTATGTTTTGTTTATTGCTGAATCTCCAAAGCCTGCAACCCTCCCTGGCACATAAAACGCATTCAATAGGTATTTGTAGCATTAATGAGTAAATGGCTATATCTAAATGTGGAATTGCAAATTTTTTTTTGCTTCTTATTTTTAAAATATGGCCTGATGTTCATTAATTACTTCCTCAGTAAAAGTCCACTGTTTTTTATGTTGTTTCATGTTGAGAAAAAATAGGGTTGCTGTTAGCCAGGCACAGTGGCTCACGCCTGTAATCCCAGCACTTTGGGAGGCAGAGGCGGGAGAATCGCTTGAGCCCAGGAATTCAATACCAGCCTGGGCAACGTCGCAAAACCCCCATCTCTACAAAAACTACACAAATTAGTCAGGTGTGGTGTCATGTACCTGTAGTCCTGGACACTGGGGAGGCTGAAACAGGAGGTTCACTCGAGCCAAGGAGGTCGAGGCTGCAGTGAGCCATGATTGTGCTACTGCACTGCAGCTTGGGTGACCTCGTCTCAAAGAGTGAGACCTTATCTCAAAAAAAAAAAAAAAAAAAGATTGCTATTAATCTTTTTCAGATGTCTCAAAAGTGGTCAAAAATGTTTTAATAGAAACAAATCACAAGCAAAGTGAAAACTATTCCATAAATGATATGTCACAGAAGTTTTAGAAATGTTTACCTTCTGAAGGATATATTACACTCATTTTACACTCCTGATATTGTTGATATTTTAATTTTTGGAATGAATGTATCTGTTGGCAACTCACTGGCTTTTTATGTAAAAAATATTTGAGGTAAAAGTTTTCATGCTTTTGATATTGTTGAGTAATTCAAATCAATACTTCTTAATAACTCAACTTTCCCATAGGCCTTAATTTTATGTGGCATCTCAGACATAGAGCATGCATCATTACTCTTTAAACATCTACTGTAAGTGTGCTTGTAATTTTGTAGGCTTTACATAGAGACCCGGATCTGTTGACAGAGCAAAGGAACTACAAATCCTGTCCTTTCTACTTTGTCATCCTAGCTGCTTGGTAAATTAGTTTCAGGTTTGCAACAGGGTAATATCATTGCCAAAGTTCTTTAATCCTGAGCTTTAACATGGGTGGAATGTAAATATTTTCATTGCACCATAACAGCAAGTTTGCCTCTTTTTTTCTGAAGTAATGTCCTTGTTTCATTGTTCTGTTCTGAAACAGCTGTGACATAGTGTAAACCCTTTTGCTTATAAATGGCTTTTAGACTTCTTCAGTGAAGGGAGGGATGCCAGGATTGGGGGCCTCAAATTTGCTTGTAATTTCCAATAGCCAACAATATTACTGAGCTTGGATTCTTAAATATAAAGTGGAGTTTTAAATATTAGCAAGGTCTATCTAAAATCCTCCCCAAACCCATGTATTTTAATAACTGAAGAGCCAAAAGCTCTCTAATACCTGAAGGCATGTAGCTCTGCAGTAAGGCCTCAAGATGTATGAGAGTAAAGAAGTTTCAGGGTATGAGCCATTTAACTTAATGTTCAGATACAGACTGAAGAAGGAAACTCTCAGCACATTTTGAAGTTAGAACTTCCCAGGGAAGTAAATACGTAAATTCCTGAGTGTGCTTATGAGAAAAAATTCCAAAACATGATTCAAGATACTGTCATGAAGGAAAAATTAATGGAGGAAAGTTATATGTGATCACTGAAGCATGGTTATAGAATAAAACCATGCATAGATTAGGTACTCCAAAAAGAGACTCATAAATGTATAAAATCCAGAGGAAATTCATGTAGGTTTAGGGATAGTGTTTTCCTCAGAGTAATATCATCCTTTAAGCTTAGAATTATTAAGGTATAATTTGCATAGAGTAAAATTCATCCTTTTCAGGCATACGGCTCAATGAGTTTTGACAAACATATTCATTTATGTAACCAACACAACATTCAAGATAACTGAGTATTTCTACCACTCCAAGAAGTTCCCTTATGTTCTTTTGTACTCAGTTCCTTCCTCTCATATGCAGTTCCAGGCAACTACTGATCCGATTTCTGTCTGTATAACTTTACCTCTACAAAAATTTTATAGAAAAGGAATCATAGTTATATATCATTTTGTGTTTTCATTTCATTTTGTGTTTTCATTCATTGCACATTTTGTGCAATGATGTTGAGATCCACCCATGTTATTGCATGTATCAGCTGTTCATTCCTTTTTATTGCTGAGTATTTTTCAATTGTATGGATATTTCCATTCACCAATTGCTGAACATTATTCTACTCTATGCTTGTATCCATTCACCAATTGATGGACATCTGAGTCTTTTCCAGTATCTGGCAATTAAGAGTAAAGCTACTATCCACATTCCCATACAAGTAGATACATGTTTTCATTTCTCTGGGAAAATACCTAGGGATGGGATCTGCATTCCTACCAATAAATTGTGGGAATTCTAGTTACTCTACATCTAGCCAAGTGTAGTTGGTCCACATCCTTACCAGCACTTGGCATTGTCAGTTTTTATTGTCTTTTGTTTTAGTTTTAGCCATTCTAATATGGCCATGTGGTATTTTATTGTGGTTGTATATTGCATTTCCCCAGTGACTTACGATGTTCAGCATCATGCGTATGCTTATTTATTGTTTGCATATCTTCTTTGATAAAATGTTTATTGAAATTTTTTGACCATTTAAAAAAATCAAGTTATTTGAAGTCCTTTATCAGACAAGTGTTTGAAAATATTCTCTCTCAGTCTGTGCCTTCTCTGTTCATTCTCTTAATTGTGTCTCTCAAAGAGCAGACATTTTAAATTTTTATGAAGTCCAATTTTTATTTTATAGTTTGCGATTTTTATATCCTGTATAGCACATCTTTGCTTAACCCAAGAACACAAAAGTGTCCTTTATATTTTCATCTAGAAGTGTCATCCTTTAAAGTGTTACATTTAGGTCTAATATTCAATTAGAGTTAATATTTGCATGTTGTGTAAAGACAGAATCAATGTTCCCCTTCCTTCCTCCCTTCCTTCTTTCCTTCCTTCCTTCATTCGTTTTTCTCTTTTTTCTTTCCTTCCTTCGTTCCTTCTTTCTCTCTTTCTCTCTCTTTCTTTCCTTTCTTCTTTCTCTCTTTTCTCTTTTTCTCTTTTTCTCTTTCTCCTTCCTTCCTTCCTTCCTTCCTTCCTTCCTTCCTTCCTTCCTTCCTTCCTTCCTTCCTTCCTTCCTTCCTTCCTTTTTTCCCAATACCATTTGTCCACTTGTTGAGAGTACTCTCTTTCCATTGAATTACCTTTGTGCCTTTGTTCAAAATCAATTTGCCAATATCCACACATTTACGTACAGATGTATTTCTGAACTGCCTATTGATCTATATGTCTAGCTTTGGACCAGTGCCACATGCCTTGCTGTCACTTTATTGTAAATTGTGAAATTAGATAGTATAAATCCTTCAACTTTGTTCCTCTTCTACAAAGTTGTTTGTACTTTTCTGATTCTTTGTTTTTTCCATACATTATTTTTATATTGTAAAATTCAAATAATTAAATGATGTATAAGCTATAGAGACCCATGGGTTTTAAGGAGCAAAGCAAACTGGGAAATATATTTGTATGTATAAAATAAAATACATTTAATCTTATTAAACTTATTGAGGAGTTATTGGGAAGAAAGAAAACTGTAAAAGAAAGAATACATATACAAAAAGTGAAGGTAAGAGAACCTTGGGGACCACAATTACTGTCATTAGATCCCAAATGTAATTGAAATAGCTTTACTAGGAAGTTAATATCATAACCTGCATTCTATTTTGTTAAATATTTCTTAGAAATAAGTTCCAATGCAGTTTGAGGAACTGGAATTTTTAGATCTATAGTTCCTGACAATATGAGATGTACTTTCCTTCCTATCTTGTCTTCTTGTTTCTGTTAATGAAAGTAAATGTATAGTAGTCTCCCTTTCTGCACAGGGGATAAGTTCCAAGACCCCCAGTGGATGTCTGAAACCATGGATAGTACCAAACCCTATATATTCTATAGTTTCTTTCATACATACATACCTATGATAAAGTTTAATTTATAAATTAGGTACAGTAAGATGTTAACACTAATAATAAAATAGAACAATTATAACAATATGCCAGCATCACTACTTCTGTACTTTGTGGTAATTATTAAATAAATTAAGAATTACTCGAACACAAGCACTGCAGTAATACTGCAGCAGTCAGTCTGATAACCAAGATAGCTACTAAGTGACTAACAGGTTAAGAGTGTATACAGTGTGAATATTCTGGACAAAAGGATGTTTTACATTCCTGGTGGGACAGAGTGGGATGCCTAGAGATTTGACACACGACTCAGGATGTTACTCAGAATGCCACATCATTTAAACCTTATGAACTATTTATTTCTGGAATTTTACATTTAATATTTTCAGGCCTCAGTTGACTGCGGATAACTGAAAACATGAGAAGTGAAACCACAAATAGCAGGGGAGTGCCATATACATTTGAAAATATATTTGAAATATTCAAATTATTCACATTTTTAACCTTTTTTTCCCCTGCCTTCCCACCGCCAGCCCTCCAGCAGTGACACCATCTCAGGCTTGTACCTAAGACTCATACTTCCTTTCCCACACCAGGACCAGAGGTGGTGGCATTGTCAGGGGCTGGTACTCCCACCCTACCAGCTTCCCTGCTCCCTGTTTCCTCCCTCTCTCCCCACTGGAACCATCACCCTTTTAAAACCATTTGTGATGTACAATCAATAGAATACTCATTTGCTTATTCATTAATCTGTTTTTAGAAATTTGAGTTGTTTCCATATCTTGGGTATTGTGAGTAATGCTGCAATGAACATGGGAGTGCAGATTATCTGTTGGAGATCCTGATTTCAGTTCTTTTGGGTATATACAAAGAGGTGGGATTGATGGATCATCAGCAGTAGTTCTATTTGTGAGGAACCTCCATAGTGTTTTTCATGCACCATTTTGCATTCTCACCAACAATATACAAGTATTCCAATTTCTCCACATTCTGACCAACATTTATATTTTGTTTTTGTTTTTTTCTTTATTTGTTTTTGTAATAGCCATCCCAACAGGTGTGAGGTGATATCTCATTGTAGTTTTCATTTGCATTTCCCTGATGATTAGTGATGCTAAGCACTTTTTCATATACTTGGTGTTCATGTTTATCTTCTTTGAAGAAATGTCTATTCCAGTCCTTTGCCTTCCTTTAGTATTTTTCAATTTATAATTGACACATAATAGTTGTACATATTTATGAGGTAAAGTGTGATGTTTGAAAGCATGTATACGTTGTATAATGATGAAATCAAGGTAATTATATCCATCACTTTAAACATCTATCATTGTACTGATAGCATTCAAAATCTTCTCGTCTAGCTAACTTGAAGTATACATTACATTGTTATTTGGTATAGTCACTCTACTGTGTAATAGAACATCAGGCCCTATTCCTCTCATCTTACTAACTTTGTACCAATTTACCAGCCTCTCCCAGTTCCCCACTCCCTGCTACCCTCCTCCGCCTTTAATAACCAATATTTTTCTCTCTGTTTTTATGAAGTTAACTTTTTTAGATTCCACATGAGTGAGATCACATAGTATTTGTCTTTCTGTGGCTTGACTTATTTAACTTAACATAATGCCCTCCATATTCATCCATGTTCCTACAAATGACAGTATTTCATCCTATTTTATGGCTGAATAGTATTCCACCATATATTAATAATATATATATATTCCACTATATATATACACCATATATACATATATTCCACTATATATATTCTACCATACATATACTATATATTCCACCATATATGTATATTGAACTATATATAACATAAAAGTTGAAATTTTAATAAAAGAAAATGTTTTATATACATATATACACACACATACATACTATATATACATATTTTCTACCATATATAGTGGGATATATCTATAGTAGAATATGTATACATAGATATATAAGTATATAGTGGAATATATGGAAGAATAGATATATATAGATATATAAGTATCTATATAGTGTGTATATATAATATATATAACATTTTCATTTATTAAAATTTCAATTTTTATGTTAGACACAGAGGGTACATGTGCAGGTTTGTTTGGGTGTACTGTACTCAGGTAGTGAGCATTGTACCCAATAGGTAGTTTTTCAACCCATGCCCTCATCCCTTTCTTCCCCCCTATTACTCCACAGCGTGTTTTGTTCCCATGTTTATGTCCATGTGGCACACAACATTTTCTTTATCCGCTCATCTGTGCATGGATACTCATGTCGGTTGATTCCATATCTTGGCTATTGTGAATAGTGCTGAAATAAATATGGGAGTGCAGATATCTCTTTGGCATACTGACTGAATGTCGTTTGAATATATACCCAGTAATGGGATTGCTGGGTCACAGGGTAGTTCTATTTTTAAATTTTTTAGGAATCTCCACACTGTGGAGGCTGTATTAATTTATATTCCCACCAATGATGCATAAGAGTTTACCTTTCTCCACATCCTCACCAGTATTTATTATGTCTGTCTTTTTCATAATAACCACTGAAACTGGGGGGTGGGGTGATATCTCGTTGTGGTTTCATTCACATTTCCCCAGTGATTAGTGATGTTGAGCATCTTTTCATATATCTGTTTACCATTTGTATATATCTTCTTCAGATAAATGTCTATTCAGGTCTTTTGTCCATTTTCAATTGCATTATTTGTTTTTTTTTGTTTTGTTTTGTTTTGTTTTTGTTTTTTGCTGTTGAGTTATTCTGGGTATTGACCTCTTGTCAGATGCATAGTTTGCAAATACTTTATCTCGTTCTGTAGGTTATCTCTTTACTCTATTGCTTGTTTTCTTTGCTGCTTTGGCATTTTTTAACCAGGTAATTTGAGAGATTTTTGCTATTTAATTGTAGGAGTTTCTTATATATTTTGAATATTCACCCATTGTCAGATAAATAATTTGTAAATAGTTTCTCCCATTCTTCAGGTTATCTCTTCACTCTGTTGATTTTTTTTCTATACAGAAGCATTTTAGTCTGATTTTGTCTCACTTGTCTATTTTTGCTTTTGATACTTATGCTTTTGGTGTTATATCCAAGAAATCACTGCTAAGAGTAGTATCAAAAATGTTTGCCTCTATGTTTTTTTCTAAGAGCTTTACAATTTTCATTATACCTCAATAAAGCTGTTTTTAAAAATAGAATACTCTTTTGATGCATGCCTGATGAAAGCATTGTCACTTTGTACTGTGATCTAGATCACTGGTCACCAAACCAGTGAGCACAGGCCCAATCCAGACTGGACCTGTTTTTATAATTAAAATTTTATTGGGACTTGTTCATACTGATATGTTTGTATATAGTCTTTGGCTAATTCTCATGCCACAGTGGCAGAGGTGAGTAGTTGAGACAGAACCACATGGCTCACGAAGCCTAGAATAGTTACTATCTAGCCCTTTTCCAAAATGGATTTTTGGATAAGATTCGAGGTTAAATAAGGGCAAGGAGACTGAAGAATTGTTTTGGGAAGAAATGTGTGTGTCTGCATGTTGTTTACCAAGAACAGACATAAAGGTTAAAAAAGTCTGTGGGGCCAAGCTCTAGAGAGCTTTGAACCTAAGATTAAGGGACTTGGATTCTATTATAAAGACAATGAGCACACACTGAAAGTTTCTGAGTGGTAAATTAACATGATCAAACATGAGATTATAAAAGAAAGAGCTTTCTGAAATATGAACAGAGAAATAAAATTATGCTATTATCATAGTCTTGATGAATCATGATAGAGACAGCAAGAATGTTAAAGATATTTTCTAGATGGAATTGACAGAATTTGATGGCTGATTCATTGTGAGGGTAAGAAAGGAGGAGGTGATGCTAATTTCGACACTTAAGACTAGAAATATCATTAATTGAGACTATAGGACTTTTGGACATGTTGTTGAGTTTGAGGTACCTGTAAGAGTTTTACCTGAAACTGTCCATTAGGTAGCTGGAACTAGGGGTGTGGAGCACAGCCAAAATATCAGCCCTCCTATTAATGGTACTAATTATAGTACCACTGATGTCTTCATTTTAAGCCTGCATTTTGCTGTACAGATTGATGAAGGTCACAGCAATGCATTTAATGTTAATAGCAAAATGAGAAATATAGTAAGAAGTGCAATGCTGACTCAAAAATTGCAACAGGTTGACCACCTGCAGGGATATTACCACTGGACTAAAACAAAATATAAAGGCAAACATTGCCTTATATGTAACATTTCAATTCCTAATACTGGTTATTGTTAATTTTGTTGTTCTGTTTTGAAGGAGATGATCTATCTATCCTTCATGAATAACAATGTAAAGGGAGATTCTTGATTATACAGAGGATAGGAAAGTAATTGGGAAATTATTTATATTTCAAAAGCACTTCAAGTTATGATCATGTGTCCTACTTTATTCTGAGGCCAGATGTCATAATTTCTTTCTTATATCTTATTAGTGTATGCACAAAGAAAGAGCTGGTTTTGTCTTGTCTATTATTTTTTCAAGTAGCAGGTATTCAAAAAATGCTTGTTAAATGAATTAATGAAACATTTTAGTAGTTCCATAGCCAAGAAGTGCGCTGTATAGTCAACATCATACCAGTTGTTTTCAAAAATACACAAGCAGAATGATCCAGCAACTTAAGAACAATACTGGAAAAAGGCAAGTCATACACACATATGCTATTTGGAAAATAGTATACAAGCAATATAAAATTAAATTAGAATATATAATGCATACAGTAAGTGCTATAGGATCTTAGAGAAGAGAGAGATGAGTTTGGGCTAAAAATTTTGGGGAATGCTTTATTATGGAGGTAGGATTTCAGTTTTTAAAATATGTGGAGACAAAGGTGTAGGAAGGAAAAAATATGTAGACTCTATGTCATGGAGTACAGGCTTAGATACAACAGATACAGGAATGAGCCTATGTAGCATCTTGAATACTGAGGAACAATATAGATCTGTGGTTTTGTCTTGCTAGCTTGACTGGCTCAGAAGTTACATATACGAGCAGGATGTGTATGTAGTAGAGGTGGTTATGGTCAGACAGAATAAGGAAGTAGTTTATGCAGTCCTCGGAAATATATCTGAGCATTCTAAAATTTAATATAGAGCATTGAAGAGGTAATGAGAGCAGAATTTGAGGAGAGGTTCAAGAAATACTCTTGACTTTGTGGTACCTTAGACTGACTAGTGTATTAAAGCATCAAATAGGATCATTAAATAGGACCAATACTGTATTTTTTATAAAGCAGAAAATGGCACAAATATGTTACTGTCAAATTAAAATAAATTAGGCTTAGAAAATGGGACGCATACACACGCACACAAATCCTATTCACATGTACTAAGGATTGACATAGGTACATATTTATCATGGAATGTTTTGGTGCTAAAGTATTTAAAGTGCCTGACATGGAGTAGTCACAGTAGTTGTTGGATCCTACTCTCTTCACTCTCTGTCCCTGTGGTCTGTTCCTGATTCACTCAGAATTACTGTTGTCCCTAGTAATAAATTATAGTTTTAAAATTTATCCAGTGGTTTGATTAAAGAGATACAAGTCTTCTATAATCAGTTTATTAACACTGTCTGTAACTGACACTAAGAATCTCTGTATTGTTTTTCTTATAAACACAATGGGTTCTCCTTGGTTTATAGTTCTGTGAGGACCCTTTATTCTAGTGGTTTTTAGCAACTGGTATAAATTCAGTGTCAAAAGTGCAAAGGATTTTTAAGCTCCATGTAATGTTATTGTTAAAGTTTTAATTTGCATCAATGTAATTCTCTTGTCAGTTGTCACACCCTATTAAAGTTGTGCCTCATCACATGCTGATTAAGCAAATTAAATCTGAGGTACAAGATGATGTGGCTTCTTGGGAAAGGCTATCCATAGGTCCAGATTCCAGCAATTTTGAGCTCATCGATCATTAATTTTTATATCTTCTAGGAATGCAGAATAGCACTCTCTGAACATCAAAGCTTTGTAAATGGTGTCAGCATTTTACAGCTCTCTTGAGAAACCATGAAAGCCCCTATGTTTAATGATAGAAGATTTCTTTTTTTCTCCTTGGTTGTTCTTAGTGTTCTTGTGGTGTTAGTTTCCAGTATATTCATTTGCATTAACCTTTCCACCCTTACAGAATAATTCTTTAAGACCTAAGTCAGATCATGGCATTCCTCAAATCCATCCAGTGACTTGCCCCTTGTCTCAGTAAGGGTACTTAAAATGACCTACAAGGTCCCGCATGATTTAGTCTCTCACTTCCATTCTGACTCCATCATCTATTTCTCTCATCTTCCCTCATACTAATATAGTTACACTGGGCTTAATATCCTTTGAAAATGGCCAGGTATCCTTCTGTCTCTGAGCCTTTGCACTTGCCCCATCCAACTACCTGAAATGTTTTACTCCTAGCTGTTCAAACGACTTACACACACTGCCTCACTTCCTTCCATCCTTTACTCAGGCATCATCTTCTCATTGACAGTTGCTCTGAACACATATCTAAAATTGCATCTTCCAATCCTTGACACTTCCTGCCTCTCTTTCTTGCTTTATTTTTCTTCTAATCCTTGATCACTGTCTTACAGGCTATATATTTTACCAATGTATTTTCTGCCTCTCTTCAATTAGAATACAAACTCCATGAGAGAAGAGACTTTTGTCTATCTTGTTCACTTCTAAATACATAATCTCCATAACGGTACTTGATACAAAGTGGGATCTCAATAAATATTTGCTGAATGAATGAAAGAATTTTAATTTACTCTGTCTGTATACGTTTTACTGTATACAACACTTTCTTTTCTCTCTCCATCTTCCCTCCCTTCTCTCTTTCTAAGTGGGTCTGTAGAACAAATAGGTCCTGAGGTCCTTCTGAGTTTTGTCAAGGTTATCAATTTCCCATGGACTCTCAGAGATAACCCAAATGAAATGACAACTGTGTTGATTAAGCCAGAGGGAATTCCCTACCCTGGTCTTGTAGATGTCTGGTTTTAGAAGGACGGATGCTATGGATTTTCTTAAGTAAAGGCATTGTCAGTTTTTTTGGAGTATGTATGAGGTCAGTCCACTACTTGTGTACAAAGGGTAGGGTCTCATGACCTGTCCATTCATTCATCATTGTATCTCCAATGCTTTGTACAAAGTCTGAAAGTTACCAAGTATTTTTAAAGTATTTGATGAAAGATAGCTAAGATCATTCATTCTTCTTATTCCGACAGACCTATCAATCTTCTATGCAAGATTACCTTCCTCACCTGAAACAAACGGAATCGAGTGGTTGGCAGCCATGTTGAAATTCCATCCTTGGTATTTACTTTGAGCAAGTAGTCAAGGAGTATAACTAACTCCCTGTGACGGTGTAAAATGCCCCCTCCCACACTTTTTTTTTCTTTTTTTTTTTTAAGACGAGGTCTCCCTCTATTGCCTAGGCTGAGTGTAGTGGTGTGATCTCAGCTCACTGCAATCTCCAGCTGCCGGGTTCAAGTGATTCTTCTGCCTCAGCCTCCTGAATAGTTAGGATTACCACGCCCATCTAACTTTTGTATGTTTAGTAGAGACGGGGTTTCACCATGTTGTCCAGGCTGGCCTCGAATGCCTGACCCCAAGTGATCCACCCGCCTTGGCCTCCCAAAGTGCTGGGATTACAGGCGTGAGCCACTATGCCCGGCCAAAACGGCCCCTCTCTGTGGAGACCTACGAAAGGTAAGGAAGTAAAACAAGCCATCTTTGAAACTTTAACAATTCTTTGAATGTGAAGTACAATAACCCCAGACAGGACGTGGAATGTAATAAGGTCTATAGCTATGAGAGCTAATTAGATATGCCAGACCATGTAACTTTATTTCATAAGCCAGAAAGTTTTAATGGGCCTTTTTATTTCCCTTGTGTGTGGCCTCCTTCCTTCCAACACAGGTTGTTGTCCAAAACTCTCTGGTCATTGGTAATTACCTGTTTGCCTCAGGCAAGAGGTTCTGACTGTCAGTCCAAAAGCAGCCTTGGGCAAAATAATTCACAGCTATATTTACTAAAAATTATTTCACCAGTGCATTTCTTCACTTCTCATAATCATACTTGCCTTGATGCTTTTAAGATTGTTCATTGCTTGGAGTTGTTTGATTCTATCCATCCCTCTGTATTTTGAGATTTTTGACTTGTTAGACTCTCTGGGTCCCATGGGTCTGCATCTATTCTTAGTTAACCTAGGGAATCAATACTCCAATATTTTTCAAGATCATGGAATTAAAAATTTATTAGCCTGAATTAGGGGAACATCTCATCTAACCTTCAGCTTTTTGAAACTTATTGAATGACTGCATACATACTATATCGTGATTTGTTCCAAAAGGAATTTTAGGCATCCGATAAAATGAATATGGTATGAAAACATAATATGTTGAAAATAAGTGATAGACATTTGAGAAGATAGACTAGAAAGTGAATATTTGCCTCACATCCTTCTTTATTTCTTTCTGAAATAAGAGAATAAATTTATCAAAAAGGAATACATCTATAACGGGGAAGAAACTGGGAGAGGATGTCACCAACAAATGAGATTTTTTTTTTCAAGTTTCCATGAAAATAACCTAATCGAATAGAGTTCAGAGGACACTTATACAAGGGCACCTAAAAGGAGATAAGAATAATCAGAATATCATTAAGATCTGTTGGCAACATTGCATGTATACTAGAATGTGATGAAGCAGTGCCTTCAAAATCATAACATATGTTTCCATACTGAGAAAAATTACAAATCAAATGTGAGGACAGAATTAAAAACATGCAAGAGTTCATAAGTGTTACCACCCACACACCTTTTCTTAGAAAGTTATTTGAGGATGTGCTTTTCCGAAAAAGAAAAAAGGTAAGCCAAGGAGGAAGAATACATGGGAACTGGGAAACTGTGGATCCAACTCAAGAGAGTGCTGGAGCAATGTTTGGATCTAGTATGTAGAGACTCTAGAAGGAAAGTTTCTTGGTAGTGGGATGAGGGATAGGAGAAACTGATAGAATAGAATGTATGATTGAGTACTTTGGGGAAAAAAGGGAAGGGCTGATAAAGGAAAATCATGTGAAAAAGAAAGGTTATTTAAAACTCCAAGAAAAAAAAACAGAAAAGCTGTTTAGAAAGTCATGGTCTAAGTATGAAACCAATTAAATTGTAATATGATATTCAACAGTTAAAAAGTATAAGAAGACAGTACCCACTTACACTGGATGCTATAATAGAACCATTCCCTTTCATGTGGCCCAAGGATCATAGCCTTGAGCTCAAGGTGAAGGAAATACAATCCCAAGGTAGAACTTGACCTGCACAGAAAGTGTTGACATCATCTTGACAATGAAATTGCTATTTATTGATTTTGAAGTTTTATAATCATCCTATCAAAAATACTTGAAATGTTGACATTGATTGAGAACAGAATTTAAATGTAAACTACTTGATAAAATAATTGTATGTAATTCAAATTAGCTAAGGCTAGGACATGAGTGGAGGGTAGTTGGAAACAAGGAAGAAATGGTCCGTGTGCTAATAGCCTCAAAGTACAGAGGGAGCCAAGAGACACTGATGGATGTTAGCAGAACAAGGAATTTAATGTATTGTTTAAGAAAACATATGTAATTAATAGAATAAATAAGTCTAATAATATGTATATCAAAAATTCGGAGGAGAAAAGAGAAAGGATAAAATTAGTAAACTAAATCTACACCTTTCCTAGATAAGAAAAATAGAAGTATGTGTATATTATTTAGAGATGTGGAGATTATCATCATAAATTCTGTGAGGAGAAACACTCAAAATAAGTTGTTTTAGGGAAATGGTACTTTGATGTAGAGTTAAGGAGTGGAAATCTATTGCTATCACGGGTTTTCGGTTTCTTTTATTTGTTACCATGTGTATCATTCTGATTTAAAAAATAAATTCAGTGCTTCTGGCATTATGGAAAAGTAAGTGCTCTTGAGACTGCAGAGTAGTTAAAATTGGGATAGAACACACACTACTGGGTTTAAAGGAGGTAGGCAAGTATCCCCAGAAGCCCTATAAACCCCCCAACAGCTTTTGAGTATAAGCTAGGAATATGGAGTGGAAGAAAGATGAGAAAGGGAGATTTCCTGAGTATGAATGACTATAGTAGCAATGTCTGTGTTGGTACAAATGAGCTTTGATCTAGAGCCGAGAATGGAGAAACTGAATGTGGGACTCTGAACTAAACTGGGACTTTAAGGGAAGTAAAAATGGATCCTAGGAAGTGGGCATTGGCCAGTAGCAGAAGCAGAAGCAAAGCCTTCATGAGGTAATCTTCCTTCATTGAGACAGCACTCTCATACATTTTCCTCAAGCAATGACTTCACAGTCAAACAGCACACACACACACACACACACACACACACACACACACACACACACACAAACAGCAATGAGAAAAAATCAGCAGAAACAACCAGAACACATTATGACTCCCATAACTATTGATATAGAGATTGTAACACATGTAATATAAAACTGTTGTGTTTGAAATGAATTTTTAAAAGAAAGCAATTGTCAATAATAAGAGGCCATTAGTAATAGACTAGAAATTTTGGTGAGTTTAGAAGTTGTAGAAATTAAAATGTAACTAGTAGAATAGAAATGTGATAATATTTTCATAAAATAGGGTACTATTTAGTTATGAAAATGAATGAACTACAGCTACTTCACCAAGTTGCCTTCTTGCATTCTTTCTATTCATTCCTTTTGGGATTCTCACCAGGATGTGAAATTTTCAGAAGTCATGGAAAATGTGAACAGATATAGAAAACACAATGAATTCCAAGCATGATAAACCAGAAAATGCTAACGCAAAGGCACATTGTAGAGAACCTACAGAACATCAAAGACGAAGATATAGTAAAAGTAATCTCCAAAAGATAAAGGTATTTGAATATCATCATAAACTGTGAAACTTACACTCAAAGAAACCTCTAGGGGATGTTGAAAGAGAAGGAAAACAGTTTTTAAGCACAATAAATAGAAATAAAAAAGTAAGATATAGTAACGGAAACAAATCCTGATACATAGTAAGTGATTATAAATGGACTAAACTTACCAATTAAAAACAGAAGTTACTATATTGGATAAACACGGAGAAATTACAACCATCACTAGGTCTTTTTGAAAGATGCACCTAAAGCATGAAGAAAGAAGTAAAAAAAACTAAACTATGAGGCAAAAATATGCTAGGTAAATACTGACTAAAAGGAAAAGAATATTGTTATATAAATATCTGACCCAACACACTTTAAGACAACAAAAAAGCCTATTAAAATGAAGAGGGTCACTACATAAAGTTGAAAAAATTAAACTCATCAGGAAGACAACATAATTCTAAACTTGCATGAACATAACCAATATGTCAAAATTGATAAGGCAAAAGGTTGACACAATTATATGGGGAAATTGATACATTCACCATTGTATACTTAGTGGAAAATTTTAACACACCTTTTCTTAATAGGTCAAGAGTAAAGAAAAATCAATATAAAGAAACAAAAACAAGAAAACTAGAAACAACCCAAATATCCATTTTACAGAAAAGTAGAGAAGAGAAAAAAGATATCTTTATAAAACAGAATACCATACAGCAATGACAGCTCTGGAAATAAATGAGCTATAGCCATATCAACAGTATATGTAAATCTCACAGACATAATGATGAGCAAAACAAGCACAAAAGAGTCTATACTGTATGATTTCATTATATAAAGTGCAAAGACTATAGTATAAGAAGTCAGTTTTTAAATCTAACAATCAGATCTTTGTCAGTCTGCAATGGGGACAGGAGAGCTTTCCCTTCCAAAAATCAAGACTTATTATAAAGCTGTTTTAACAAAGACAATGTGGTAGTAAAATGTGCTAAAACAAATTGACCATACATGTATCGAAACATTACATTGTACCCCATAAATATATACAATGATTATTTGTCAATTAAACATAAAACTTTTAAAAACCAAATTGGCCAATGAATTAGAATAAAGACCCAAGAAATGTGAATGCATATATAGAACTTTCATATATGACAGAGGTGGCCTTGCTTATAACTGGGCAATAGAAGGACTCGTTAGCAAATGGTACTGGGAGAAAATGGTTGTCCATGTGGAAAATGTAAAGCAATTAGATACTTACTTAAATCGCAACGTTCATAAAAACTAATTGCAGAAGCATTGAAGGCTCTAATGTGAAATGCAAAACATTAAACATTTTAGAAAATATAGGATAACCTTTATGACCTTTGTGCAGGGACAGTTTTTTAAGACAGAAAAAAGATCTGAGTATAAGATCTTGGACTGCTCTGTAGTTAAGTATCACTGTTCATCAAAAACAAACTAGAAAAAGAGGGAAAATGAAGCCACCAACTGGGAGAAGCTATTTGTAAAGCAAATAACAAAGGATTAGTGACCAGAACAGGTAAGAAATATAACTGAGTAAGAAAAAGATGAACAACCCAATAGGAAATTGGGGTAAATACATAAAACAGGCACTTCACAGACAATGAAATATCTATAGACGATAAACAATGAAAAGATTCACAAGTCTTTTACTAATGCAAATACAAAATAAGAATAAAATTATATAGCACCACGCACCCACCAGAATGGCAAAACATTAAGAGGGTAGACAGAGGAAGTGTATCAGCGGGAGCAGTTATACTCCACTGGAGGGAGTGTAAATTAAAACTGGGGAAAAGAAATTGTCATTGTCTCTCAAAGCAGAACATGCACATACTCTATGACCAAACAATTTCGTGTCTAGGAATGTCAGAGAAATTCTTGTATGTTTTTATCAGAAGATCTAAATAGGAATTTTCATAGGCCATTTGTATATTTCATAGGCTATTTGTAACAGTCTCAAACTAGAAACAATCCAATCCAAATGTTTAGCGATTGGAGAACAGAGGAATATACGTATAAAACACAACATACCTGTGCCTTCAAATATATATTTTTTCACATAATGGATTATTATCCAGTAGTGAAAAATAAGTGAGCATAACTACACACAGAAACACGGATTAATCTTAGAAACATAATGTTGGGTAAACAAAAATACCAATTCTCAACAGACATATATGGTATGATAGAAAATAACTTTAAAAAAGAAAAACTGAGAAATGTGTTGTTTAGACTTACATAAATATGTGATAAAACAATTTCAAAAAAACAAGGGAATGATAAAATTCAGGATAGTAGTCATAGGGAGGTGTGTCTGTGGAAAAGCACATAGGTAGATGCAAGGTATGGGCAATGATCTATTCTTTGGATGTTAACTATACTGTTATGCTTTATGATTTGCATATATGTTGCATTGCATATATCATTTTATATTAACATTACCAAGAGAAAATGAAAAAGCACAATTCGAAGAAACTGTGGCAGAAAACAAAGCAACAGGAAACTGAAGGGTTGCAATATAAAATAGAGCCAGGGATGAGATTAGAATCTCAAATTACAGGAAGTCCTATACAGTTGCTAGGAGTAGAACATAGATTTGGACATAAGCTTCTTAGCAACTCAGGAAACAGGAGAATAATTGATTACATGGGTCATGAGATTCATAAAACCAAATTTTAAAAGAGAAACAACTATTGCTGCTACAGCACATCTATTGTTGACTTTGGAACTCAAGAGCTACTTCAATCCAAAAACTAAACTATATAAAGCTATAAAAATAAACATATCCCTAAGAGCCCGACTCCTAGCACATATTTCTCTAATTTCTCTGACTAGTCACACAGTCAGTCTTTAGGCAGCTCCAGGATGCAGAGCCTCAGAAGGAAGAATGTGGTGGGGCTTAGGAGAAAACAGATCCTGTATTTTCTGGCTGCACTCTCAAGTCCCTCCTCTCCTCTCAGTTAATATTCCAGAAATCTCGTGCACCTGTGAAATGGCTTAGCCAAGTCCATGGTAATAGGATTGATATGCAACTCCCCTGGATTTGTCGACTGTCCCAGATAGCTGGAGGAAGACATGGGGATGTGAGGGTGGTGATTGCTTTTGTTTTATCCCTCTGTTTTTAGAAAGTGCCACCAAAGGCAAAATGTGACTTGGTATAATAAGAATTATTTTTTATGCAGTTGGTTATTGAAACAATTATTTCTAGAGGAAATCTTTATGGATAGTTTGAATATCATTTCATAGTATATAATATATAATGTACGTGTATTTAGTGCTAATCAGTTGCTATTTGGTGCTGGCCTTTACGTTTTTGAGGAATATAGAAATACGAGATTTGAGAAAAATTCCATGTCAACCCACTTCACACACACAAACACATGCACACACAAGACTATATATTGTGTAAAGTGAAAAATCCCCTTGCATGGTATCCATAACCCTTTACACCCTAGCCCCAACCCATTTCTCTAACATCTCATGCCACCCTCTTGAGTGTTTTCTAAGCTCTCCTATACCCGAATTTTTACTCTCCCAGTAAAATTTCACTCCTTTCTTGCTGGGGCAGCCTCTCCACTTCTGACCTGGTATTGCCCTATTATCCCCATCTTGTACATTCCTGTCTCCTTCAAACCTCAGTTCCAATTTTGGCTTCCTCATTCTCTACAGACCAAGGCCATTTTTTTTTTTTCTATTATGGTCCCAATAACATCTTACATACTTCTATTTCTTTTCTGTCTCTCTTCCTATGTCTGAAGTTGATTCTCCACTTCAGTCTTAGACTCAGTGAGTTGATGGGCAGACATTTGTGTGGCTACATGAATACCCTCTAACAATGGATTGTTATTTATTAATACTAGTCACTACACCTGTGTATTGCTTTACATTTTTTCAAAGTGTTTTGATTTCCATTAGCCATTTTAGCATCATCATATTTCTGGGAGGAGATATTATTACTGCTGTTTTGCAAATGAAGAATCAGGTGTATATATGTGAGTTGTCTAAGAATGAAAACAGTAATTTTACAGTATCTAGCAAAAACAAATATTGACCACCAACCTCACTTTTAGAAATCAGTCTCAAGGCAGGCGTCACAAAAATAAGTGATCCAAGTAAACAGCTATTAATTACAATAGTTTAATTAAAAAGATACTGGAAATAATATAAATGTTTATCAAGAGGGAACTGGCAGAGTAAACTATAGGAAATCCACCCATAGGAATGTTATGTAGCTGTTAAAAGGAAACAGGAAGATCTGTATCCTGTGGAGTGGTATCTCCAGGACATACTGTCAAATGCAGGATGCAGAACAATCTATGTGATATATTTTGTTTGTACATGTGTGGTATTTTTAACTTTAAAAGGAAAGAAATGATAAACTAATAAAAATGGTTACTTATAGGAAAGAAGGGAAGTACAGCTTGAAAGAGAATAAAATCTGTATTTCTCTGAAACTAACTTTTTCTATAGTTTTGACTCTGTAACTATGTAAATGATTTAAATGATTCTAAAACAATAGATTTTAAAGGTAAATTCTTAAACATGTAAAACATACTGAAAAATGTTTTACATATCAAGTTGGTAGCATAAACACACAAGAAAGAATTGTTTTAAGTGACTTTAAAACACAGTATTTTTACACTACTTTCTTAGTAGCATATATTCAAAGGACAAAAATAAAACAGAAATAAATCTTAAACTGCAACCAGAAATCTCATTGTTAGAATATTACAGTATTATTATTTTGAATCTATATCTATATGGAGAGAGAAGAGAGAGGGAAAGCAAAAAAATGATATAAATATCATTAGGAACTTAAATTTTGATAATGAGAGAAAAGAGATCACACTATATAATACAATTTTGTATTCAACATGTAATCTTGCATGTAAAATTGAAATATCACTATGTACTCAGGATTTAGTTTTCTTATTTTAAGAATTACAATTTTCTCACTTCAACTTTCTGAATAAAAGCATTGAAATAATGCTTACCCCTAGCTGCTGAATTGTCATCTTAAATACCAATCCCTATTAAATGAACCTGAATTCCTAAGAGAAATGGGATATTTCAGGTCTGAGACAGGGTATGTACAAGATGAGCTTGGGGCATCTAGTGCCAGAGCAATATCTGCTGGGGTCCTGTTAAAGCAACACAGAAGCCAACCTTAGGGAAATCCTGCTATCAGAGTTAGAACAATTTGAACATTATAGGACTAGTGAGTGCAATGGACACATGAAATATATAGACATAAGATAATTCATAATGCTAAAAAATAGTCTACTTTGGAGTTTACCAAGGAAATCATTAATCTAAAAATCGATAAATAAAGTATAATAATGCAACATTTAACCTGCCAGTTGTGTTTGAACTGTGTTTCAGAGTAACTGAATAGCTTGCAAGAAAACATTATTTTTAGAACTCAAACTAATACACTCAGGATCAGAAAATTATTATAGCGTAAACCCTCATAAAATGCTAGATTAGGTCCAGGCAAAAAGTATCTAAGGATGCCACAATTTTTAAGTGAAAAGTAGGTGGGCAAATTTGAGATAGATGGATCAGGCTTAAAACACTTGAACTCACTGATCAATCTTAGCATTACTAAACGTAGAGGAGCCAGTCTTCATGTACCTTCCGATGGGATGCAATAGGCAGTTATATGCTGCTCTTGAAATATACTTGCAAAAAGAGGAGGGGAGCTAAATTTAATGATGCCTTTACAGCTAACATCTAATTTCAGGAAATACAAAGAATGGAGGAACCTGTTAAATTATACCAGGATGATACAATTGGCAAAATCTATAACTTAGTTAAATCTACAGAGAAGCATGGTCTGCTTTCTTTAGCAAATTTATTTCATAGAAGGAAAAAAAAAAGGAATGGAAGAACGGTTATAAAGTAAAAGAGACTTGTGAGACTTAAAAACCAAATGCAATGTGTGAACCATGCTGACATCTTGATTTAAACAATTCAACTGTAAAAAGGCAGTTTGGAGACAATTATGAGAATTTGAATATGGAACATATATTAGAAGATATTTAGAAATTATTGTTAATTTTACTTGAGTTGTGATGGTATTGTGGTTGTACTAAAAACATTCTTTTAGTAAGGCTGAATATGTAAGGCTGAATAATACTGCATTTTGTGTATATAACCTATTTTCCTTATCCATTCATCCATCCTCGGGGCAATTAGTTTGCTTCCATATCTTGGCTATTGTGAATAACGCTGTAATAAACATGGGAATGCAGATATTTAGATGAGGTGGTGATTTTATTTCCTTTGGGTATATATCCACAAGAGGGATTGGTGGGTCATGTGGTAGTACTCTTTTTAATTTTTTAAGAACCTCCGTACTATTTTCCATAATGGTTGTACCAATCTACATTCCCACTAACAGTGTACAGGGGTTTTCTTTTCACCACCCCCTCACCTTTGGATCTTTTGTCCTTTGGATAATTGCCATCCTAATGGACGTGAGGTGATATTTCATTGTGATTTTGATTTGCAATTAGCAAATGTTGAGCACCTCATTAGCCATTTTGAGCAGCTTTTCATATACCTGCTGGCCATTGTTATGTCTTCTTTGTTTTTTGTTATTTTTTTTTATTGCATAAATATTTATTCAGGTCATTTGCCCATTTTTAAATTAGATTATCTGGTTTTTTGTTGTTGTTGTTGTTGAATTCTATGAGTTTCTTATATATTTTGAATATTAACCTCTTGTCAGATACATGGTTCCCAAATATTTTTCTTCCAGTCTGTAGACTGTTTTGTTTTTTTTTCTTGATTGTTTCCTTTCCTGTGCAGAAACTTAGTAGTTAGATGTAGTCCCATTTGTTTATTTTTGCTTTTGTTGCCTGTGCTTTACGTGTCCTACATTTACTTATTTTAAACAGGGAAAGAATAAGTTCAAACTTTACTGAATCATCCTTTCTTCTGGTCAAATGTACCTATAAACTTTTCACTTTGCTTCTGTGTGCCTACTGCTAGTTCTGTAGAACTGAAACATGGTTCAGAACAATATCATAGAGTAATGTTTGTGGGCTCAAAGAATTGGCAGGCAGATTTCTGGTTAAAGAGGTAGTAATGTCTTATAGAAAAATACCAAAATTATTTCTTTGGCTGATTAGCTGTATATTTTGACACTCTGGTGGTCACTGTGTTTAGAGAACTACTCTTACTAGTTCTATAAAAAGAGATAACGATGGAAAATACTATTTGGAATACACTGTATTATGATTTACAGCTATTCAGAGACCCTACCTATACTATCAACTATCTGTTGAACTCGGGCATGACCAGATAAGTTCCTTTGACCAGTAAAATATTAGCAAAAGTGACATGTATCACTTAGCGACAGAACTTTAAGAGTCAGGACATAATTCTCCAGTTTCTTTTATTCCTCCTTCTGGGATTATGGAATCAAGTATCTGGAATTATCAGCCTGGATCAGTGAGAAAACATGAGCAGAGCCCCCATGCTGACCTGCAATAGACATGAAATGTGAGTGAGAAATAAACATTGTTCTATTAAGCTGCTGCTATTTTGGAGTTGCCTGTTACAAGACCATAACCTAGTTTTTTGTGATCAATACATTCACTTTACCCTTGAAATTTTTAAGTACTGTAGTCGGTTGGACAAATACACGTATCTGTGCTTACATAAATGACACATACAAATTCAAATCTCACCTAGTACAGAAATATGGATGGAATTATTGAAAGAGGAAGGATAAGAAGGAAACATGTACCAGGGAAGAAAAACTTCTAGATGACCTAGACTCAGGTGAAGTTACTTCAGAAAGTTCTGTAAATGAACTTTGAATAAACTTCTGGAGAAGAAAACCTAAGTGAATCATGGGAGAGGCTGCTCCAAGGAGGTGTTATTTTGTGGGAGAACATAGAAATAACAACAGTAAGAATTTCAGGAACTTACTCACCAGGTCGTTCCCATCCCTTCCTCTCCCAGCCCATCAGATCTAAGGATTCTTTCTGTTCCACTCAGTAGTGGCCATGTCTTCTCAATTTACATACTGTTATTCAATTTTAACCAGATTGTTGTCTTAGAAAAAAGTAAAAGTTTTGCATACTTCAGGAGAGGTGTTCATTCAGTTAGCAAAATTGTGCATCTCTAGGCATAATCCAAAGTACAGAATGAAATATCTAAAGATGATGCTCATCAGCAAACAAAACAGGCAAGAAGGCTGATCTAGTTGATGGCTTCACTTTGGGGGCTGGCTTTTGCACTCTAATGCTGGAACTTTCTCAGCCCGTGTTGCTCTGTCACGTTTCCTCATCTATATTCCAGAAACTTTCATTTTACTCTATTATATCATTCAGCCCTAATTTATTTTCTCACTTTTAAATTCACAATTAAAATGAAAAGCAAAGGCATGTGTATTTGCCAGTTTCTCTGCAATTCTTAGAGCCTTAATTATGAGATGAAAACATGATTTCCAACTTTGCAGATGATGCTAAATTGAGAGAGAATAAAAACAAATGACGAATAATTAGGTGGTGCAGCCAGATATAAAAGGATTTACATCATTTATGTTTCTGGACTAATAGATGGCAAATGCAGGGCTGCACAGATAAATGGAAGATAATTAGCCCCCGCAAAGTATCAGAAATGGGGATCTCTGCTAAATAGGAAGGTGCTGATGAAAAGTGGTGTGAGTGAGGAGAAACAGTGGGGTGAGGGTGTCAGCCAGGGTGATTATAGCCTGGGGATGATTGCATCATGGAAAAACTCCAGAGATGTGGCTCTTTCTCTAGCTACCCGTTTAGTTTGTTCCCCTCCCTCACTCTGTCACACAGAAGCATTCTGTTGTTAACAATGTATTTCTTTAAAGCTTTATATACAGCCTGGCTCTGTGCAGTCTTTGCATTGCAGGCAGGCTAGGAAAAAGAAGGATAACTTCAGAGGGAGGACATTTTCTTCAACCAGGGAATTTTACCTGGGAGTACATTATGGCACAAAATTACCTAATCGTTTTGAAAGGCATATTTTGGTGGATTAAGACTCAAGTGCCTCTATGACTTCTGCAGAGATGCAAAGAAAATGCATATATGTTGTCGGGAGTTATTTAATTCTTGTGCCAGGAGCCCCTTTTCTCCAATGGTCCCCAGTGCTCTCTGAAGGTGCCTCACACTTCTTTAGGCTCAAAGTTTAATCCCTGGACCTGAGAAGGTAACCCAGCTAATCATCCAATCCTTTCCATTTGCAAGTACTCTAGGTTTGGTTACCATAGATCTCCCAGTGACAATTATACATTGCCTGAGGTTCCAAAACAATAGAACAAAAACAGATCAAATAGCAGAAACGTGTGTATGCACCTCCAAGGTCAAAGTCTGGCTAGCCATCCAGCTGAGGTGTTCTCCATCCTCCACTGCTCTTGGCTTTTTCATGATATTAGGCATCATTTATCAACCATTAATGCATCATTCTAATTTGTAGCTTCCATGATACTGTATGATGCCTACCTATTCCATTCTTTCTTTCTCACTCTCCTTTCCCTCCTCACCGTCTTATGATAGACACTGCTCAAAATCCAGCCTTCTACCTTTACAGAGTTCTCTTTCTATACTGTTTCACAGACTGTATCTATTCTCTTGGTTCCAGTTATCATACCACTATGTTATACTTCAGTATTCAATTCTAATTATTTGTGAACCATGAGTCTTTTCTGTTCTTCCCTAAATGATTTCTTGTTGCCTTAAACTTCTTGGATACTCAAGTCTGTAAGTTTATAAGCCAGTCTAACACTTAAAATACATAAAATATATCATTGCAACAAAATAAAATCTTGGAGATATGACAATTGAAAGACTATTCTTCTTCCGTCAATTTAATATCTAAACAACAGGCTCCTGCTCCTGGGGGGATAACTGCTTCTTAGAGCTTAGCTTACCCCGATCCAGAAGTCCTTTATGGACAGGGGATTGAGCTCTTCCAACTTCTTTCTGCTGTCCTTCCACCAGTTTCCATATACCACTACTAAGAGTGATACATTTTGACTGTCTCCATCCCCATCTATCTCCAATCCTTAGTCAGAGTTCAATTAAACTTTTTTTTCTCAGTGTGTTAATTTATTTTTATATCTCTACTACTGTCTTAGCAGATCAACTATTTGGTTTGGTTCCTCGAGGACAAGTCTCTACTACATCTAATCAAAGTAACCTGGCCTTCTGTTGTCCCCACGGCCTATGGCCAGCTAATTCTGAAGCACCTCAAAGTACTCTGCCTTCCTCTTTCCAATGCCACTCCTGGTACTCTCACCATTAGCACCACTACTGCTCCTATTCCTCCTAGAGATGGTAAAAACACATCATTTACTTAGTATTTTGTGTGTGGAATAGCAGAACACACACACACACACACACACACACACACACACACACACACACCACCTTGTCACCACCAGCTTCACCAAAAATCCAACCCAAAACAACAGTTTCAAGACATACATGTAAGTCACCTCTATTCACACTCAGACCTAGCCCCTCAGATTACTGACAAAACAATGGATCTCTTATATCATTAAAAATAAGACTTCTGTTTGTCTCTATAGAGGAAGGGACTAACACAAGCTGTTCGGCTGTCAGCACAGAAAGGCAAAGGAAAGGCTTTTCCTCTCAAATTTGCAGCACCATGGATGTGGGAACTGCAATGGTCTAATGTAGACTTCGGGTATGTATTGGGTAGATTGTTTTCAGATTTGAAAGCATGGGCCTATTTTTATACTCACTCAAACTGTCTGTCACTGTAGCAAGAGGGAAAATGTCCTTCCTTCATGGACTGGAGTCCCAGAGTTCCTAGGCTTGTACAGATAACCAGAGAACCTATACTTAGAATGGATCTAAATCTCTGGGCTCCTGAAATGGTGCCTTGCATTAGAGTTGTTTGAGAATGAGTCTTGTCTTCCCAAGTTCTTTGTCCTAGGAACTGGGATGTTGTATTATATATTTAATACACGTGTCTGCCGTTAGGTCAAGTTCTTGATTTTATTTATTTATTTATTTATTTATTTTATTTTTTGTGAGATGGAGTTTCACTCTTGTTGCCCAGGCTGGAGTGCAATGGCACAATCTCAGCTCACCGCAACTTCTGCCTCCCAGGTTCAAGTGATTCTCCTGCCTCAGCCTCCCACGTAGCTGGGATTATAGGCATGCACCACCACGCCTGGCTATTTTTTTTGTATTTTTAGTAGAGATGGGGTTTCACCATGTCGGTAAGGCTGGTCTCGAGCTCTTTACCTCATGTGATCCACCCACCTTGGCCTCCCAAAGTGCTGGGATTATAGGAATTAGCCACCATGCCTGGCCTAGGTCAAGTGTTTTTTTTCTTTTTCTTTTTTTTTTTTTTTTTGAGACGGAGTTTCGCTCTATTGCCCAGGCTGGAGTGCAATGGTGCAGTCTCGGCTCACTGCAATCTCTGCCTCCCAGTTTCAAGTGATTCTCCTGCCTCAGGCACCCCATTAGCTGGGATTACAGGCTTCCGCCACCACACCTAGCTAATTTTTGTATTTTTAGTAGAGACCGGGTTTCACCATGTTGGTCAGGCTGATCTCGAACTCCTGACCTCAGGTGATCCACCCACCTTGGCCTCCCAAAATGCTGGGATTATAGGCGTGAGCCGTAGCGCCTGTCTTAGGTCAAGTTCTTAAAGTTACTGTAAATAGCGTTAGGCTCAGATGCTCTGGGCTAGCATTCTACTAATAGGATGTGCCTCCTTTCATTTATTTTTCCACTATTTTTTATCATGACAATTTTCAAACACACAAAAGCATAATAAACATATCAATTTTCATGTATCAGTCATCCAGCTTCAACATTTATCAACAATTTACCAATCCCATCTCATTGAGAGTTGCTATTTTCCCTTGTACTTGAATATTGTGAAGCAAATCTAACATATCAGAAGTATGCATCTCTAACAATCCTTTTAAAAATTAGGATTTAATTATTGAAATATAATGTATGTACAGTAAAATGTATCAATTTTAGTAAGAATGTTTTATTTTAAAATTTTAATTTATTTATACTAATTATACACATTTATGGGGTACATAGTGATGTTTCCATACATATAATGTATAGTGATCAGATCAGGGTAATTAGCATATCCATCATCTCAAGCATTTATTATTTCTTTGTATTGGTAACATTTAATATCCTTCTTCTAGCTATTTTAAACTATATGTTACTGTTAACTATAGTCATCCTACAGTGGTATAAAACACTGGAACTTATTTCTCCTATGTAGAGTGTTTTTTAAACCACTTTATTTTTTTAACTTTTATTTTAAGTTCAGGGGTACATGTGTGGGTTTGTTACATAGGTAAATGTGTGTCATGGGGACTTGTTGTACAGATTATTTTATCACCCAAGTATTAAGCCCATTAGTTATTTTTCCTAATCCTCTCCCTCCTTCCACCCTCCATCCTTCAATGGGCCTCAGTGTGTGGTGTTCCCTTCTATGTGTCCATGTGTTCTCATCATTTAGTAAAACACTTTATTAAAGTCTGATTGAGATACAAACAGTTGTACATTTTAAATGTGTACAACTTGATGAGTTTGGAGATAAGTATATACCCCTGAAACCATTACCACAATCGAGGTCATAAATACATCCATCACCTCTAAAAGCTTCCTCTGCTTCATTTATTTATTTATTATCCATTAATTCTTTCATTTATGTGTATATGTATGCATGCATGCATGTATGTATGTATGTATAGATGGTAAGAACAATGAAGATCTCCTCTTTTAGCAAAATTCTTAGTATACACTACAGTATCACTTACTACAGGCACTATGCTATAGAGTAGATCTCCAAAATTTATTCATCTTATATAACTGAGACTTTGTAATCTTTGCTCAATATTTCCTAATTTCTTCCTTCCCCTACCTCTGGCAACCACCTTTCTACTCTGCTGCTATGAGTTTGTCTGTTCAATATGCCTTATATAAGCAGGATAATGAGGTATTTTTCTGTTTGTATAGGGCATATTTCACATAGCATAATGTCCTACCAGTTCATCCATGCTGTTGCAAGTAGCAGGATTTCTTTTGTTTTAAAGGCTGAATAATATTCCATTGTATATTTGTATACTACATTTTCTTTATCCATTCATCTAATAATGGATATTTAGTGGCTTCCATATCTTGGTTATTGTAAATAATGCTGCAATGAATATGAGAGTGCAGAAAAAGAAATAAAGGCCATTTAAATCTAAAAGAAAGAAGTGAAATTATCTCTGCTTGAAGATAACATTACCTTATATATAGATCTCCCTAAAGATTCCACCAAAAAAACCCTATTAGAACAAACAAATTTAGTAAAGTTGCATGATTCAAAATCAGTATACAAAAATCAGTTGTGTTTCTGTATGCTAATAATGAACTACTCTAAAAGAAAATTAAGGAAGTACTCCAATTTACAATAGCATCAAAAAATAAAATAAATTAAAATATCTGGGAATCAACTAAACCAAGGAGGTAAAAGGCTGAAACATTAGATACTACAAAACATTGGTGAAAGAAATTAAAGGACACATAAATAAATTATAGGACCCCATGTTAATGGATTGGAAGAATTTGTATTGTTTAAATGTTCATACTGCCCAAAGTGAATGATCTATATATTCAGTGCCATCCCTATCAAAATCCCAATGGTAGCAGGGCATAGTGACTCACACCTATAACCTCACAGCTTTGGGAGGCCAAAGTGGGAGGATTGCTTAAGGCCAAGAGTTTAAGACTAGCCTGGGCAACATAGTGAGACCCCATCTCTCTAAAGTTTTTTAATTCGCTAGGTGTGGTAATGCATGCCTGTAAACCCAACTATTCAGGATGATGAGGTGAGAGGATTGCTCAAGCACAGGAGTTCAAGGCTGCAGTGAGCTATGATAGCACCACTGCACTCCAGTCTAGGAAACAGAGTGAGACCCCATCCCTGAAATAATAGTAATAATAATCCCAATGACATTTTTTACAGAAAGGGAAAAACAATCCTAAAATTCATATGGAACCACAAAAGACTCTGAATTGCTAAAAGTACACAATGGGGAAAGGATAGTCTTTTTAATAATTAGTGTTGGGACAACTGGATATTCACATGCAAAAGAATGACATTGAACTCTTATTTTATACCATACACAACAATCAACTCAATGTGAATTAAAGATTTAAACATAAAGCCTAAAACCATAAAACTCCTAGAAGAAGACATAGGAAAATAGCTTTTTACGTTATTCTTCTAATGATTTCTTGGATAAGACACTAAAAGCACAGGCAACAAAATGAAAAAAACAGATGAATAAGACTACATGAAACTGAAAAGCTTCTGCATAGCAAAGACATCAATCAACCAAATGAAAAGGCAACCTACAAAATGGGAAAATATACTTGCAAATTTTATATCTGATGAGGTTAATATCCAATATATGTAAGAAACTCACATAACTTGATAGCAAAAAGCCTTTAAGTTATCTGACTTAAAAATGGGTAAATGACATGAATATACCTTTATCCAAAGACAGAAATGGTCAACAGGTGCGTAAAAAGATTCTTGACATAACTAATTGTAAGGGAAATGCAAGTGAAAACCACAGTGAGAGATCTACCACCTCACACCTGTTAGAATAGCTATTATCCAAGGGACAAAAGATAACCAGTGTTGTCGAAGGTATGGAGAAAAGGCAACCTTTGTCCACTGTTGATGGGAATGTAGATTGGTACAGCCATTGTGGAAAACAGTACTGAAGGTTCCTAAAGAAATTGAAAATAGGACTACCACATAACCCAGTAATCCCTCTCCTGTGTTTGTACCCAAAGGAAATGAAATCACCATCCCATAAAAATATACATTCCTATATTTATTGCCACATTATTCACAATAGCCAAGATATGGAAGCAACTTAAGTGTCCATCCATGGATGAATGGATAAAGGAATTGTGGCATAGAATACTATTTAGCTTAAAAATGGAGGTCCTACCATTTTTGATAGCATGGATGAACCTAGGGGACATTATGCTACATGAAATAAGCCAGACATAAAACTAAAAATACTGCACGATCTCATGATTCTGAAAAAAAAAAAAAAAATCAAATACATAGAAACAGAGAGTAGGACAATGGTTACCAGGTGCAGGGATGAGGGTGGCGGTGGGATGGAAAGAATGGAGAAATGTAGGTCAAGGGGTACAAAGTTATAGTTATGTAGGTTGAATAAGTGTAAAAGTCCATAGTTAATAATATTGTATTGTATAAAGAAAATTTGCTAAGATAGCAGATTTTAGCTACTTTTACCACAAAAAGAAAAAGAAAAGTAACTTTGTGAGATGATGGATATATTAATTTCCTTGACTGTAGAAATCACTTTACTATGATATGTACTTCAGTACATCATGTTGTATACCTTAAATTTATACAATTAAAGAAAGAAGCAAAATAATTTCAACAAATTGGGACCATGACAGAGGTCGGTCTTTGAACTTTAATGTAGTAACTATCTCTATTCTATTTTTTTCTAAATGTTTTAAAATATTTTATTCTAATAAACCTATATAATTTCTTAATTTTATTTATTTATTTATTTATTTATTTTTTATTACACTTTAAGTTCTAGGGTACATGTGCATAATGTGCAGGTTTGTTACATATCTATACTTGTGCCATGTTGGTGTGGTGCACCCATCAACTCGTCAGCACCCATCAACTCGTCAGCACCCATCAACTTGTCATTTACATCAGGTGTAACTCCCAATGCAATGCCTCCCCACTCCCCCTCCTCGTGATAGGCTCCGGTGTGTGATGTTCCCCTTCCCGAGTCCAAGTGATCTCATTGTTGAGTTCCCACCTATGAGTGAGAACATGCGGTGTTTGGTTTTCTGTTCTTGTGATAGTTTGCTGAGAATGATGGTTTCCAGCTGCATCCATGTCCCTACAAAGGACTCAAACTCATCCTTTTTTATGGCTGCATAGTATTCCATGGTGTATATGTGCCACATTTTCTTAATCCAGTCTGTCACTGATGGACATTTGGGTTGATTCCAAGTCTTTGCTATTGTGAATAGTGCCGCAATAAACATACGTGTGCGTGTGTCTTTATAGCAGCATGATTTGTAATCCTTTGGGTATATACCCAGTAATGGGATGGCTGGGTCATATGGTACAAGTAGTTCTAGATCCTTGAGGAATTGCCATACTCTTTTCCATAATGGTCGAACTAGTTTACAATCCCACCAACAGTGTAAAAGTGTTCCTATTTCTCCACATCCTCTCCAGCACCTGTTGTTTCCTGACTTTTTAATGATTGCCATTCTAACTGGTGTGAGATGGTATCTCATTGTGGTTTTGATTTGCATTTCTCTGATGGCCAGTGATGATGAGCATTTTTTCATGTGTCTGTTGGCTGTATGAATGTCTTCTTAAAACCTTCGAAATGTTTAGATTTTCTTGTCTGCAGCTCTATATCCCTGAATGCTTTGTGCCTTGCTCTAGCAGGCCTAGAAATTGAATTCAGCAGCCTAGCCAACACCCTACCAGAGCTGCTGCCATCAGGAATTATTTTCCAAAAAGGAGAGCTTGTTAGGGGAGGGAAAAGGGACAATAATTAGAATTTACTAGACTATGTTAAAGTCACAAACCAAGTAGAGTACTGAAGAGGGAGCAACATGAGCAAGCATGACCTGTTTTATTTTTATTCGAAATAGCTTTAATTAGAAGTACCAACAATGGGAGATGGAGAGATCACAAAGCAAAGAATCAAATATCCCACAATTATAGTTTGGCTTGTTTTAGTGTTAGCTTTCCATTATTTGACAGTGCTCCCTTAACCCTCTAATCATCATGAACTCCATCTCATAATCAATTCACTTTTGCTTGAAACATTTAAAAGCCCTGGCATGAGAACATAGAAATCTTACTTCGGAAATGTTGAAGCTATTCAAAATATTGAGCCCTCAAGGAAAAATGTCAGAAAAGTCTTCTTGTTTACCCCTGGTTTTCTACAAAGTTTCCATCTCTAGCCTTGTCCCAGCCCCTCCACCTCAGGGTCCCTGGAGGGGGCTTGAAAACGTGGACTGCTTCTGAGAGTCCAGGTTCTGCCTTCATAACCAACTGCATCTGCAAGTCTTGCGTCAGCCAGTGCAGGCTCTGGGCACAACGGGGACCTGCGTGTCACAACTGACATCTCCTGCAGCTTCTGCAGCCTTGGCTTTCAGCTGCCCGTGATCACAAACAACAGTACTGGCCATTGGAGGTTAGCACCGCTGAGCTGGGTGCTGCTTCCTGTTTTTTTTTTGGAGGGAAGGCATAAAAAATGCAGCTTGGTTTGGAAGTTTTTGCCATTAGGTAAAAAGCAGATGGATGTTTTCTGGAGAGGTGCCAGAGCATTCATGCTTGAAACCAAGAAAAACACACACACACACACACACACACACACACACACACGCTTTTTTTTTTTTTTTTTTTAAACTATTCCCACCCTCAATATTTGCACTGAATCATGTTTTACGCATTTTGCTTACTTACTGGGGTGTATATGAGGAAAATAAGGATTAAACCTTTCAAAAATATTTTATTTAGAAAGAACTCAGTAGTGATGTTTTAGAAAGTTAATCTAATTTCCAAAAATGGTCAAACACTTGACCATATAAAATCACAAAACTAAAATTGAAAGAAACCTGGGCAGTCATGTGGTCCAATCTGTCCATTTTACATATAGAAAAACAAAGCCCAGGAGGTGAAATGACTTGCCAAAGGTCACCTAGATTGGGAGTAGTAGACAGTGGAGGAACTCAGAACTCCTGAATTGTCTTTACTCTTTCTACAAGGTGACACTAGACAATCTACAAATATCTATTTATTTTGGAAAATATCCTTTGATTTTCTGAGAAGCAATTTTTATTTTAGACTAATATTGGGAATTTTGGAAACAGAAGAGATCATAAAGACCATTAGGCCAACCCCAGTGTGTATTCTTCAAGCTCCTGGCAGCATCGAATTGAACAAGAAGCATGTTGATTTGAGAGAGAGTTGATCTGTTATCAAGAAAAAAATGCCATAGATATTTTTACAGCTTTATTGAGATATATTTCGTATACCATATTATTCACCCATTTAATGCAGACAATTAAGTGCTTTTTAGCATATTTGGAGTTGTGCAATCATTGCCACAAGCTCATTTTAAAACATTTTCATCACTCCCAAAAGAAACCCTTGTACCCATTAGCAGTCATTCCCCATTTGCTACTCCTCTAGCCCCTGGCAAACACTAATCTACTTTCTGTCTGTATGCATTTGCCTATTCTGTCACAGATAAATGAATGACTGTGTGTGTGTGTGTGTGCGTGTGTGTACACAAAACACTTCCTTGTAAGTTTTGAGCTAGGACTGCTCATTACAAAAGCAGTATATATGCATTTTAGAAAATTTGAGAACACAAAAAATAAGAAAACAAAGGCATTTTATTTCTACAACTTAGATTACATCACTCTTAGCCTTTTAGTACGTATTCTTCTTCTGGAATATTTTCTATCTATATCTATAGCTACTATTTTACCAAAATTAGATCACACTGGATATGTTGTTTGCCTTCTTCCTTTTCTTCACTTAATGATCTATAATGTCAGTAAGTTGCTCTTCAATGATCAGATTAGACCTTGAGACCAACACCTCTATGGAAGGGAAGTACCCAGATAAAGAGCATTTTTGGGAAAATAAAATTCATACATCAAGATTGGGATTGAATTTATGAAACACCTTAAAAATATTTTCATGTTTGCCTCCATAAAATAATTAGCTTATTAATGATAATATACAACTGATCCCCATCTTTGGGAGATTATGATTCTGGCAAGATATACATTTTCATCAGTCTGAGGAGGGGTGTAGCCAGATATCTAAGGCAATCGTGATTCCAAATACCACATCCTATTATCCCTAAACTTATATTCTTTTGCAATAAAACGGTTCTGTTTCAGTAGGTTGTCTCTTGGTGATTTACAGGAGTCCTTGGTTTATCTCACGGTGTTTTTTTAAGAATTAAAGAAATTCTGAGACATTAACAGAAAAACTTCAGCTATCTCCAACAACATACTAATAGGAGTGATATCCATTTTGAACAAATGCTAATAAAAAATTACAACTCAAAAATTTAGTGAGGTTATCATTTAACCTACAAAAGCATTAACCATCTGATTCCACAAAAGTAGTTTACTTTATATTTTAAATGGCCAGAGAAGTGCAAACTTATTTGTCACTTTTTTCAGAAACCTACCAGTATGTAAATTGAGGCATGCTATAGACACTGTGTAATATATGAAAAATTTAGGAAACATATTTTAGGAAACAAGAGGAATACTGTAAGGTTATATTAGGAGATGGTGTTGACATGTAAGTTCAGGTTATAGCCCAAGTTAAAATTCTCGTATTTTACTATCTCTGTAAACTTAGTAAATTACATCATTATATCATTTATCTGAGCCTTATTTTCCTCATATGTTAAATGGATATACAAATGCATGGCTCTTAGCCTTGTTGTGAGAAGTAAATAAGAAACTTCTGGAAAGAATGTGACTTGTCTTTTGCTTCCATAATGCTTAATATGTGCCAGGCACTCTTCTAAACACTTGACATGCATTTACTCATTCCATACTCAGCCCTACGAGGCACATACTATTCTCACCATCCCCATTTCACAAACAACTAAACTGAGGACAAGAGAAGTTATGTAACTTACCCAAGCTGACACAACTAGTATTTGATAGAACCAAGATGGGAACCCAGGCAGCCTGGCTCTAGAATCGGTGCTCTTAATCACTTCACACCAAAAAAGTTATGGTAGCTCTTTTCTTTTCTGTTCTCTCCTCTCTTCTCTTTTTCCCTTTCTTTTCTTTTCTCTGCTCTTTTCTTCCCGTCATTTTCTTTCTGTCCAACTGTAGTCACTTTTTTTTGTCTGTTCAACAGATAGATAAAGTGTAAGGTGATGTGTGGTTCCTGCCCTCACTAAAGTTACCCTATCATTGATCTCAACTGCCTTCCCTTCACTGAAGAGGAAAAAAAAAATTTTATTTAATGAGCTAAACTGGGCACTCTGATATAAAGACATCATCATGGACTTAAGGGCAGGTCTGACTTCATGGGCATTCAACCTGTACAGTCACACAGCGCCCCAAACTCAGAAGGGCCTTACCTTTGGTTTAATGCTCTGTTAGCACTCTCTTGAAATTCTTATTTATTTGTATATTTTATTATATTTTAAGTTCTAGGGTACATGTACACAATGTACAAGTTTGTTACATATGTATACATGTGCCATGTTGATGTGCTGCACCCATCAACTCGTCAGAACCCATCAATTCGTCATTTAGGTATAACTCCCAATGCAATCCCTCTCCCCTCCCCCCTCCCCACGACAAGCCCCTGTGTGTGGTGTTCCCTACTCTGTGTCCAAGTGCTCTCATTGTTCAATTCCCACCTATGAGTGAGAACATGCGGTGTTTGGTTTTCTGTCCTTGCAATACATTGCTGAGAATGATGGTTTCCAGCTTCATCCATGTCCCTACAAAGGACATGAACTCATCCTTTTTTATGGCTGCATAGTATTCCATGGTGTATATGTGCCACATTTTCTTTATCCAGTCTATTGCTGATGGGCATTTGGGTTGGTTCCAAGTGTTTGCTATTGTGAATAGTACTGCAATAAAGATACGTGTGTATGTGTCTTTATAGTAGTATGATTTATAATCCTTTGGGTATATCCCCAGTAATGGGATAGCTGGGTAAAATGATATTTCTGGTTCTAGATCCTTGAGGAATCGCCACACTGTCTTCCACAATGGTTGAACTAGTTTACAGTCCCACCAACAGTGTAAAAGTGTTCCTATTTCTCCACATCCTCTCCAGCACCTGTTGTTTTCTGACTTATTAATGATCACCATTCTAACTGGTGTGAGATGGTATCTTATTGTGGTTTTGATTTGCATTTCTTTGCTGGCCAGTGATGATGAGCATTTTTTCATGTGTTTGTTGACTGCATAAATGTCTTCTTTTGAAAAGTGTCTGTTCATATCCTTGGCCCACTTTTTCATGGGGTTGTTTGATTTTTTTTCTTGTAAATTTGTTTGAGTTCTTCGTAGATTCTGGATATTAGCCCTTTGTCAGATGAGTGGATTGTAAAAGTTTTCTCCCATTCTGTAGGTTGCTGTTCACTCTGATAGTCGTTTCTTTTGCTGTGCAGAAGCTCTTTAGTTTTGTTTTTTTTTTTTTTTTTTTTTAGGCGGAGTCTCGCTCTGTCGCCCGGACTGGAGTGCAGTGGCCGGATCTCAGCTCAGTGCAAGCTCCGCCTCCCGGGTTCACGCCATTCTCCTGCCTCAGCCTCCCGAGTAGCTGGGACTACAGGCACCCGCCACCTCGCCCGGCTAGTTTTTGTATTTTTAGTAGAGACGGGGTTTCACCGTGTTAGCCAGGATGGTCTCGATCTCCTGACCTCGTGATCCGCCCGTCTCGGCCTCCCAAAGTGCTGGGATTACAGGCTTGAGCCACCGCGCCCGGCCAGCTCTTTAGTTTAATTAGATCCCATTTGTCTATTTTGGCTTTTGTTGCCATTACTTTTTGTGTTTTCGTCATGAAGTCCTTGCCCATGCGGTATTGCCTAGGTTTTCTTCTAGGATTTTTATGGTTTTAGGTCTAACATTTAAGTCTTTAATCCATCTTGAATTAATTTTTGTATAAGGTGTAAGGAAGGGATCCAGTTGATTTCTTATTGGTGTATAAGAATGCTTGTGATTTTTTCACATTGATTTTGTATCCTGAGAATTTGCTGAAGTTGCTTATCAGCTTAAGGAGGTTTTGGGCTGAGACGATGGGGTTTTATAAGTATACAATCATGTCCTCTGCAAACAGGGACAATTTGACTTCCTCTTTTCCTAATTGAATACCCTTTATTTCTTTCTCCTGCCTGATTGCCCTGGCCAGAACTTCCAACACTATGTTGAATAGGAGTGGTGAGAGAGGGTATGCCTGTCTTGTGCAGGTTTTCAAAGGGAATGCTTAGTTTTTTGCCCATTCAGTATGATATTGGCTGTGGGTTTGTCATAAATAGCTCTTATTATTTTGAGATACGTTCCATCAATACCAAATTTATTGAGAGTTTTTAGCATGAAGTGCTGTTGAATTTTGTTGAAGGCCGTTTCTGCAGCTAATGAGATAATCATGTGGTTTTTGTCTTTCGTTCTGTTTATATGATGGATTATATTTATTGATATGCATATGTTGAACCAGCCTTGCATCCCCGGGATGAAGCCCACTTGATTGTGATGGAAAAGTTTTTTGATGTGCTACTAGATTTGGTTTGCCGGTATTTTATTGAGGATTTTTGCATCGATGTTCATCAGGGATATTGGTCTAAAATTCTCTTTTTGTGTTGTGTCTCTGCCAGGCTTTGGTATCAGGATGATGCTGGCCTCATAAAATGAGTTAGGGGGGATTCCCTCTTTTTCTATTGATTGGAATAGTTTCAGAAGGAATGGTACCAGCTCCGCCTTGTGCCTCTGGTAGAATTCGGCTGTGAATCCATCTGGTCCTGGACTGTTTTTGGTTGGTAGGCTATTAATTATTGCTTCAATTTCAGAGCCTGTTATTGGTCTATTTAGGGATTCAACTTCTTCCTGGTTTAGTCTTGGGAGGGAGTATGTGTCCAGGAATTCATCCATTTCTTCTAGATTTTCTAGTTTATGTGCATATAGGTGTTTATAGAATTCTCTGATGGTAGTTTGTATTTCTGTGGGATCGGTGGTGACATCCCTTTATCATTTTTTATTGCATCTATTTGATTCTTCTCTCTTTTCTGTTTTATTAGTCTTGCTAGCAGTCTATCAGTTTTGTTGATCGTTTCAAAACCCCAGCTCCTGGATTCGTTGACTTTTTGAAGGGTTTTTTTGTGTCTTTATCTCCTTCAGTTCTGCTCTGATCTTAGTTATTTCTTGCCTTCTGCTAGCTTTTGAATGTGTTTGCTCTTGCTTCTCTAGTTCTTTTAGTTGTGATGTTAGGGTGTCAATTTTGGATCTATCCTGCTTTCTCTTGTGGGCATTTGGGGCTATAAATTTCCCTCTACACACTGAGTGTCCCAGAGATTCTGGTATATTATATCTTTGTTCTCATGGTTTCAAAGAACATCTTTATTTCTGCGTTCATTTCCTTATGTACCCAGTAGTCATTGAGGAGCAGGTTGTTCAGTTTCTATGTAGTTGTGTGGTTTTGACTGAGTTTCTTAATCCTGAGTTCTAGTTTGATTGCACTGTGGTCTGAGAGACAGTTTGTTTTAATTTTTGTTCTTTTACATTTGCTGAGGAGTGCTTTACTTCCAACTATGTGGTCAATTTTGGAATAAGTGCGATGTGGTGCTGAGAAGAATGTATAGTCTGTTGATTTGGGGTGGAGAGTTCTGTAGAGGTCTATTAGGTCTGATTGATGCAGAGCTGAGTTCAAGTCCTGGATATCCATGTTAACTTTCTGTCTCGTTGATCTGTCTAATGTTTGACAGTGGGGTGTTAAAGTCTCCCATTATTATCGTATGGGAGTCTAAGTATCTTTGTTGGTACCTAAGGACTTGCTTTGTGAATCTGGGTGCTCCAGTATTGGGTGCATATATATTTAGGATAGTTAGTTCTTCTTGTTGAATTGATCCCTTCACCATTATGTAATGCCCTTCTTTGTCTCTTTTGATCTTTATTGGTTTAATGTCTGTTTTATCAGAGACTAGATTGCAACCCTTGCCTTTTTTTGTTTTCCATTTGCTTGGTAGATCCTCCTTCGTCCCTTTATTTTGAGCCTATGTATGTCTCTGCATGCGCGATTGGTCTCCTGAATACAGCACACTGATGGGTCTTATCTCTTTATCTAATTTGCCAGTCTGTGTCCTTTAATTGGAGCATTTAGCCCATTTACATTTAAGGTTAATATTGTTATGTGTGAATTCGATCCTGTCATTATGATGTTAGCTGGTTATTTTGCTCGTTGGTTGATGCAGTTTCTTCCTAGCATATATGGTCTTTACAATTTGGCATGTTTTTGCAGTGACTGTTACTGGTTGTTCTTTTCCATGTTTAGTGCTTCCTTCAGGAGCTCTTCTAGGGCAGGCCTGGTGGTGACAAAATGTTTTGGCATTTCCTTGTCTGAAAAGGATTTTACTTCTCCTTCACTTATGAAGCTTAGTTTGGCTGGATATGAAATTCTGGGTTGAAAATTCTTTTCTTGAAGAAAGTTGAATATTGGCCCCCACTCTCTTCTGGCTTGTAGAGTTTCTACCAAGAGATCTGCTTTTAGTCTGATGGGCTTCCCTTTGTGGGTAACCTGACCTTTTTCTCTGGCTGCTGTTAACATTTTTTTCCTTCATTTCAAGTTTGGTGAATCTGACAATTATGTGTCTTGGGGTTGCTCTTCTCGAGGAGTATTTTTGTGGTGTTCTCTGTATTTCCTGAATTTGAATGTGGGCCTGCCTTGCTAGGTTGGGGACGTTCTCCTGGATGATATCTTGCAGAGTGTTTTCCAACTTGGTTCCATTTTCCCCGTCACTTTCAGGTAGACCAATTAGATGTAGATTTGGTTTTTTCACATAGTCCCATATTTGTTGGAGGCTTTCTTCATTTCTTGTTACTCTTTTTTCTCTAAACTTCTCTTCTTGCTTCATTTCATTCATTTTGTCTTCAATCACTGATACCCTTTCTTCTACTTGGTCAAGTCAGCTACTGAAGGTTGTGCAAGCATCATGTAGTTTTCGTGCCGTGTTTTTCAGCTCCATCAGGTCATTTAAGGCCTTCTCTACACTGTTGATTCTAGTTAGCCATTCATCTAATCTTTTTTCAAGGTTTTTAGCTTCTTTGCGATGGGTTCGAACATCCTCCTTTAGCTCGGAGAAGTTTGTTATTACTGATCGTCTGAAGCCTTCTTCTCTCAACTTGTCAAAGTCAGTCTCCATCCAGCTTTGTTCCATTGCTGGCAAGGAGCTGCGTTCCTTTGGAGGAGAAGAGGCACTGTGATTTTTAGAATTTTCAGCTTTTCTGCTTTGGTTTCTCCCCATCTTTGTGGTTTTATCTACCTTTGGTGTTTGTTGATGGTGATGTATTGATGGTGTTTTGTCGTCGATATCCTTTCTGTTCGTCAGTTTTCCTTCTAACAGTCAGGACCCTCAGCTGCAGGTCTGTTGGAGTTTGCTGGAGGTCCAATCCAGACTCTGTTTCCCCGGGTATCACCAGCAGAGGCTGCAGAACAGCAAATATTGCAGAATTGCAAATGTTGCTGCCTGATCCTTCCTCTGGAAGCTTTGTCACAGAGGGGCACTGGCTGTATGAGGTGTCAGTCAGCCCCTACTGGGAGATGTCTCCCAGTTAGGTTACTCGGGTGTCAGGGACCCACTTGAGGAGGCAGTCTGTCCGTTCTCAGATCTCAGACTCTGTGCTAGGGGAACCACTGCTCTCTTCGAAGCTGTCAGACAGAGATGTTTAAGTCTGCAGATGTTTCTGCTGCCTTTTGTTCAGCTATGCCCTGTTACCAGAGGTACAGTCTACACAGGCAGGCAGGCCTCCCTGAGCTGTGGTGTGCTCCACCCAGTTCTAGCTTCCCATCTGCTTTGTTTACCTACTCAAGCCTCAGCAATAGTGGACGCCCCTTCCCTAGCCTCACTGCCACCTTGCAGTTAGATCTCAGACTGCTGTGTAGAAATGAGTGAGGCTCCATGGGCGTGGGACCCTGTGAGCCAGGCACGGAATATAATCTCCTGGTGTGCCATTTGCTAAGACCGTTGGAAAAGTGCAGTATTAGAGTGGGAGTGTCCCGATTTTCCAGGTGCCGTCTGTCTCAGCTTCCCTTGGCTAGGAAAGGGAATCCCTGACCCCTTGTGCTTCCCAGGTTAGGTGATGTCCCACCCTGCTCCATGGGCTTCACCCACTGTCCGACAAGCCCCAGTGAGATGAACCCAGTACCTCAGTTGGAAATGCAGATACCACCTGTCTTCTTCGTCACTTGCCCTGGGAGCTGTAGACTGGAGCAGTTCCTATTCAGCCATCTTGGAACCTCTCCCCCTTGAAATTCTTAATCATTTTATCCTTGAACTTGTGTTTTATAAGTGAAGTCCTAGGGGACAAGGGAGCATGAATGAGCAGAGGAGACAGGTGCAATATGTGTGTCCCCCGCCCCTTGCTGCCTTGCTCACATATTAGCGTTAGAGATGCTCCTATGAACACAGTCTTCCGGTGGTCTCATGATGTGGGGGAGTTCAGTGAGACATAAATCAAGTATAAGGTAAGTGTGTTACATTTATGACTGAGGAAGCAGGAAAGTGAGGGACTACTGACATCCTGGAGTGGACACGTTTTTCATTTCAGCAGGAGCTTGCTTCAGACATGCAGCAAGAAGGTAAGGGCATTCTAAGAAACTTGTGGATCAGAGGAGCCCTGTGGCATCCATTCTTACTCCTGTTACTTCCCCATATTAGCCAACCACTTACACTGAAAAAGATGATATTGAAGTAAAGGGAAAAGATGGGGTAACCTAATTTATTTTCCTTTCATTTTTTTTTTTTACCCATTATTAAGTTGAAGGTAGGGAGTGTTGGTACATGTGCTCATATCAAGAAGTTAAGCAAAAACTTTTGAAATACATATTCATTTATGAGCTATGAAATATGAACTGTGATTCTGTAAACAAGTGAAATGTTCCTATATTTACATTTAAAATGGGCATTGCACAATATAAAGATGAATGGTAAAATACATGGGAATGACTAAAGTTTTTGATTTTGCGTTACCCAGAAGAACATCAAATAGCAGATTTAAAACACCATGACAGGTTGAAAGAGACTGCAGAAGAAAGACAAAGCTTTATATTTTAATACACTTAATGAAACTTTTACTGCTTTTTGAACAAGAGCTTCCACATTTTCATTTTTCATTGCCCCTTTCCACCCCCAAATTATACGTGGTACTTCTTGAGGGTAGAAAACAGCAAGAAACATACATGTGAGGTTCTTGAATAGAACCCATCAGGAAACAAGTGGTTAGATTGAAGAGAGGAGGATGTGAGCAAAGAATAGAGGACTTTTCATTTGCCATGCTGAAAGAATAAAATTGATTGCAAAAGCAAAAAGGATTAGCACATTGTTGAGCAAAAAATATATTTTATGACCTATTGTGATACATTCAAATGATGTTTTTAAAAATACTGATAGAATTTTCAATGCAAACACACAAGGAAGCAAGAAACCAGGCCAATAAGTAACCAAGCAAGCAAACAAACAAGCAAGCAAGTAGCCAACCAACAAAATAGTACTTTAAGTTCCAGAGTGGTGGACAGGATAAAATGGAGATGAACTGGAGGCTGGGACAATAGATGAAAGAAGGTTGCATTTGATAGAACCTTCAAAATATTAAAGAGCCACTTAAGATCTAAGAATAAAACCACAGCAGTGGTCTTTTAATCTTAGAAGATCCATCATTTCACATTTAGAGCCTTTCCTTTAAATGTGTCTACTACCTGAAGTAACCTCTCCTTCCAGTCTTTTCTCAGAAGTCTCTTCTTGAAAGAAAATGCATAGTTATCCTTTTATTATTTTTTAAATGGGCCCAGAGACCCTTCACTGTAACAGCTTATGGACTGAGAGCTTTTCTCGTATCATAGCTACAGCCCTTGGGCAGAGGGTGGTCAAGCTGCACAAGGCCCCGTGGACAAAAGACAAACACCCAGATATCATGGTAATTACCCTGGAGACCAAACATCATGCTGTTTGTTTTTCTGCCTTGTCTGGTCATCTCCTCCCCTTGTTGCTGTATTCATGCTTGAAGGAACAGGTGTTATTCATGCTAAAAAAGCAAGCTTCTTGTCCTCCTTGCTCATCAAGCACAACTCATTTCATGCTGGTGCTCGCTCTGCGGGTAATAGTTGCATTTAATAAAACTGGCCATCGCTCCAGAATGACAGAAGAGCACTCTACAGAGGTCAGCGGCTTTGGGCCATGCCCTGTGTTAACAGGGAATGGGGCATTGCTCACAAGGAGTAAGCATTTTGTTATGACTGCAGCCTGACTTCCAACCTTGTTCCTTTCCAACTCCCCCTGGCTCTGAACAGGGTAGATGCTTTCCTTCCAAAAGCAGCTTTATAAAGAGTGAACTCTCTCTAATTTATTTAGCTTTTCTTGTGCCAATATCCTAATAGTTAGACAGCAACTCCCAGTAAGTGGTTGATTACATTCAAGCAAATACACAGCTGAGCAATTAAGTGCATTCACTTGCACCTTAGAAGACCTGAGGTGGTAGGATTATCTCATAGAAATAATTATGGCTGCTGTATCCTGTCTTTCTGTGGTTTGGGAACAACTGGCTCTTGAAGTTGGCTTTGGGTCAAGTGAGCTGTTGCCTGGATGTTTCTGACTGAGAAGTATTTAGATGTATTGTTTTTTAAAATTAGGTTTACACTAAATGTCATACCAGTCTTTCACAAAATGGACGCTTACAAGCTGAGAACACAGATTCCCATGCCCAATATAGATAGACTTGGTGAATCTGGTGATTTTGTATATATTATGTGTATTTTAATTTTCAAAGAATCGTTAGCAATCATTTCTTTGGGAAACATTGTAGTCTTATGGAAAGAACAGTCAAGAAGCAGGAAAACAGCATCTTCCAGCTCTTTCGCTAATTGGATAGCTGACCTTCAGTAAGCCTCTAATTTCTCTGTGCCTCAGTTTCCCTTACTATTATTACCTATCTCGTAGAGTTGTTATGAGATGCAAATGAACAGTGCATAAGAAAGTGATTTATAGACTGTTGAACATTGCAGATGCAATGCAAAACTGTTGAGTTTACATGCAAAACTCACATGCAAAACTGTTGAGTTTAGGTCTTGTGCTGTTAGGTGGGTGCAACTAGTTCAACAGAAATAATTTGCTCACCAAAGAATTTTGTTCTTCAGGAGTGAGGTGAGACTAGTCAGGGCCAGATACTGTAATAATAACTATAATTTATATAACAGGAAAATGGGGATGTGGGAGGGGAGACTACCATTTGCTAAATGCCTCAGTGACAGTCAAAAGCATTGTTACCTTGCTGAATCCCCACAATGACTCAACACATTTGCATCAGGATCACCCTTCCCACGGCTATTGCAGGAAGAGACAGAAAATCAGGGTACCTTGAAATAAAAATGAAGAACTGCTTTAGTATCTAGGCAATAAATAGTAGAAGTGTGTGAAATTGGTGATGATAGCTAAAATTTTAGAAAACAGCACAGTATAAGCAGGAGCAGCCGTGGCCAAGGCTGAACAAAAACAAACTGGAGAACTGGAGGCAAACCATGCGCGGGATAAAGATAAAAGACAATTAGAAAAGTGGTCTTAAAATGCTTCATAACATGGTACATTAATTGTACGTAGGAGTATTGTCACCTTTTCTACTCACTATTGTAGTCCTATTAGTATGCTTATGTTTATAGGCTGAATGTGAATTAATTTATTCGTTTTGATCAAAATACACTATAAGGGTATATATCATTACATCCTCATATCTTTCCGTTATCCACACACAGCCCTACTGTATCTAATTTATTTATCCAGAATCAATTTATGCCAGTTACACAAGGTGAAATTGTAGTGCTGGACAGTTTCTGTAGGAATTGCATGGCAGCTCCCAAGTACAATGTAGAGGTAGGCTTACTATAAGCAAACTATTACCCTATGAGGCAGGCCTACTGTAAGTAAACACCCGTCTAGAGGGAGGGCAACAGAGAAGATTCCTTAGTAATCCAGACTGCCTTTCTCTTGGCAAACTCTTATTTTATAAACCTAGGTCATGTTGTCTACAATGTAATGTTTATGTTAATATATAAACTATTATAACTTTCTCTTGATAATCAACTAATATGTAAATCACCTGGCACATAAAGCATTTCTTCTTTTTTGTTTCTTCAGCCAATTCTCTCTTATAATATCACACATTGTAGGTGCTCAAAACAGATGAACACATGGTTTCTATTGCCATTCTTATTAGTAGATTTCTTCCTTTTTGCTTTCTGAAAGTAGATAATCATGAAATTAAATGCATTATTTATCAATTTGTATAATGTGCAAGTACTTCTTTTAGTTTTCCATCGTTGTTAACCAGGTCAATAAATTAATCCATGTCAGAAATCTAGAACTCAAACTGACCCAAACCATCCTTCTCCATTTCCCCTTTCTCCTTAACCTGAATCTTCTGTGCTAGTCCTCCCTGATTTCTTCCCAAAGGCCACATTGGGTTTTTTCCCCTGAAACTTTAACATCCTTCTGTCTCTAATTTCATACCTTCTATAGTATCAGATCAGACCTACCTCCGTTACAGGTCTTTTCCTCAACTCTCTAACCTCTCCAACCTCCCTTCAGCCCTTCTTGCCTGCAACCATGATTCACACCTGATAGCATTCTATTCTGTGTTCGTTTGCAAATTGTTTTAGTCTGGTCATGCTGCTATAACAAAACACCATAGACTGGGTGGCCTATAAACAACAGAAATTTATTTCTCACAGTTCTGGAGCCTGGGAAGTCCAAAATCAAGTTACCAGCAGACTTGGTTTCTGGTAAGGTCCCACTTCCTGGTTCATTGACGGCTGTCTTTTCATTGTGACCTCACATGGCGGAAAAGGCCTGTTTTATAAGGGCAAGCTAATTCCATTCATGAGAGTTGTGCTCTCATGACCTAGTCACCTCCCAAAGGCCCCATATCCTAACACCATCACCTTTAGGGTTAGGATTTCAACATACAATCTCTGGGGAACAAGAATATTCAAACCACATTTGATGTTCTAGATCAGTGCTTACAAGCACTTGGGTTTCATATTACCAGTAACATTTCAAAGCCTAATTAGGCTAGTGGGCATTATATTTACATTCTTTCCTGCCCTAGGAGAGACTTTTAAAAATTATTTGTGATCCTAATTTCATTTCTAATGACCCATTTCACTTTAAAACAGTGAGGAGGCATTGCACTCTGATTCTTAAATCTTATAGTGGAAAAGTACTTTGAGCCTAGTCATGAGAAAGCTCCTGAAAGCTGCATTGTGATCAGACCCAAATTACTACTGTCATTGCTGCATTTCTTCAAAGATATACACTGGTTACTTACATAGCATGCAAGATACATGAAGTTGAAGGAACTGAGATCTATGAATCAGATGTGAATGCTGCCCTTGCAAAATTTATTGTTGAGTAAGGGCAAAACGATGTAAACTTGTGTATGATAGGGGCTTACTTGTCTTAAGAGAGGTGCAAAGAGAGTGGAGTTCATTTTCAGAGTGAAGAATGGGTAAGTGCTTTCTGGAAAATCATGAAGAAAGCAGCAATTAAGCTTGGAGCTGAGCAGAAGTGCATTGCAGTCATTCCAACAGTCTGAATTATTGTCATGAGTGTTCCTTTCTGCCTCCACCCCCTGATTTTTTAACCTTAATTTTAGGTACACCATTGTGTTAGTCTGTTCTCATGCTGCTATAAAGAACTGCCCGAGACTGGGCAATTTATAAAGGAAAGAGGTTTAATTGACTCACAGTTCCACAGGGCTGGAGAGGCTACAGGAAACTTACAATCATGGTGGAAAGGGAAGTAACATGTCCTTCTTCACATGGTGGCAGGAGAGAGAAATGAGTGTGAAGGTGAGGAAACCCCTTATAAAGCCATCAGGTCTTGTGAGAATTCACTCACTATCACAAGAACAGCATGAGGGTAACCACCCCCATGATTCAATTACCTTCCACCTGGTCCCTCCCACAACACGTGGGGGTTATGGGAACTGCAATTGAAGATGAGATTTGGGTGGGACACAGCCAAACCACATCAATCATTTTATACACACACACACATGCTGACAGAGTAAAGAAGAAAGTTATTGCTTGTGCCTCATATATCTGATGTATTCCTTAAAGACATTAGTTCCTGGATGACAGTCTCCATGAGTGATGTACCATACACCCTTTGGGTCCCTTTCAAATATTAACAGCCATTACTAACAAGATCTGGGGAGGGGTACCTCATTGTTGTTTTACTTTATGAATTTCACCATAGTTGCCCTCTGAGCTCAGCTAGTCTTTCCACCTTTTTTCCTCTTATGCTGTTTCATGCCCTCATGTTCTGCAGACAGCTCCATTTATAACAGTGTGATTGAGTGGAGTAGAGGATGAATGGAACTGGGAACAAACTTAAGGGAATCTATGAATCTGGTAGTCCTTGTGTCTCATGGATCCTACTGGGACAGCAATTCACAACAGTATAAGTGGCTGTGGATCGCGTATAGATATTTGGAGTGTGTTTAGTGCTAGAGGAACAGCTACATAAAATTTCCAAAATGACTCCTGCATGCTCAAGAGTGACACAGAAGTACAAGTTGCTACAGAGTAAGCGGAAATAGAAAGCACCTTAGACAATCTCAAGGAGTTTCCTGGGAATGGAATAATCTGTGTCCTCAAAGGTAGCATGGACATAGAAGCAAACCATGCCAGACCCAAGACAGTCTTCTGAACAGAATCAAAGTGCCGGTGCATAGCATTACATGCCCCGCAGCCTGTTTTGTAAAATTATTTTTCTGCTCTTTCTTTGCATATTGTAAGTATTGGACTACTACAACCTGATTTTTTTCTTTATGATGTTTATTCGTGAACATCAGTGGTCAGCCTTGACATAGCAGGCCCTTCTAACTGCTTATGAAATACATTTTATCACAAGAAAAAAGGAAAATTGTTCCTTCTTTCCTGCAGTTGCAGAAAGGCAGACAGTATTTTGCATTATAAAAGTATCCTAGAAATGTTACCTCTGCCTCAGGAGTCTTAAAAGAGACTCAGACTTTAGAGAGTGTTGTTATGTCCTAAGAAGGTTTCTGTTAGCTTACAAAAGAAATCTGTAAGTGTAATTCCAATTGTCTTTTATACAGATGTGCTATCCTGGTATTAATATTTAAATTGGATTATCTGTTTTGCAAAAAGTATAAAATCATGTGAGGGTTCTTCTGTAGAACAGAAGGGAATCACTGGCAGCACACGTGGAGATTTAAAAAGTATATATTTTCATAGGTTCCTCAGGAAGCAGACAGAATTTAGCATATAGGATGTGTGTTTTTTTTTTTTTTTTTTTTTTTTTTCTGAGATGGAGTTTCGCCCTTGTTGCCCAGGCTGGAGTGCAATGGCATGATCTCGGCTCACTGCCACCTCTGCCTCCCAGGTTCAAGCCATTCTCCTGCCTCAGTCTCCTGAGTAGCTGGGATTACAGGTGCCCACCACCACGCCTGTCTAATTTTTTTGTATTTTTAGTAGAGACAGGATTTCACTATGTTGGCCAGGCATGTTCTTGAGACCAATCCCTGTGTAAGGGAGGGGAAAGGAAGCAGGGTTGGGTAGATGGGAAGGTTGAACTATGATCCTTACCTGACAACAGCCTCAGCTTGCCTAACCCCAGGAATAGCCCTTCCAAGTTGTCCTGAGTTCACCAGGCCTTTCTGCTCCCACATAATCAGTCTTTGGATATGGGCCACCATGCGTGGTTTGCTGGAGCTAGCTCATACCAGCTCCCATGAGCTAATCGTGTGCATCAATTCCCATTCTGCATTCAGTGAAGTCAGTCATGTCAGTATCTTGAAATCGGAAATGTAGGGAGTATTTACATCACAGAAACTGAAAATCGATCAATCCAGACTTGTTTATTTTATTGAAGAGCCAGTTCTTAATAATTTACCAGGACACCACTGTTACCATGGGGTCTTGAGTGAGGCATCTCTCTGAAACTAGGGCTGAGAGTGGAAGGCTCAATTCTGACAACTATGATTCTGTTGGTTTCCTATTTAAATAAAGAGTTTGGTGAATTTTTGATTCATTTAAATTAACAAATGTTGTTATAAATGGAGAAATAAACTGAGCAAGGAACACACGACTGAGTATGGTGAACCCACACTGACCTCAGGTAGGAGCTGGCAAAGGAAAAAAAATGAACCTCCTTCAGGCACATGGTGAGGATTCTGGACACCTCTGGATTATACCTGTAGATTGTTGGGAACTATGTTACTAAAATACTATTTTTGGTAGAAAACCGCTGAAGTTTTGTTTTGTTTTGTTTTGTTTTGTTTTGTTTTGTTTTGTAATTGCATAGGGTGGTTTGAGGTTTTTGTTGCTATTATGATTTCTTGTGCCTTTTTCCAAATTTATGGGGATAGATTTACAAAATAGTTGGCCACTGCTGAACTCAGACACCCGAAGAACTTTTTCTACATTTTAAAGTTGATCAGGTTATAACACAATGTAAATTGAGAAGTGTGGGTTATGATTTTTTAAGAGAATGGAGACCCTTAGAACTGCAAATGGACTAGATTTTGTACCTTTGGTAAGCAGGTTGTCTTTCCTCACTAATAAAGTGTTGCCACCCCTCTGGAGGATGAATGTAGGGCTTAAACTTTGGATGATGGAAAGCTCAGTGCAGTGGTATGAATGTGTTTTCTCTTCCCAATGCATTTCTTCCCATGTCTTGTAGTTTTAGCCATATATTGTTGACAGAGTGCAGGAGCATGAGAATACCAACACTGGAATAGGTATGACTGACACACAACACACAACAGCTAAGCCATGTACTTTCAATTAACATTTTCAGTAATGCGAGTATATATGCTCTCCTGCCCCAGTTGTGAGCCTCAACACACACATTCAAGATGGTTACTTGGGACTTAGACTACAATTGGTAGTCTTGTGGTGGCACAAATCTAACCCATTCCATGTGGCAGTTAACATATTGTAAACTTAAACTTACCCTTTGACTTGATACCTTGTCTCTAATCAATTAGCATTATAAGTAGTTTGTGATGTCACCTATATTAAGCCACCCTTGCATTGCTATAAAGAAATACCTGAGACTGGGTAATTATAAAGGAGAGAGGTTTAATTGGCTCAGGATTCTGCAGACTGTATAGGAAGCATAACGGTATCTGCTCAGATTCCAGGGAGGCCTCAGGAAGCTTACAATCATGATGGAAAGTGAAGAGGGAGCAGGCAGATGATGGAAGGTGAAGGGGAAACAGGCATGTCACATGGCTGGAGAAGGAGTAAGGTGGGGAGGAGGTGCTACGCACTTTTAAATGACCAGATCTCACAAGAACTCACACACTATCACCAGGACGGTACCAAGAGGGATGGTGCTAAACCATTCTTGAGAAATCTGCCCCCATTATCCAATCACCTCCCACCATGTCCCACCTCCAACAATGGGATTACATTTCAACATGAGATTTGTGTGGGAACACACATCCAAACTGTATCATCACCCATAGTATCTCTGTTCTTATATCATAAAAATGCCCCAAAATCTAGTTCTTAATAAACTGCTGCCTATTAGTATTCTAGTTCCTGGGAGCATACCTTCCAGCTTAATGTAAAGATTTCCAAAGAGTATTTCAGTTTTTTACTTTCACTCTTGGAAACAGAGATTTCTTAATGCCCAATAATAGTAATAGGTTTTTAAAATTTATGTAATTATTATGTGCTAGGTACTGGTTCTAAACATTTTATATCTGAACTTCTTTATTTTTATAACAAACTCATAATGTAGATACTATTGTTATCATCCCCATTATGCATAGAAACATTAAGTAATTTGCCAGAAGACACACAGCTAATGTGTTATGGAACCAGAGCTCACACTCTTAACTACTATGCTATATTGTGTCTCAACATAAATTTCCTTCATAAACTACATCGCCTCATTTTTGTCTTATCTCAAGAACCTAGCGAAGTGCCCCTACCCAAAATTATTCCGTAAGATAATGGATGGAGTATGAGTGAAACTCAGAATCTAATAGTCACATAGCTAAGCCATTTTACCCGTGTGCCATTGAAAGAAAGTCATCCAAAAAGAGATTACTATCATGTGGGATGTAACTCTTATTTACTCTTCTTATTGAAGAGTTCTATCTACTAATGCCATAGCCAGTCAAATTGGTTCTTAAATTGTCTTCCCTTGAGCAAGAGTTGGGAAAGGGAAGGAAAAGGTGGAGCATGAATGGCAGTATTTCTCCAACTTTGATGTGAAAATGGTAATCTTGCTAAAATGCAAATTCTGATATGGTCCTTCTGGGGTGGGACCAGATGTTCTGGATTTCTGCCAAGGGCCCAGTTGATGCTGTAGTTCTCCAGACTACATGTTGAGTAGCAAGAGCATAGTGTAGAAGAGCTCCCCCTAGAGGCCTGTAATGATGCGTTTTGGAAATAAAAAAGGTGTTGTACCAGGGGCCATGTAATCAACTGCACACAAACAGAATGGGCGCGGCGGGGGAAGAAAAGCTTAGGGGAAATACAAGTGAAGAAACATGTAATGCATTTCAATTTACTGTACCAAAATAAGTGAGAGGAGAGATTTGGGCTCATAAAACCTGGAGCAATGTATTTAGTTCTGGCTAATAAACATGAGTGCAAATGTTTCATTTCCAACCATAAGGTTCTAATAATTATAACGGTTATGGCAGGCATCATGTTTATCACATATTCTAAACAGAAGAACATAACAACTTACTAGAAACTTTTAATTTTCTGTACATAAGTAACCTACTTTGTCAGTGATCCTCCAGAAATAGGTTTATCCTGCACTATGCTTTGGGTTGCTTTGTCTCACCATCGCATCAGTTTGTGTGTGTCCTGAGATCATGAATTTGTTTTAAAATCATCTAAAGAAAACCTCAAAGTCTGTTATTTTATTTTATTTTAGATTTGGTTGGGGGGGGGCACATGTGCATGTTTGTTCCATTAATATATTGCATAATGGTGGGGATTGGTTTTCTAGTGTACAAACCTCGAAGTCCTTATGTGTCTATGTGTATCTCTTAGGAGAGATATAAATGAGTAATTTTATGCTGTTTAGTAATTCCTGAGCCATCAGCCAAGGCCTTAAGATCTGTCTGTGCTGGATTGAATCAGCGGATATATGTTTGATTTATTTAAAATTCTTGAATAAATTTAACTCAACTCTAGAAAAATAATTCTGTCCCTAAGAATGAAAATTCTCAAAGCTGCTGTTGTGACAAGTTAGATCATTTTGAAAATGAGGGACTGAATAGGTAAAGAAGCCATATTTCAGAGACACGCCCAAATTTGACAGCTCACCTGTATCAGGCTGTCATTCAAGATGTTAACTGAGAAAAGCAATGAACACTTCACCTGTATGGACTAACGTGTTTATTCATTAATAAGGTTAAAAACCCATTTTGTGTTTTATGGAAGATTTATGCAAATAACAGACAGCAATTAAGATGCTTCTTGCCCAGATGTCACTATCAATTATGAGACAGATTCCTATAGATTGCAGATTAGCATGGAGCTGACTTACAGGGAACCTGAGAAACATAATCAAGTGTAAATATGATAGAATAGTGCTAGTTTGGGAATGTAAACAAAAAACAAAAAAGTAAAACAGAAAAGAAACCTAAACTCTGATCTGTGTGAAAGGTCTGCAGAAAACGACTTAACACTTTGAGATAAGGTAAAGCATGTCAGAATGAGCTGGGAGGGAGAATAGCTAGAGAAGCAGGCAGGCAAGCCAGAAGGCTGACAGCAGGAACCTCCAAGTGAATGTGAATGAGGCCTGGGTAAAGAGAGACATCGAGAAGCAGTGGAACGGAACCACTGAAGTGCAAAGATAGGAAAGGAAAATGTGTCAAGGAATGCTTCAGGTACCCATGGCACAACTGATTTCAAGAACTCTTGAATCAGGGCAGATAAGTCCCTGTTGCTACAAGCACAGCTTACAGAAAAGCTGGAGATGGTTATCTGACAACTGCCTGGAGTGCCCAAGGAGACAGAGAGGAGCACTTTAAGAAGGAGGTCCTACAACCATGCTGGGTCCAAGCGGTGTCTGAGATTGAAAACAAACAAAAAAACGCTTAACAAAGCTAGGCTTTTGTTTTCTTTTTAATGTTCAAAAATACTGGATGAAAAAACACCACCATATCTCCCTCCATTTTTCAGGAAGGTCATTTGGAGATGGAGTCTCGCTCTGTTGCCCAGGCTGGAGTGCAATGACATGATCTCAGCTCACTGCAACCTCCGCCACCCAGGTTCAAGTGATTCTCCTCTCTCAGCCTCCCAAGTAGCTGGGATTACAGGCACACACCGCCCGCCACGCCTGGCTAATTTTTTGTACTTTAGTAGAAACTGTGTTTCACCGTGTTGCCCAGGCTGGTCTCAAACTCCTGAGCTCAGGCAATCCACCTGCCTTGGCCTCCCAAAGTGCTAGGATTACAGGCGTGATCCACCGCGCCAGCCATTTTTCTCATTTTCACTTCAAATTGACAATGTTCCTGACTCTTTGCCTAGGTATTTATATTTTTATATTAATGTGTCTAGATATCCATCACGTTTTCCATTGCAGGGGACTAGAAAATGATTTTGTGAGTTTCCAGATTTGATGTTGTTTTACTTCCTCTGGGAAATACCAAAGGTTATTGATGTAGTTTGGATATTTGTCCCCTGCCAAATCTCATGTTGAATTGTAATCCCCAGTGTTGGTGGTGGGGCCTGGTGGGAGATATTTGGATCATGAGGGTGGGTCCCTCATGAATGACTTAGGTCAACCCCTTGGTGATAAGTGAGCTCTTACTGTGAGTTCACATATGATCTGGTAATTTAAAAGTGTGTGGCAACTCCCCACCACTCCACTCTCTTTTGCTTGTTCCTGCTTTCGACATGTGAGGTGCCTATTCCCCCTTTGCTTTCTGCTATGATTATGAGCTCCCTGAGAATTCACCAGAAGTCAGGCAGATGCCAGCACTATGCTTTCTGTAAACCATGCAGAACTATGAGCCAAATAAACCTCTTTTGTTTATAAATTACCCAGTCTCAGGTATCTCTTTATAGCAATTCAAGAACAGACTAACACAGTTAAATTCAAGCTCATGAAATATAACTCATAAGCACAGTTTAGTTATTTTCATGTCTCTGATTTTCAGCTCAGATATACATTAGAAACACCTGGGGAGCATTTTACTGATGCTGTAGTCCCCTGCCTGAAAACACTTAATTTGGTTTCTCTGGGGCAGTGCCAGGATTTTAGCACATTTGAAAAACTGTTAAAATGATTTTAGTGTGCAGTCAGAGTCAAGAATGACGGGTTTAGCTATGGTGGGAACAATGTCAAATGATACTGTAATATATTATATATAATGAAAAGAAAGATTAAAATTTTAGACATAAAGTATTTATATCATGCCAGTATGAGTGACATCAATTTTAAAGTTAAAAAAAAACATGATAACAATTGCAAGAAGTTCTGGTGCTTAGAGTGAGTGCTCATTAAGAGTAGCAAGTACTTAACTATTTTTTGTCAGTCTTGCTTTATGATAATTTTTTAAAGATTCATCTTTTTAATATGACCAGTTAACTAACGAAAAGGAAACTATGATTTTCTCTTGATAGTTAGCATATTTCATTAGCTACAGATGAGACGATTCTTTCCTATCTAATAAAGTGTATTTTCCATCAACGTGAAGTGTGATTTTATTAGGCTGGTCATACAGACCTTTAATTCTCAAAAGCACTGTACTAGTAATTTACATAATTTGCCACAAGATGGATGTGGATACCTGGATTATGACCTCATCATATGAATCAGGAGCCAATAAACTATTTCTGTAAAGAGTAATGCAGTAAATATTTTTGACTTTGTAGGCCATATAGTCTCTGTTGCAACTACTCAATTCTGCTATTGTAGCCATAGACAATATGTAAACAAATTGGAGTGGCTGTGTTCCGATAACACTTTATTTACAAGAGCAGGTAGTGGGCTCCATTTGGCCTAGGAGCCAAAGTTTGTCATCTGCTAGTATAAATAGGAAAACTGTTTTTTATTGGTGTGCTAAATGCAAATATCAATCATTCTTTTTCTATCAAAAATGTAACTTTCTATTAAAATATAAATAGGAGGCTTAAATATCACAATAAAATAATAGACCAAAATTAAAGAATTAGAATTTTGGGCTTTAGAATTCTTGGCCTTTATTTCCTTCTGTTTTCCCACCTTTAACTGCCTGTCTATAGTTATCACAGAGAAGATATTACATTACCATATAGCTCTCAGTTGCTTTTGCTTTTGGATCACTTTCCTTGAGTTCCATTTATCTTTCCTGCCCTATGGGAAAACCATGTGTGTGTATCTATCTATCTATCTATCTATCTATCTATCTATCTATCTATCTATCTATCAATGGTTATGTGGGACCATGAGTTTTCATAAAAATCTTATAACCCTTTTCCAACCAAAGTTTTCCCTGGAACCCAACTTCAGAATCTACCTGAGTAAAAGGCCCAGTGCCTTCTTTACCCGAGATTCCTTATCATGGCAGTGGGGGGTGGATTAAAGAAACTGCAGACAGATTTGACTAGGGGAGTTTATGAATATGTACAAAAGGTGTGTGTTTAATTCTGTGAGCGGAGGTCATAGAGGTGAAAGGGTGGCAGTCCTCATGGGGAAGAGCCCATGCTAAAATGGTGTATCAGCTAGCGAATAGGGATCGTCCCAGGACAAGCCTACATGAAAAGGGCCTGAGAGAGTGCCCCATCCTTGGTTTCTTAGGGTTTCGGGCATGAAATAGCATGTAAACGTTTTCTTCAGCCTTCCTTCCAAAGGGCATGGCTGTAACACAGAGAAAATGAGCCAGCCCAGGAGAGCAACAGACATCTGTACAGACACAGCCAGGTTAAAGGCCAGTGCCCAAGTTCAGAGGAAATGAGCAAAACACAGAGGAAATGAGCAAAACACTACAGACAAAATACCCACACCACTTAAAACCTAAGAGCCATGTAACTCTCCCAGCTCCATTTCCAGAAGCTAGCTGCTACTTCAGAGAGTGAGGACAGACAGAGCAGAACTCTAAACTGCCTTTAAAACATTGAAGTGCCTCAGCTATTCTGAATGTCTAATATTACATTTTTGCCACTAGCTGTAATACAGTTTCAAGGCAAAAAATAACTTTAAGTTTAGTAAAGTTTTTTAAAATTATACTTTAAGTTCTAGGGTACATGTGCACAACGTGCAGTTTTATTACATATGTATACATGTGCCATGTTGGTGTGCTGCACCCATTAACTCGTCATTTACATTAGGTATATCTCCTAATGCTATCCCTCCCCCGCCCCACAATAGGACTCGGTGTGTGATGTTCCCCCTTCCTGTGTCCAAGTGATCTCATTGTTCAATTCCCACCTATGAGTGAGAACATGCGGTATTTGGCTTTCTGTTCTCGTGATAGTTTGCTGAGAATGATGGTTTCCAGCTGCATCCATGTCCCTACAAAGGACACGAACTCATCCTTTTTTATGGCTGCATAGTATTCCATGCTGTATATGTGCCACATTTTCTTAATCTAGTCTATCACTGATGGACACTTGGGTTGATTCCAAGTCTTGGCTATTGTGAATAGTGCCGCAATAAACATATGTGTGCATGTGTCTTTATAGCAGCATGATTTATAATCCTTTGGGTATATCCCCAGTAATGGGATGGCTGGGTCAAATGGTATTTCTGGTTCTAGATGCGTGAGGAATCGCCACACTGTTTTCTACAATGGTTGAACTAGTTTACAGTCCCACCAACAGTGTAAAAGCGTTCCTATTTCTCCACATCCTCTCCAGCACCTGTTGTTTCCTGATTTTTTAATGATTGCCATTCTAACTGGTGTGAGATGGTATCTCATTGTGGTTTTGATTTGCATTTCTCTGATGGTGAGTGATGATGAGCATTTTTTCATGTGTCTGTTGGCTGCATGAATGTCTTCTTTTGAGAAGTGTCTGTTCATATCCTTTGCCCACTTTTCGATGGGGTTGTTTGTTTTGTCTTGTAAATTTGATTGAGTTCTTTGTAGGTTCTGGATATTAGCCCTTGGTCAGATTGCAAAAATTTTCTCCCATTCTGTAGGTTGCCTGTTCACCCTGATGGTAGTTTTTGTTGCTGTGCAGAAGTTCTTTAGTTTAATTAGATCCCATTTGTCAATTTTGGCTTTTGTTGTTGTTGCTTTTGGTGTTTTAGACATGAAGTCCTTGCCCATGCCTATGTCCTGAATGGTACTACCTAGGTTTTCTTCTAGGGTTTTTATGGTTTTAGGTCTAACATTTAAGTCTCTAATCCATCTTGAATTAATTTTCGTATAAGGAGTAAGGAAAGGATCCAGTTTCAGCTTTCTACTTACGGCTAGCCAATTTTCCTAGCACCATTTATGAAATAGGGAATCCTTTCCCCATTTCTTGTTTTTGTCATTTTTGTCAAAGATCAGATGGCTGTAGATGTGTGGTATTATTTCTGAGGGCTCTGTTCTGTTCCATTGGTCTATATCTGTGTTTTGGTACCAGTACCATGCTGTTTTGGTTCCTGTAGCCTTGTAGTATAGTTTGAAGTCAGGTAGCGTGATCCCTCCAGCTTGTTCTTTTGGTTTAGGATTGTGCTGGCAATGCAGGGTCTTTTTTGGTTCCATATGAACTTTAAAGCAGTTTTTTCCAATTCTGTGAAGAAAGTCATTGGTAGCTTAATGGGGATGGCATTGAATCTATAAATTACCTTGGGCAGTATGGCCATTTTCCCAATATTGATTCTTCCTATCCATGAGCATGGAATGTTCTTCCATTTGTTTGTGTCCTCTTTTATTTCACTGAGCAGTGGTTTGTAGTTCTCCTTAAAGAGGTCCTTTATATCCCTTGTAAGTTGGATTCCTAGGTATTTTATTCTCTTTGAAGCTATTGTGAATGGGAGTTCACTCATGATTTGGCTCTCTGTTTGTCTGTTACTGGTGTATAAGAATGCTTGTGATTTTTGCACATTGATTTTGTATCCTGAGACTTCGCTGAAGTTGCTTATGAGCTTAAGGGGATTTTGGGCTGAGACAATGGGGTCTTCTTTTCTTTTTTTTTTTTTTTTTTTTTTTTTGAGACGGAGTCTTGCTCTGTCGCCCGGGCTGGAGTGCAGTGGCCGGATCTCAGCTCACTGCAAGCTCCGCCCCCCGGGTTTACGCCATTCTCCTGCCTCAGCCTCCGAAGTAGCTGGGACTACAGGCTCCCGCGACTTCGCCCGGCTAGTTTTTTGTATTTTTAGTAGAGACGGGGTTTCACCGTGTTAGCCAGGATGGTCTCGATCTCCTGACCTCGTGATCCACCCGTCTCGGCCTCCCAAAGTACTGGGATTACAGGCTTGAGCCACCGCGCCCGGCCGACAATGGGATTTTCTAAATATACAATCATGTCATCTGCAAACAGGGACAATTTGACTTCTTCTTTTCCTAAGCAAATACCCTTGATTTCTTTCTCTTGCCTGATTGCCCTGGCCAGAACTTCCAACACTATGTTCAATAGGAGTGGTGAGAGTCGGCATCCCTGTCTTGTGCCAGGTTTCAAAGGGAATTCTTCCAGTTTTTGCCCATTCAGTATGATATTGGCTGTGGGTTTTTCATAAATAGCTCTTATTATTTTGAGATACATTCCATCAATACCGAATTTATTGAGAGTTTTTAGTATGAAGGGCTGTTGAATTTTGTCAAAGGCCTTTTCTGCATCTATTGAGATAATCATGTGGTTTTCGTCTTTGGTTCTGTTTATATGCTGGATTACGTTTATTGATTTGCGAATGTCGAACCAGCCTTGCATCCCAGGGATGAAGCCCACTTGATTGTGGTGGATAAGCTTTTTGATGTGCTGCTGGATTCGGTTTGCCAGTATTTTATTGAGGATTTTTGCATCGATGTTCATCAGGGATATTGGTCTAAAATTCTCTTTTTTTGTTGTTGTATCTCTGTCAGGCTTTGGTATCAGGATGATGTATGAGAATGTGACAATTCGCACACTTATCTTTCTAACTCTAAAGTTTGCTCCTGCTGCCTTTGTCTGGGGAGATTGGAAGGATCAGTGCTGGAAGGATCAGCGTTCGAAATAAAGTGAATTTACTCATACATCATAGTGATATGTGTGTAGGCCAGCATGGGGATTCTGGCCAGAACACAACCATTCTCTACTACTTTGCTGCTCTCATCCTTTTTAGACGGATTCCTTGGTATATCTCATGTAGTGAAAAAGGCTTTGGTACAACCTTCATCATCCAAGAAATTTGGCAAGAATTATAGAGACAGGCATATGTGGGTCTGCAAAGCTGAAAAGAAGTGTCTCAGAAAGGAATATGCTTAAAGCAGTGACAAATCCTGATAAGGCTGCCTAGCCTGCTGACAGTGGTGCATACCTGGTTTCCACTAAAGTGATTTTCAAGCACCCTAATCCTAAATCAGGAGCCACAAAACAACTCGGGCACCACATTCCTAAATCAATCACACTCCTTGGAAAAGCTTCAAGGACCGCTTCCCGGAAAACCTGCTAACAACCAGCTCAACACTTACACACAGCCTAAGGAATTAGCACAGACGATGCCAGACAATCCGAGGGCCTAGTGGACTTTGCTTTCCCAGTATGGGCCACAGAGACTGCAGTTTTCAGCTTTAAGAAAACCTATCCAGAATTTATTCCTCCAAGCCTCTTGCCCCAGAACATAAACTCTGTGCCGAATCAACTTCCCTGCTGGGCAGGAGAGCTTTCATTCAGGATTCACTCTTTACGCCCAGATTCTTTACCTTATTTTGAGCAATTCTTTTGGTTACCCCTGTGCTATTATCTACACAATATATTTGTTTTGATTTTATAAAATTTAACGAGAATATTTTTATTCTCTTTGTTTATATATTACAAATGATGTGAGTATCACCATTATTAAAATTGCAGAGAGATCACCTTAGGAAATATGTTGTTGGTATGAAGTCTTAAAAGGTTTTAAACTTCATCATCGTTTGTAGTTATAATTCTTAACCTAAGTATGTCCCTTCCCCAAGCTTTTATGCTTAAATTGATCTTTTTATTGGTAAATAATATTTTATATATTTATGGGGTCCATGTGCTCTTTTGTTATATTCATAGAATGTATAATGATCAATTCGCGGTATTTGAGTATTTATCATTTCTATGTGTTAGAAAGAGTTCAAGTAATCTCTCTAGATACTTTTAAATATATAACACATTTTTGTTAACTAAAGTCACTCTACTCTACTATGGAACGATATAATTTATACCTTGTACCGAACTATATGTTTGTACCCTCGAACCAAACTCATTATTCCACTTTCCCACCCACCCTTCTAGCCTCTAGTATTTGTCATTCTACTCTACCTTATATGAGTAAGAACATGGGATATTTGTCTTTCTGTGTCTGGCTTATTTTATGACCTCCAGTTCTGTTCATGTTGCTGCAGATAACACGATTTCATTCTTTTTTTTTTTTTTGAGACGGAAGTCTCGCTCTTTCGCCCAGGCGCTACTGCAGTGGCAGTATCTCAGCTCACTGCAAGCTCCGCCTCCTGGGTTCATGCCGTTCTCCTGCCTCAGCCTCCTGAGTAGCTGGGACTACAGGCGCTCGCCACCGCGCCCGGCTAATTTTTTATATTTTTAGTAGAGACGGGGATTCACCGTATTAGCCAGGATGGTCTCGATCTCCTGACCTTGTGATCTGTCCGCCCGGGTCTCCCAAAGTGCTGGGATTACAGGCTTGAGCCACCGCACCCGGCCGATTTCTTTCTTTTTTATGACCAAATAGTATTCCACCGTGTATAAGTACCACATTTGTTTAATTCATTCATCCCTTGATAGACACTTAGGTTGATTTGATATCTTTGCTGTTATGAATAGTGCTATGATAAATATGCTAGTGCATATATCTCTTTGATATATTGATTTCTTTTCCTTTGGATAAATATCCAGTAGTATGACAGCTGGATCATATGGTAGGTCTATTTTCAAATTTTTGAGAAATCTCCATACTGTTGTCCATAATGACTGCACTAATTTGCATTCCCACCAATGGTGTATAAGTGTTCCATTTTCTCTGTATCCTCACCAGCATCTGTTATCTTTTGTCTTTTTAGTAGTAACTATTCTAACATGGTTGAGATGATATCTCATTGTGGCTTTAATTTGCATTTCCCTAATGATTAGTGATGCTGAGTATTTTTTCATATACCTATTAGCCATCTTTTGAGAAATATCTGTGCATATCCTCTGTTCATTTTTTAATGGAATTGTTTTTATGTTGTTGTTTGACTTCCTTTAATATCCTGCATATTAGCCTCTTATCAGGTGAACAGTTTGTATATATTTTCTCCCATTCAACAGGTTGTCTCTTTACTCTTTTTATTGTTTCTTTGCTGTAAAGAAGCTTATTAGTATAATATAGTCCTATTTGTCTATTTTTATCTTTGTTTCCTGTGCTTTTGTGGTCTTAGCCACAAAATGTTAACCTAGACCAATGTCCTGAAGTGTTTCCTCTATGTTTTCTTCTAGTTTTATAGTTTCAGGACTTTTGTTTAAGTCTTTATTCCATCTTGAGTTAATTTTTGTATAAAGAGATAAGGTTCCAGTTTCATTCTTCTGCATAAGGATATCCAACTTTCCCAGCACCATTTATTGAAGACAGTATCCTTTCTTCATTGAATATTCTTGGTGCCTTTGTCAAATATCAGTTGGCTGTAAGTATGTGGATTTATTTCTGGATTCTTTGTTCTGTTCCATTGGTCTATATGTCTGTTAACACCATGCTATTTTGGTTATTGTAGCCCTGTCATATAGTTTTAAGTCAGATAGTATGATGTCTTCAGCTTTGTTCTCTTAGCTCAGGATTGTTTAGCTATTTGAGCTCTTTTTTTGTTGTTGTTCATTTGTTTCATATGAATTCTAGGAGGTCTTTCACTTCCTTGGCTATATTTATTCCTAGATATTTTATTTTTGTAGCTATCGTAAATGGAATAGCATTCTGGATTTCTTTCTCAGCTATTTCATTGTTGGTATGTAGAAATGCTACAGATTTGTATATGGTGATTTTGTATCCTGCAACTTTACTGAATTTATTTAGGAGTTCTAAGAGTCTTTTGCTGGGGTCTTCAGGGTTTTCTAGATATAAGATCATATCATTTACAAAGAGTGACCATATATAATCTGTTTTTAATGGATGCTTTTTAAATACAGAGCCTCATTCTAGTAAATATGTATTGTCACAGTTTTGACATGTTCGTTTTATTTTTCTAGTAACCCTTAAAATAAATACCAAGCAATTTAAAATGTTTGTTCATGCATTAACTGGAATAATCACACATTGGGAAACATAAAATTATGGCACAAGTTGTAGTTTAGGGTATATTGAGGTAGAAAACTGATGCCTACCTCTAGTACCTACCACTTTTGGCTTTACCTTTATTTCCCTATTTTTCAATTCACAAAGATATAAACCTTAAAAGGGAAAACCGTGTGGAGTATCTAGATATATGAGACCAGGTTAACCCTTCAGTTATGAAAAATTTCACATTTTCCACTGTGATGGTTAATTTTGTTGTCAACTCGGCTGGGCCATGGTGCCCAGATATGTGGTCAAACATTATTTGAGATGTTCTTTGTGAGTGTTTTGAGATTAAATTAAATCATTTAATATATTTAAATCATTTAACTTTGGGGAAAGCATATTGCCCTTCGCAATGTAGTTAAAAATGTGAATAGAACAAAAGACTACCGTCTGCAGAGCAAGAGATTACAAAGCAGCTTTCAGACTTGAACTGCAATATTAGCACCTTCTGGGTCTCCAGTCTGACAGCCTCTTCCATCAGATTCTTGACTCACTAAGTCTTCACAATTCCAAGAGCCAATTCCTTAGAATAAATCTTTAATATATATATACACATCCTCTTGGTTCTGTTTCTCTGTAGAATCCAGAGCTTACATATGTGGAAAAGTTTATTCATTTTACATTATACCAATCAGTTACTGAACAAACATTGCTTGGGGAACTACTTGTGCTTTGAATGATACCAAAAAGTCCATAAACTATAATATAGCTCTTGTCCTCAAGGGGTTGACAATCTGTTTGAGGGAACAGTATGCATGCAATAAGATCACCACTAACCCCAAACAGCAGAACTTGTGTCAATATGTCGCCATGGAACACAGAAGCCATATTCAATTAAGAAGGAGAGTATCCCGGGCTTGGTGGGGTTAAGGCTGTGGTTCTCTCAGTGTGGTCACCAGACCCAGCATCATCAGCATCACGTTATAATTTATTACAAATGAAAATTCTCAGGCCCCACTTTCAATCTACTGATTCTGAAACTCTGGGGTAGAGCCAGCAATTATGGTTTAACGAGCCCTCCAGGTGATTCTGATGCATGCTGAAATGAGAACCATTGGGTTTAAGAAAATCTCATGGAGGAGGCGACATTTTAACCAGGCCCTGAAGGCTGAGCAACATTCAGAGGAGTAGAGAGGGAAGACAATTCAACTTGGAAAAACGTCTGGAAGAGACACGTGAGTAAAAGAAACGTGTATAAATATTGGTCAAGAGATGGTGAGGACACTGACAAACATGACTCGAATGGTTTGAAAAGGAGTGTACAGTTAAAATCGGCTAGTTTGAAGGTAGATACGTTCAGAATGGAGGGAGCTATTTTGGGCTTTCTGCTTAAGGGGACCAGACTGGGTTTCAAAGATAAAACATGACCTGTATTCTATTTTCTTAGAAATGTTTGCCTTCATCTTCCTGTCTAGCGCAGTGTTTCTTAAAGTGCAAGCCAAAGGCTCCCAGCATCTGAATCACTGGGAGTCTGCCTAAATAAGCACATCACCTGGCCCCACCTTTATCTACTAAATCAGAACATCTGAGATATGGATGATAAAATGACATTTTACAAAAGAGTACTCCAAGCAATCCTTATGACTCAGTTGAATACTGCCCCAGGGGTCCCCAAACTACTGTCTGCTGCCTATTTTTGTACACTCTGCAAGATAAGAATGTTCTTTACATTTTTAAGGGGTTGAAAAAAATAGGACTCTTTTGTGACATGTGAAAGTTTTAAGGTATCAAAATCATTGTGTCCCTAAATAAAGTTTTACTGGAACACACCCACAGCCATTCATTTTTGGCTATGGCTGCCTCCATGCTGCTGCAGCAGCAGAGTTGAATAATTGCAGCAGAAACCTCACGGTCTACAAAGCCTAAAGTATTTACTACCTAGCCTTTCATAGAAAAGGTTTGCTTTTCCTAGCCCTAGGTGATCCAGAAGATCTGTGTGATTTTAGATTCCTGATCTGCTGGTGCTGATAATGGGGATGGGTACAAATGCCCCCTTGGAGCTAAGAGGAGGTGAAAATTCTAGAGCTTCCTGGCTTCCAGATAGCAGACACTTAGAGTCTCTTGATGCCAAGAAAGGAAGATACTTGGAGGGGCTCTGTGCAGATGAACATCTCCAGATTAGGAGTCTTATATTGGGAGGAACAAGCTATTTTATCTCCTAGTGACAGGTCTGGTTATTATGGTAATGGGAGAGGGCTAAATTGGGAAACATTGAGAAATACTGTAATTGAAGGCATTTTTTCCTGTAAGTTGTGAATGTGACCTGGAAAGAGATCCCTTCAAATCGCACAAGTTCAGGATGAGGTAGGCTGTATGACGTCAGTAAAATTTTCTAGGATTCTGTGAACCAAGCTTGTCTTTGAATTTTCTGCATTAACCCTAGAGCAACAATAATGTGTGGCTGCTGATAAAGGAGCACTAGATCAAGAAACAGGTAAAAGGAAAATTCTGGAAGGATTTAAATTCTGCAGTAAGAGATCTTGTTTTTATTATGTGGCCGGGAACAATACAGATGGTTAGGGTTGGACACAGTCCATCTCAGAATCTCTCTCACTCACACACACACACCCAGAGTGAGAGAGAAGACAAGCAGACAAGAACACTGGAGTTCAGCTCAGACCCACAGCTAGGATGGTGGCTAAGATACCAGTGTTTTATACAAAACTCTGTTACCTCATTCAACGCAGCCTACAGAGTAGATGGGGGCTCTGTAGTCTTTAATGGGGTGAGCAGAAAAACCTCTCTTGACAGGCACAGTGAGTCTCAGCTTTAAACTCTGTGGCATAGCTGTGAACTCCCCAGAGAAAAAGGCAACCAATGAAACTGCCCCGCAAAGAGCAATTAGCATTTCTGAGACAGAACTCAGCTTCCTCTGAGGCAGAGAGACCTAAGCACAAACAGCACCAAATACCATAAGCTCTCTGCTCAAAAACAAAGCAAAGGTATTCTTTTCATGTGTCAGGGTGGGGCTCTCAGGTCTGCACTGGCCTTTCACCAACGTGATCAGAAACACGAGTTGCTGCTGTAAAGGTCAGCAGCGTGCAGAGCTTGTTTCTACCCTGGTGAGGAGAGTTTTCCACGACCGAAGAATCTAATTGGTTGCTGATGACTCACAGATGCTGAAGTCCACAGGCAGAAGCACTTGATTGGCTGTCACTCTGTTTCAGCATTCCCGGCCATGCGGGTCTGTAATGAATGGTATAGAGGGAGCAAAAGCTATCATTTGAATCAATTAATGTGATGAGAAGGGGTAGGGGGAGCTATCTTCTCCCACACACCTAACCTAATAGCTATTTCTGCTGCTTCATTTCATCACTGCTGCATTACAGGATGCCTTTAAGAAAAGTAGTTCAGTAGATAGGAAACTTTTGAATGCTACGTAAATGTCAACTGTTTTTATTGTTGTTTTTCCTCTGCTTACATCAGTGAGGTGAGGGTTACAAGCAGCAGGACAAATACAGAAACAGTCGTGACGAAAACTCAAGGATGACTCTGGCCAACAGAAAGGCTGGGGGATACGAAATTGAGCCTCTGGGACCCAGTTCTAATCTTAGCCTGGTTTTGACGCTTGTCTCAGAAACCTGCAACAGACATCTACAAGATAGATTTTCTTTCTTTTTCTCTCTAATCTCAGTGCTGTTAATTTCCACAGGACTTTGAAGCTGGGGCTCTCAGACCACACAGTGGAATCTTTCATACATACACTGCGTTTCAAATGCTTGATTGCTAGATCATAAGATAATTAGCGTGAGTATAGGGCTCAACATGCAATATTCATTTCGTACTCATGGCAACATGCAAGTAAATGCTATTATCCATATATATGATGAAGAGACTGAAAATCAGAATGGCTAGGAAAGTTGCACAAAGTTTTTGGGAAGGTAGGAAAACCCACGGGGACCCCAGCACCTGCCTACTGATGGTGGAAAACAAGAAAGCAATAACCCCCAATGGTCAGGGAGTGTAGCACTCAGAGTTCTGAATTATGGACCCTTGAGTCTAGACTTCTTTACTAAACACTTATGGAGCCTTCTGTGTGTCACATCTTGTATGTGTTGGAGTATAAAATTAATTGAGATGTGGATTTTAGTTTCATTATGCTTACAAAACAGGGAAGGGACTCATATGTTAAGGCAAAGAGAGGGCTTTGCCCAGGGTGGCATGAGAGCATAGAGGAAGAGCAGCTTACCAGCTGTGGAGGTTAAAATGTTCAAACCACTTAATGGTTGTGGATCCCAGCTTCACCATCTTCATTTAACTTTGGCCTAGGCAGAGATTATTGACATGGTGTCCATGGATAGTTATCAGGAATTCTTTGAAGCTCCTCAAAATGTACATTTTGATCCATATGTGCATTTCTAGATAAGAAAAGGACCAGGTTCATATTGATGAAGACTCTAAGAGTTCTTCCACTTCTAACAACCTAGATATTTCACCAAGTGTCAAGCCAGGATAGATAGAAATGAAATAATACTGTATTAATAACTTTTTCTAGAAAATGTAGCATAGAAAAGTGGTATATAGTTGAAATGATATTTTTATCCAACTATATATCCTTTTAGAAGACTTCAAATCAAAAGTCTCACGGTTACTGAGAGCATTAAAACCAGAGTTTCTATAGAGAGGTTATGCCATTGAGAAGTTTTGCTGTAAAGCTGCCAGAAAACAAAACAAACAGAACAAAAAAACTGAAGGGCACACCTGGGATTTCAGAATAGCTTTATTTTCTGCAAAAGATATTAAAGGCTTTTATTTACTTTGGAGAGATAGTTAACCCTGTGGAACCATTAGGGGCCAATAAGCCATTGAATCCAGATGAATTACCTCTGTGAAAGTTAAAGAATGCACTGAGGGAGGTTAAAGAGCATCTGGCTGAGAATCCTTTTATAACTCATAATCCCAGCCAGTCCAATTCTCATTCCGGCAGTCTTCCAGGTCTCACAGCTGGAGCCTCCTAACCATGACCTACAGGCTCAGCCAAGCCTGGGCACTTGGAGGCTGGAAACAAAATGTTCTTAAGTTGGGGACAAATTAAGGATCCCGGATCATGAGTTTGGGAGCTCCATGTTTTTTCAACCTTGTGTCCTGCTCTGACCTTGGATCAAAGTTCTACAGTCGTAGCTTCGGGTTGCTCTTTAATTAGTGATTTTAGATTTTGCCATTTGACGTGTAGGGCTCTGCTTTGGTTCCAGATAATTATCTAGTAGAATTCTAGAGTCCCTTGTTGATTCACCACTTTCGTTCTTGAGATTAGGGTCTGTATGAGAGGCACACTCAATCATTGCTCTATCTGCATTCACTGCTGTGACACCACAGGCTATCAAACAGCCTTCCTAAACTAGCCTCTATTTCTTCTTCCTCATTTTGACTCCAGGCTCTTCTAACCTCACAACTTGACTGCTCTTGGCCGTACCATGATTTGTGTATTTAGTACCTTGGCCTTGGTCATGTCCTGTGTAGCCCCTCCCTATGCTGCCTCATCTCTTGTTCTGCCCCAAAGAAGGCTGGATGTGGTATCTGGGCTATTAAACAGGGAACACAGTACAATGCCAAATGGTGTATTACAAAACAATGTATTATGAGAAAAGACAAGAATTTGCCATATTAACAAAAGCTCAAAAGCCAATTTAGGAAGTTTAGAGATCAGAAGATCCATTTTAAACCACGAAGTGTTGTGGAAGAGTGTTTAGGGAAAGGATTATGTAGCATTAGAAATGCATAATGGTAAACAAATCATTACTGACTTATAAAAAGTCTCACCTTGATAAGCATGTGTTATTTTAATAAGTGCTATTCTAGAAGCAAGATAAAAGCAAATTAAGAGACCTCATTTATTTCCCCTAAAAGCCTAATGCCATTCCACCCAAAAGAATAATATGTGATGACAATCATATACACATTTACATGGCATTAAATAAATGGCTTGAAAGCTATTATAGGGTTGAAAACCAAGAATGATGGACAGAAATCACTGTCAAATGATGGCAGCTGAGGACTTGGATGCTGAAAGGACTGTTGGCAACTATTCATCTGTTGGCTGGATAATAACGGAATATGTAACATTCTGAGTAGCTAAATATTTGCAGTTGGGAGGTGGGAGAGAGTGACTTGTGCCTCGAGTTCAATAAGAGCAATATTTGAAAGCTGACATCTTCTATTTAATCTCTTTAGAATGAAAACTAGAAGGAAGCATAGGCCCTCTGCAAGAGTGTGTTTTACTGGGATTAGTAAAAAGGGATGGATTTGCTTCAAAGAATTAATAGCATTCATTAAATAAAGGGCATATGAGACGGTATTAACTATTCAGAAGCAGACTGGGAGAATAAAAAAATCAGATTCTGGAACTAAGTCCACCATTATTAACCAGCTGTGTGGTGCTGGACTACCTCATGCCTCAGTTCCCGTATGTGTAGAAAAAGGTAATTGGTCACTAAGCTCTATAAGAACCTCCTGCCTCTAAGACTTGTTTTGATGGAGTTCCATGACATGCCTGTGAATCCTATTGAGTGACTCGTGCTCATCCTCGGATGGCGATTTCCCCCAACACCAGCACAGAATTGCAGTATTTATTGCCTGATCTTCCCTCATCTCAATTCTGCACCTGTTTCCCCCATTTCAGTAACTACACTGTCACTGTGCCACCACTGCTTTGTGTCTACTGGAAAAATAATTTACACTGAGGAGCTATTGGACAGATGAGTCACCCTTCCCACATGCATTGATTTTTCCAAATAAGATCAGGAAGAAAGCTATGCATAACACCAAGAAGTGAGTGGTTGGTGCAAAGAATTCAGGCATCAGAGGAGGAAGAGGAAATATTGGAGGAGGAGATATTTTTGAGAGAGAACCTTCCAGAAGACAATTCCACTACTGTAAATTCCCTTGCCCCTCTTTCTTCTGCCTTCTATCCCAGAGCCTGAATCATAGTACCCCCACTGGTTCAGCAGTGATCAATATTAACATAGATGTAATAATGTAAACAGCATTTTTATTTAAATAATAGAGGATGGGGATATGCAGAGGGCTATAAGTGAGTTCAAGCTTTACTATATTTAAAAAGTCATAGATAAAATTTACATTTGGTAAATACAAAGTACCAACATTCATAAATGAACAGATATTTGTTAAGTACCTGTTATGGACCTGGCATTATTCCAGTCACCAGTGCTACAATTGAATGATATGCAGACAAAAACTCCTGCCCCTATAAAACTTAAACATGGGTGGAGGAAAGAGATTAATCAAGAGAAATACATAAAATACAGGGTATATAATATAGTAATAAGTGAAAGAAATAAGCCTTGCCACAGAGAGTGCCAGTTGCCACTTTAGCTAGAGAAGAAAGTTAATTGAGATGGCGACTTGTGGAGAAAGACTTTGAAAAGGTAAGGGAGTGAGTCTTGCATATAGTACTAGGAAGAGCATTCCAGGCACAGGAAACAGTTCGTGCAAAGGCTTCCTGGTGTGTTGAGGAAAGAGGCCAGCCAGGTATGTTTGATGAACACATGCCTCCTGTGTTTGTGGAACAGCAAAGAAACCACTGTGGCTGTAGAAGAATAAGTAAAGGGGAGGGGTGGGCATTGAGGTCAGAGAAGTAAGGGGTCGTGTCAGTAAGGAGTCATCAATTAGAAATATTAAAGTAAATACCAAAAGAAATACCTGAGTTCAGTATGGTAGTATATAGAGAACAGAATAGTTATATGGGGAAGAGACAGCAGTTTTGTGTTACAAGCCTCTAAGCACTGAAGTTGTGTGCTTAAAGTCTTTGAGAAAAACAAATTATTTTTCTAACGCATCCAATTATGTGCAGAGAATAGTGTGGCAGAAAATGCACTGTAGAAGTTTAAGCTACAAGTGATCCCTAAAACCTGGCTTGTGGGAGTTCTTCTCAGAACATACGGAACTTTCCCTGAGACTTGAAGGATGGCTATCATTTGGAAAGATGGAAAGGAATTGAAGAATGTCACCATAGGACTCCAAAAGACCTGGGAGAGAATGTAGCGCAGCTACCTCATTTACCTGGTTATGAGGACAAGATTTAGAAGGGAATAAAATAATTTGCAAGGTCTCACAGCTGCTTACTGGCACAGCTAGGACAACAACGTCTGTCTTCTTTCTCCCCCATAAATGCTTTATCCCATTAACCATAAAGCCTTTCCTTCAAACTTTCTCCGCTCTCCTGAAACCTTTGATCTCATCACCTGCTGCCCTCACCCTCTGCAGATGATCTAGCTTCTTCACAGAAAATGGAAACATCAGGCCAGAATTACCTCTACTTCTGATGATCAAGTCTGGATTCCTTCTAGTCCTTTCCTCCTCCCATCCTTCTTCAACAGAAGATGTGTCTGTCCTGCATGACTGAGGGTTCTGATCTCACCTTTCCCTGTGGAAATTCTGGGAAATTACTTCTTTGGCTGCTGTTTCCCAATTTCCTTTATGGACTCCTGTTTTCTAGCAAATTTGTAATTGTTGATCTTTTCAGGGCTATAATTGGGCCTCTTTTTTTTTGTTCTTCATATGTCCTATGGGCAAGTTTACCCATAAACACAGCCTTCTCCTCTTCATGCTGATTAACTCCTAAGTCCATAGCATCTGTTCCTTTTTCTTACTTTCAGACTTGTGACCTACAATCTATCAGATATCTGCACTTGAATAATCCATGAGCACCTCAAATGAGTCTAATGAAATTATCAATTCACCTGTTTCTCCTCCTTTGTTCCTTATTAGTTATAACTTATTACCTAGTTCCTTAGTACTATCTACCTGATGGCTAAAGTCAGAAACCTGAAAATCATCTGAGACATTTTTCCTCATGCTTCCATCCATTCAACCAGCAAGCCCAGTCCATTCCATTTCCCAAACATCTCCAACTGTTGCCACTACCACTTATATTACCATTAAACTAATTCAGACTTCTCTCTTTTTGCCTGGATCACAGCTGTAACCTCCTAACAGGGCCCTCAACTTTTTTTTTTTTTTTAATTATACTTTAAGTTCTAGGGTACATGTGCATAACGTGCAGGTTTGTTACATATGTATACTTGTGCCATGTTGGTGTGCTGCACCCATCAACTCGTCAGAACCCATCAATTCGTCATTTAGGTATAACTCCCAATGCAATCCCTCTCCCCTCCCCCCTCCCCATGATAGGCCCCGGTGTGTGATGTTCCCCTTCCCGAGTCCAAGTGATCTCATTGTTCAGTTCCCACCTATGAGTGAGAACATGCGGTGTTTGGTTTTCTGTTCTTGTGATAGTTTGCTAAGAATGATGGTTTCCAGCTGCATCCATGTCCCTACAAAGGACGCAAACTCATCTTTTTTTATGGCTGCATAGTATTCCATGGTGTATATGTGCCACATTTTCTGAATCCAGTCTGTCACAGATGGACATTTGGGTTGATTCCAAGTCTTTGCTATTGTGAATAGTGCCGCAATAAACATACGTGTGCATGTGTCTTTATAGCAGCATGATTTATAATCCTTTTTTTTAATCAGACGAGTTAAGGTTAGTGAAATGGAAGCCACTGTATTTATGCAAAGGTGTAATGGGTTTAATGTATGAAATAGTGCTCCATAACTGTTGGGGGAACTGGAAGAGCAAAGGATAAGAAAGCTGACATTGAAGACCAGGGAAGCTGATGCCTAAAGACTCAGCCTGAGGCACTTAAATTGGTGGCTCTTAGCAGCTCACCAGGAAGCTGCTGTGAATGTCATGTTTTCTCATGGTTTTTACTGCAACCGTTTCAAGAGAATAATTGTTTTGCCTTCTTTTCTACCTTCAAAATCCTGCATAACTGCCTCTCATTAGCAAACTACAAGGTAAATAACATAATATTCTGGGAAATGTAGTCCTGTCTTCTGTGATGGAGAAAATAACTCAGAAGGGGGGGTTGCAGTGAAACAGATCAGTCAACAGAAAATCCGTCTTACCCCTAAATTCTATTTTCCTAAAGTGCAGTCAGATCTTTCTATAAAAATAGGTGATCATATCATTCTGCTAAAAACCTTCAATAGTTCATCATTCCTTTTAGGATAAAAAGAGATACTTTAATATCACTTACAAAACTCTTACATAATCTTGCCCCAGCTTCTTTCTTTTACTGATTTCTACTTCTTAGTTATCTTTAAAACCTCCCAAGCTAGTTTTAAATGAATGTTTGAATGAAGGATCCTAAATGGAAACAGTTCTTACATTATTGGTTGGAGGTGATCAAGTTTGACCAGAGAGGGACAATCTTTTGAATAACATTGAAAACTAAACAAATAAATTTGGACTTGACATGATAGGAAATAGGTCATTGAGTAAAAGAATGACTTTAATGGAAGAAATATCTTTAAGTAATTTGGTCTTGGATATTACAGAGTAGAAATCAAAAGACGTATAACTAGGACTTCAATAGAGTAAAAATAATGCGTTATTACTCTTGTGTTATTACATTCCTAAGATAAGGGAAACCTCCTCATAATCCTTTTGATAGAAGAATTAGATGAATTAACTGGCCTTGGTAGCAAAATAATGGAGAGGAGGAAATTGACAGGTTTCTGATTTGCAAAGATGCTGATACAACTGACTTCAGGAAGTCTAAATTGGGGAGGAGAAACGATAGATACAACAGATTTGAGGGGATGCTGCAAACAGATTGTTATTCAGCTAAGTAATGCCCAAAAGTTAGCTGCTAATTATGCTAAAACCATCCAGCTGATCTGAATTACCCATATAATTGTGTCACTTCATACTCTCACTTTGCCCACGGAAAAGAGCCTCAGAACTGAAAATGCTTGATTTTACTCTTTGCCAATTCCAAAGCATCTTGTTAAACAGAAAACGTTCCCCAGCACAGCAGAGTTTGAGCTCAGTGCTCTCTCTCTTTTTATGGAATGTGCACCCTTGACTACTGGTGCTGTCAAAAGCTAAAGAGAAAGTCACCTGGATTTGTGTGACAGAACTTCCTTTTTTGAACTTTCTTTTTCATCTTCCAGAGAGAATCCACAAAATCATTTGAAATAGAATCAACAGTTCAAAATAAGAGGTGGAAGCTTAGGAAAATTGGATTCTTAACTGACAGATAATTTACTTAAAAAAAAAAAACCAAGTAAATGCTAATTAAGTTTACAGCAATATTAAGAAGGAATGTTCAGAAGGGATAAAATTCTTTATAATATTTGTTTATAATATTGAATTAGCATATTAAAAAATAACGGAATCATTCTTCTGCATCCTTCCAGGATTTTGCATCATTATCATTCAGTACTTCAAAGAGACACAAGTCATTTTCTTGCCATACAACCACCAGTGTATGAGGGGGAGGAAACACTAATGTCTGCCCTCATCAGAGAGTAAACATCTACCTGGACCTCTTGGGGAAATCAGAGATGGGGAGAGGGCAAAGGAACCAATTCTGTCTTACAGATTGTTTATGTGTGGCTTCCTGGACTAATTGAAAGGGGGTAAAGCCAGGATGTGCTTAGGGTACCAGTGAACAGAGCCTCTCCAACCATGGAGCAGTCTTCCCTCTCTCTGCCTGGCTTGGGGAGAAACCAGAGGAGATGCTCCCTTGTATTAATGTGGTTATATCTTTGTTCAAGTCAGATGTTTGCTCTTAGAGAGTCAGCTCAGGAGAAGGGTTCATACCCAAAATGACACCCTCCTTCTTCCTAAGATGCCAGTAGGGCCACTAATGATTGATGATTGAAAACACATACAAAATCCTTTCACATTGATCATTATGGAGAGACTAATATTTTAAAATATGGTAGCTAAACTGATAGCCTTTTAATTATTATTTTAGTGCCACTATTATGTTGTTATATGACCCATTTCTTTGCATGAGTTTTAACCATATTGACCTTTGGGTTGCCATGCCATCTACACTCCCTACAGAAATTAGGACTTAGAAACATACTATAAATACGGTGGTGTAAATCAGTAGATCTGTATTCTTTACAGAGTATAAATAATTTCCCTTTATAAACAACAGTGGAGTTTGGATTGGTGATATAGCCTGTGGGCTTGCCAATCCCAGCAGTAAGCACGTTGACATTGGCAGAAATGTTTTTTAAAAAGTTTTGTGACTGTCGCTGAAGTACAGTTGAATCTTTACCAAATTTCCGGAAACCTATTCTTATATAGGCATAACAGTCTTTTAAAGAAACAAAAATATACTCTTTAGTCAATAAAGCAACGAAAGACTTGTTTATTGCAATGTAGTTATAAATTCCCAAATGGTGTGACTGACTTAATGTCACTTTTGAAAATCAAGGCTTTAAAACACCAAGCTAATACCAATGCATGACCATCACTACATATTTTCAATATATACTGTTTTATAACATTGTTTATTTCCTGCTTTCATCAAATGATTTAATATAGAGCCTAACATGGTTAGTAGGCAACTGGAATGAGGTATAATAGAAGTCAGTGTGCTGGAGTAGATCATGCCTGGACTAGGCATCTAAAGACCTGGATTCAAGTCCTGGCTCTGCCACTTCATGGTGTATAGCAGATGCTCTCAAAGCTCTGCCCATACCTCCTCACTCTTATCACATCAGTGCACAAGGCCCCGCCTCCTGCCTACCAGCATCTGTACTGGTACCTTTTGAGAAAATTTGAGAGCATTCTTGTGCTACTATAGCTCACCCCATTGCCAGTGCAGCAGGCTGGAAGTTCTGAGGTATTATTGCCTCCCGGGAGCAGCCCTCAAACAATGGTATACAAACTCCAGCTCCATCACTTTGAGGGGGATAACTCTGAGGCACCAGTTCTACATTGACTCCCAGAGTTTCTCCAATAGAATTAAGTTCAAACCCTCACAGTTGCAGCTGCCTTGATTGTGTACCCTGTATTGACTTTCTGCCCTTCCTTGTCTCATTTTTGACTCGCAGTTGCCTATGGTAGAACTCAAAATAAGACATAGTTATTGGACCTAGGAAGGTCATGCAACCACTCAGTATCTCATGTCGTAAATGACAAAATTTAACAAAGCTTCTTCCAATTATAAAATTCTAAGATTTTTATTATCCTCCCTGCTTCTCATCTGGACTTTGAGAGAAGTATCTGAAATTTATAACGAAAGACTATTTACTGACAATGGTGACCAATTTGTGATTTTCTTAACTCCTTTCCAAACTGCAGAAAATAGGAGAGAGTCTCCGCTTAGACAATGGAGATGCTCAAAAGGGATAGCAATGGGAAGTCACAGAAGACGTTCTTTTCCAGCATATAGTCCCAGTTTTTAGTCTCTGCATTGTTTGATAGCAAAATTAAACCTTAACAAAAACAATTCATTATTCTGTATATACCATAAAAAGCCATTAAGAGACTGTTTTTAGAAAAAATGACAAATACAGTCCCTCTATGACAACTCATATACTTGACAACATGTATACTTGATATCCTCATCCTTTAATTAGTGGCATCCTTGCAGCATTCCTGTGAGGTAGGGAGGGCAACGATGAGTAACTCAGTTGTCAGATAAGAAAACTGAAGCTGAAAAATGTTTAGTGACCATTTGGAAGCTGAAACCTTTTGTTTCTGTCATCTGTACATTTTCTGCCACATTCTATTTCTTCATGTTACCCAACAGTTTTATTATATACTAAAAGTGTCTCTATTCTCTTTGGTAAATTTTCTTTTTAGGATTCCTATTTTGTGGAATGTAGTAATAATAACATTTGAAATCTATTTTATGGGAAAGATCATTTCCCACTCGGAAGATGAGCTGGGAATGAATGTTTCATTGCAGATTCTTTTTGGTACTTTTGGCACTTTATTATATTAAGTGTGTTCTTATCCACAGTATCTCATAGCATTACTATTTAGGCATATTATGCCTGATATTGGACAACATACTCAGAGAAGGATGTAATAAATGAGATTTCAGGGATTCAAAGAAGAATCCTATTTACCTCCTTCACCTGTCCTACCTGCTAGTGGATTTCTGAAATGTTCCACCACTTTAGCTGAACAGTTTGATCCCTGCTAAAATAAAAATATCCTTGACATGTGTCACAGTGGAATCTGTTTCCAGTCATTTTCACTATGAATAATTTTAAGTCCATTTCTGAAAACAGATTTGGTAGAGGAAAGGGAAGGACCATATAAGGAAGAAAGGTAGAGGAACAATGGGGATGGGGATGGAGACCAAAAGAACGTGGAACAACATACTGGCATATCTGACTTCACTATCTGCCTGAGTCCTAGACAGAGACTCACAGAATAAATGTACTGGCCATGTCAAGGGAAAGTCATTTACTTTTGTGAATCAAAGTTTTCTCATTTATAAATGATGTGTTAGGACTACATGATCTGCATGTTCTTTCACCTCTAGGATTCTATTGTTCTTTGCTTCCATTGATCACATACTCCCAAGGACATGGTAACAAAGATGAATGATAAAATCCAGTTGGCTTCTATTTTCCTGGATATTAACTAAGAATCAAAAAATGGTAGTGAGATTTTGTGTTTGAGCATGTATTCCACAAAAGAGTCTTCAAAATAAGAAATGAGTAACGGCAAACTAGAGAACTAACAGTATGCATCATTTGCAAATAGTCTTGTGTATGTGCTTATAATGGGCCCCCAGCAATTTGACAAGGTACACAAAACTGAAAGGTATATCTGGTATGCTGTGCCTCATTTTTCATCCAGCTTTAACTTGGAGGCAAGTAAAAGGCTGTATGAGATACCTAACCAGAAGGAAGCAATATGTTGCTTACTATCACTCATCATTCACTCACCACTTTCTATTTTTCCATGTGCCAAGTGCTGTGATTAGTGCTTGGGTTTTCCCAGACATGAGGCCTGAAACAAGGATTGAAGTGCTAGTGGTTTCTGGATGTTTCAGGGAGTGCTGGTAGGGGAGTAGGGATGTTGTACAGGAAAGGGATGGCAGCTGGTAAAAGGTACATTATAAAACCAGCTACCACTGCATGTGACTAGAGCTTAATCCTGCAAAGAAACTCAGGGAAACTGTAAAACATATGCATCGGATTTATCCTATCGAAGGGTCAAGGGAGATGGGGTATTTATTCCACAGCTCCCACCAGTTACTAACTATAAGCTACTCTTGTGAGATGGTAATTCTCCAGCACTTCTGGCCTCCACGTGGCAGGCAAGGTAAGCACTGATGGGCAGACAAAGCATAGCTCTTCAGCAAAAAACACAGGTAGGAAGTAAGTAAGAGTAGCCTTCACTGAAGCAATAAAGATGAAGAGATGTGGGTAGGATACCAACAACATCGCTACACAAGAATCTTCTCAATACATCCTTACCACCATCCTATGAGATAGGAACTATCACTCCATCATACACATCAGAAGACTGAGCTTCAGAGGCTGTAAGTGCCTTATAAGATGTAGAGTTGAGATTGAAATCAAATAGGTGACAAAAACCATATTGTTAGACACTTATGTATGGTGCAAAAAGGAGAAAATATGTCATCTATGTCATTACTTGACCCAAATGCTCCTCCTCCTATGAAGTACTCTTTGATTTTGTTATCTTTCTTCCTGTGTTACCACAGACCTTTCTTAGTTCTTTGAGAACAGTTATCACAGCTCTCTGTAATTAACTGTTTTGATTTACTCTGCTTACTAAATAGGAGTTTCTTGGGGAGACAAATAACATTGATTTCTTCATTTTTTTATTCCCTTATACACAAAGAATTGGCATATAGAAGACCCTCAATTAATACTGATAAAATGCCTATGCCAGATTTTTTTGGTAGAGGCTCAAATTGACAGCAATTTGCCCATTCAAGGCAGCCAATATTGATAGAATCCCTGCTATGTGCTAAGGAAGAAATAGACACAGAAATGAAATAAAATAAATGTTGCTGAAATGCAGAGTTATATGTGTAAAACTTGTTTGTCTCTTTTCCAAATATTTCTACTCAGTCAACTCAGGTTTGATTAAATTTTTGTAGGTCTTCCAATGTCAAGAAAAAGCAGTCTTTTTAATCTCATTTTACTCATGTGTGATAAACACCAAGAAACATGTAAATGCTGAAATCTGTTTAATTTGTTTTATACAAGCTGGGATGGTGTATGAATACCTGGTTCTAAGATTCTACATTTTATGGCACTATTTATTTCTGGTGTCGAAATGAACCTATTCAAATATACACTAAAATTCTGTTTGCAAACTGGGGCCCATGCTTCTTTTGGCTGCTGATATACCTCATTGAGTATAGGACAGGAGGGCAGTAATTTTCTACATATTTCTACTGCACAGCAAGGCGTAGTTAATTTCCAGGTGCATATTGCTTTAATTTCAGTTAGGCCAATAATTTTTTGAATACAGTGCCAGGGTCCTCTCTGCTGGAGGCTATAATTTTATAAGAGCAGAACTCATGAAAGTGTGTGGGAGAGATTAGTGGGCAGGCCTGAAACGCTTTCTTTCTCACTTTGTGCTGTGCAAAGCCTCAGGCAGAAGGTTTAGGAAGTAGTTTCATTTGGAGACATTGATCGAATTTGGATGAACTCTGGAGAAAACTCAGACTTTGTTTGAAGTTTAGTCATTGGAATCGGGAAGGGGGTCTCATGTACGGGAGATGATGTGTGAAGAACATTCAGGCCCCATGTTGTACTTCTCTTCTACTGCTCTCTTGTACTTCCTTCTTTTTTGAAGGAATATTGATTCTTAATTTGATTGGGGTTAAAAATGAAGAGTAAGTTTATTCCATGCCAGTCAGAACCTCTCACAGAACACGTGAGAAGTAGCGAACCGGTGATAATCCTTGGAAATTTGTTTAAAAAGCCAAATGCATGCACAGAGGACAAAGTGCCTAATACTGGCCCAGAACCCTAAGGGGTTTATGTAACTGGCTGCATTGGCAGAGTGGCAGATGCCAGCAGGAGGCCAGTGTGTCATGATACCCGCTGAAATTGTAAGTGGGCTGTCAGAGATCATAGCATATTTATGCTGTATGGTTTATAGAAAAGGACACATCCCAAATACAGAATGACCCAGAGTCCAAGTTATCACGTTGGAAGTGTATATCTCATTTGTCTCATCTTTTTTGGCAGGGAGATTGCCAGGGAGACTGGGAGAAGACACCGTGAAAAACATTTCCATGTCACAAGTAGTCATCCAGCAATTATGTGGTGCCCACAATGTGATATTTCAGTGTTTTCACTGATTAAAACTCACAGTCAAACCTATTAGAGAGTCATAAAATCAATTTCGTGGGTAGCAACTGGATTTTTAATGAGATATAGAATAGAATGAAAGAGAATAAAGTACAGCAGATTGCGTCTTATACAGGAAGGGTATTATTATATAAAGCTTTGAAAAATGTGTGTTAATATATACATGAATATATGTTTATGTATATATTCATTTATATGTAGATACAGATACATATTTGTTATATGCATGAGATTGACAAGTGGGCTAAGACATGGTAGAAATGCATTTTTTACTATGGATTACTATTAAGATAGTTTAAAAACCATTGTGGTAGATCCTAACACAAATACAAATAAATGTAACCCACACATAAATCCCTGCTCTTCAGAATATTACAATCTTGTTAGAAATAAGGCACATGAAGGAAAAGGAGACAACTATTTGTTTTATTCATCACTTACCAAAATCAAGGTGCATAAGTTATCCCATCTTGTTCTCTTGAAAATCTTAGACGCAGGAGTGATTGTTATCATCTTATAGAAGAAATGAAATAATTTGGTCAAGGCAAGGCAACCCAGCCTAAATAGGTAGAGTCTATAGCCTGGTCTAATGGTTAACACCACAATTTCCTCTATATCTTACCACCTTCCTGAAAAGGTGGCAAATGTGTATGAAATGAGTAATGTGAACAGGAAGAAACTTGGAAATTTTAAGAAGATAGAGGATATTATTAACTGTTAAGGGGAGGGATGAGGAGGTTTCATGGACCAGGTAGGATTTGATTTTAACTGGAGTCAGGAGGAAAGAAAACAGGACTGAATTCCAAACAATGGATAGGATATAAACGAAGTCTTAGAGTAGGGAATAAGCATGGAATGCTTAGGACCCAGGGAAGCAGACTGATCTGATACAGGGGAAGATACGTGTTTGGAGAATGAAGTGGGAAAAGGCTGGATACAAGTTGGCCCTGTGTGAGATTGATCACATACCATGTGCCAGGCACTGTCCTAAGAGCTTTTTATACATTATTTAATTCTCATGACAACTCTGGACAGTGGATATTATGGTGCTGTTCGTAAAGAGGACTAAATGAGACTTAAGGAGTTCTATAAATTGTCCAAGGTGTTGTTAGGGTACTGGGATTCAAAGACACATGTCTGAGTCTAAAGCCTAAGCTGCTTTAGACTCTGCCATACCTCATTCTGTGGAGGACACTGTAAATGATTTACAGATAAAGCTTATAATTTAGCCTCCCCACCCCCAGCAATACTACACAGCCCCAGCAATGTCATTCCCCTGAAGTTGTGTTGTGGCAACACCTGCATGATTATACATGTGGGAACCCTCTTTAGTCGAATGGTGGAAATAGGAGAGGGAGGTGAGGAATAAATGAATGTGACATATTGAAGAAAGAACTGATGCAAAAAAACAGAGCAGAGCAAAGGAATTGCCAGAGGTAATGTGCAAGTTCCAAGCCTGAGTAAATCAAATGATAACATTGGTGAGATGGAGAAATTAAGCCTTACTTAATTTATGGTCATATTGAAAGAATGCCATCTACATGACTTTTAAGATAACAATAAAGTAACCATATTTGTTGTGTGCTTACAACGTGCCAGGCATGGCACCAAGCATGTCGTGTGAATTTATTTAGTGCATACAATAACTCACATGAGGAAACTGAGGAATGGAATAGCTCAGTAACTTGCCCAAGATCACACAGCCTGTAAAGGTCAGAACCAGGTTTCAAACCCAAATGCTTAACTCCAACCCAGACTTCTCTTCTAAACTCCAGCCTGTATCCATCAACCTTCTTAACATCTCTACTGGAATTATATTAAGTATCTCAAACTTCACATGTCCAAATAGAACTCCTGATCTCCCACTACCTGCACCAACTTCACCAGAACTGTACTTCCCACATTTTTCCCATCTTACATAACGGTAAGTACATCCTTCTAGTTACTCAGACTGAAAGCCTTGGAATTATCCTTGACTCTTTTCTTTTGCTTGCACTCAATGGAAACATCATCACATCCTGTCTGATGTTCCTTCAAACCGTATGGAGAATCTGATACTTTTCACCACCTCCCTGAGCAAGACACTACATCTCGTACCTAATGCAGTTGCTTCCTAACTAGATTCCCCAAGCCTTCCCTTGCCCCTCTTTCAGTCTACTCTCAAACCGGAAGCCAGAGTGATCCTTCTAAAACATAGTCGGATGAAGTAACTCTTCTGCTCAAAACCCTCCAGTGACTTGCCATCTCAGAATAGAAGCCAAAGTCTCTGGAATGGCCTTCATGGTCCTACAAAACCTCTAACCCTCAATCCTGTGGTCTTATCTCCCACCTGTCCTTTCTCATTCAGCTCCAGCTATGTGAGACTCTTCACGGTTCTAGAAATGTTACGGATGTATTCCTGCCTTGGAGCCTTTGCAATTGCTGTTCCTCTGCTTGGAATGCTTTTTCCAGTATGTGCACAGGGCTTACTCTTTGATTACCTTCATGTCCCTACTCAAACATCCCCTTCTCGATGAGACCTTGCCAGACCACCTGTCTAAAATTACAGAAGTGAATTTTGCTATTCCTCATTGCTACTTTGTGTTTGTCCTTAGCTCAAACTGTTCCTCAACGCACTATGCATTTTACTTATCTCATTATTATTGTCTCCATCAATGGAATGTAAGCCCAATGAGGGCAGGGGTTTTCTGACCTCTGTTGTTCCCATCCGCAGTACCTGTAACAGCACCCAAAATATGTTAGGCACACAAAAGACATTTGCTGAATGAATAGATAAAACCCAAGCAATCTGATTCCAAAGACAACACTCTTAGGCCCTAAGCTGAACTACCTGTCAGTTGTTGAAGAATGTTTCTTGAATTGAGAAGTTCTAAGTGTTTTTACCCGATACTAATTATTTGTCAAGTCTAGTGAGGGCTTAACTATTTCTAGATAATCAATGTAGCAAAACTATACCATCTATAATATGGTACATGTTTTTGTTTGGTAACTAAAATGTCCCCTTCGGAGTTGTTAATAAACGGGCTGTTATCTGGTTTGTCTTATTATCGCTGCAGATTTTTCAGGACGGTTTTATTTCTCTATATACAGTAAATGTACTGCCAGAGAGTATATGCATAATAGGTAAGATAAACAGAGTATTTTAATTAGAACATATACTTTTTTTTATTTCATGATTTTTGTATTAAGTGGTTTATAGAATTTCTTATTAACTCCCTGTTAGCCTCCTTTTACATTTAAAGAAATAGACTGAAGTTACTTTGGATTTGCTCTCATGGTTCTGGCATGAGGAATGTACTTAATGATGTATAAGAAGAGTTTGTTCAATTCCTATCTTTAAAAAACCGATTTCTCAAGTATCTAAAATTATGAAATACCCTATCTTATTAACCTATTTCTCAAGTATCTAAAATTATGAAATACCCTATCTTATTTCTGAAATTCTTTAATGTGTGTTAAAAAATCTACTCCCTTGGTCCTCATCCATAATGTGAGGTTTTCTTTTCACTTCCAATGTCCTGCCCAGTTTGGAAAACTTGCACTAACATTGGAAGTTTATTTGTATTTGGTACATCTTAAAAAGTGTCCCTATATGTAAAATCTACAGTTGCCTTTAAACCTGGGTTCCTTTGTCCACATAACAAGGTAAAGCATGAATAAAACTATGTCCTTATTAGTACTTGGTGCTATTAAGTACCTTTTTAGAAGGATAAGTTTTATCCTTCTAAATATGTTCATTAAAAATTAGCTCAGGGCAAATTTCTTAATCTAAACCCTTACACAGGGAAGCAACAAACTTTTTAAAACACTTAATCTGTTAGTAAAATAGTTCAAATGCCTCCTTCTCAGTTCTTCTATATTTAAAATGGTTGATTTAATTGCATTTGATCATTCTACGTTTCTTGATAAATGTTGAAAAGACTCACGTTCTGGCTTAGGTTAAAGCAGTGTTCCCCAAAGTGCATTCCACAGAATGCTAATCCTACAAGTGTTAATTGCTGATGTTCAGGGGAGAAAAAAACCTCTTTCCATGGTCACGTGAATTCTGGAAATGCTCAGTTAGACTGAGAACAAAGTTTACCATGTTTCTTATTGTGGAACTTCTCAGAACCTTTAATAGTATGAGTTGTAAATCCCAAGATGAAGGATAAAATTTACAGGAATTTCAAACTGCTTTCACCATGGAGAATACTTTCTATGAGCTACCTAGCTATAGTAATTTTCCTTAAAACACAGTATGGGAAATACCGGGTTAAAGCCCCAGCAAGAAGTAGGATTATTAATCATCAGGAGAATATCTGCATAGAGTTTAAAGTGCTTATTGTTCAGAGACATTAAAATTTCTGTTATGTGTATTACTGATAATACTTTCAACTTGCAATTTTAAATATTTGACTCTCTGTGGGAGGGAAGGGTGACCTAGCCATGATAAAATGAGAGAGAGAACACAGAGCAATTACAAAGCATTTTTCCATTCTGATTACTCTTTTTTAAACATCTTCTGATGTCGGTGCATTTTGTCTCTGTGAGATAAAGGTTCTGAATTCCGATGAGGCAGATTACAAAGGTGATGTATTTTTAATGAAATCTTCAGGTCGGAAATGCCCAATCCAATTCTTAAGATTAGTTGCCCTATTACCAGGGTGACCATATGTCGTGGTATGTCCAGTATAATCCAGATTTTTACTTGTTATCTCTGTGTAATTACTAGCACCTCCTTTTAGTCTAAAAAATAGTACTATTTTGGATAACAAATTATACTGTCACTATTCCAATTACACATGTGTGGCAGATTATATTTTTCAAAGAGGTTGCAGCAGTATCTCTCCTGTCCACGTGCCACTCTCCCATCGATAAAAGGGGTCTAATTTCTCTCCTGGAATCCAGAAGGGCCTATGACACACTCATAACCAATAGAGTACAACACAAGTGACACTGCCTGATGTCCCAGCTGAAGATATAAAAAGCAATTCTGCAGTCTCACTTGAACCCCACGTTGGAGCCCTTAGTCACCATGTGAGCAGTCTGATTGCCCTAAAGCAGAGTCATACTGTGAGGAAACCCAAGCTAACCCATGTGGAGAAATCACATGGAGAAGCCCTGAGATTCCAAGGAGAGAGAAATGCCCAGCCAGCTCCCAGATTCTCTAGCTCTAGTCATCATCTGACTGCAACCACATGAGAGATCCTGAGCCAGAAGTGTCCAGCCACAGGCTTCCTGGAATCCTAATCTGCAGAAATCATTAAATAATAAAATGACTGTTGCCATTTAAAGCCACTGTTTGGGGGTGATTTGATATGCAAGAAAAGAGAAATGGAGCACTGGAATTTGGATCAGACAGAGTTAGAGGGCCAGGGGTCCACTTACCTTGTTTTGAATTTGAAATTAGGCAGCAGATATTTAATTGACTTTCTGAAATTAAACTGGAGACTACATAGAAATGTTACATCCAAGTACCCCCTATCCAAATATGAATTTGCAAAATAACATAATGTGACAAAATACAAAAGTACCAAAGAACAAGTCTATTGCCTTTCTTCAAACTCTAATTATACCTCTTGTTTGTTTTTATTATGTATAGAAAAGAGAATATAAAACATACCTATTTAGCTTAAATACTGAGAGCAAGACGAATGTGTGTACTTTTGCCACCCAACTATAAAAATGGAACATAACTAGAACCTTCGAAGTGCCCTCCCCAAGTTTCTTTCTCAATTTCCCCCTTCTTTCCCAGAGGTAAACACTATGCCACAATTTGAAATTTTTTTCCCCTTAATTCTCTGTAGTTTTACAGCTCACATACTTTTCCTGAGGCAATCTATTACTTAACTTTTCTAGGTTTTTAACATGAGAGCATGCAGTTATTTTTTGCCACTTAGTTCTTTTGCCTAAATGTGTTTTTTTAGATGTATCCATGTTAATGTGTGTAGCTGTAGTTCTCTCCTTCACTTGTTACGTAGCTCTTATTTCAGTTAACTAAATCGATGGAGAAAATGAGACATGCTCACTTGCTTCAGAAGTTTCTACAGAGTAAAATGAAAGACACAAGCAAGAAAATACAAAACTGATTTGAAAGCATTTACAATTCATACATAAAGGAAAAAATCATCTGTTCATCTCTCAGTTCTGAAGTACTCAAGTCAAACCACTTTAGTATCTGAGCCAAGTTTGTATGGTGTCTAGCTGAGAAAGCAGCCTAATATTTGCGTCGTGTTAACCCAGCAGCAACAAATTTCTTAACACACTTTCATCCTCTCCTCACTATGATCATCATAGTGACATAGGCTTCCTAGATGTTCACCCATACTACTTCTTCCTCTTGGGTTCACAGTTATATATTGGTGCCATGTGACTGATACCAGCAAGTGAAAGGTTAGCAGAAGTGATATATCCCTATCCAAGGCCTCACCATGCTTACTCTTCCATAAAAATTCATGCTTTCTATTCCCCACAAGATGAGAAACTCAGAGATGGCCATATTATAGGTTGCAAGAAGCCTGGATCCCATAGTTGCACTAGGAGATCTGTCAAGGAGAGTCAATTGTCCAACTGACACTGGGCTATGAAAAACTGAGATTTTAGAATTCTTTGTTGCAGCAGCATAACATTGCCGTGTCCAGTCATTATTATGAATAAGTGTTGTAGAACACAGTGATGAGCTAGAGGACATTAAGTTTTTTTGTTTTCTGTTTTTTTGTTTGTTTGTTTGTTTGTTTTGTTTTTGTTTTTGTTTTTTTTTTTTGAGACAGAGTCATGCCTTATCACCCAGGCTGGCTCACTGCAACCTCTGCCTTCCAGGTTCAAGCAATTCTCCTGCCTCAGCCTCCCGAATAGCTGGAATTACAGTCGCCGGCCACTACACCCTGCTAATTTTTTGTACTTTTAGTATAGATGGGGTTTCGCCATGTTGGCCAGGCTGGTCTCGAACTCCTGACCTCAAGTGATCCGCCCACCTCAGCCTCCCAAAGTGCTGGGATTATAGGCGTGAGCCATCGCGCTCAGCCTCCGTTTTAAAATTCTACTTTCACAGAGGCCCAGCAGTTTTGGTGAGGTTGGAAGAGAGTGTAAGATAAAATTCTATTAAAAAATAGCAAATACCGTTGATTGAATCCTTATTTACCTGGCAATGTGCCACACAATTTATAAGCAATATTTACTTGGTTACTTACAGCAACTTATGAAAGAGGTACTATTTTAATCATCAGCATTCCATTTATGAGGAGCCTGAAGTCTAGATATGGGAAGAAACTTAAGGTTGTAGAGCAAGTGAATTCCAGGGTCACCACTTGAACTCAGGTCCTTTTTTCTCCAAATTTCATGCTATGAACAATGATACTTAACTTTAAAGGTTCCAGGGACAGATCAGTTTAGTAAAAAGTAATTTCAACTGGAGGCGGTGATTGGAAAGATTCCAGTGTTTCCCTGCCATAGTTTCCACATTTTTGATACTCTCACTCTGCCACAGCGAGTGGGCTTACTGAGGGAGTGTGGGATGGGAAATATCCTTAACTATTGCTACTTGCCTGCAGATGCCTCATTATTGTCACTGCCAGGAAAGCAAACTGGAAAGGGAGAAGAGGCAGAGAAGTCTAAGAACAGGCTTTGTGATGTACATCAAACAGCCCTTGGACTCATCCAGAGCTGCTGGCAACCCATAGATAAATTGAGTTGCTTGTGTCTGTGTTGAGTTTGAAAGTCCAGTGTTGTTTTGCAGATGAGTATTTGAAATGCCCAAAAAATATGTCAAGGCACCATGGCTGTTTAGGTATTCCAAATTGTATGTGGAGCTTGATATGTGATTGTCGCTTAATAGAGTTTGCAAGTGACATATTTATTAGACATTGATGAATCTCAAAATTTGGAGAGGTTCAGATAAGCATCCTGAGAATCAAACTCATCAGTTGCACTTCTGACATGTTAAGGATTTCCTTTTTTAGTTTAGAAGCAAGTTACTTTCATGATGCCTTCTGAGTATGAAAAATTTGTGTAAGGAAACTACTTTTCATTAACTAGAGGAAGGCAGGACTATATAGTCTGTGTAGAAATTAAAGAGCCTTTTAGGGTAAGATAATGCAGTGAAAAGAAGCACAACAGACAAGAGGTGAAATTGAATAGGAAAGAGATAAGAAAAATCATATAGAAGCAAAGGGAAGAATTACATCCAGAATGGGAGGAAGACATAGAGGAAGAATATTTTTTTGAAAGGAGTGTGCTTAATCATTGACAGTTTCCATGAAGAAATATCATGGGGGATGGATTAAGAACATTCTACATTAAAGGAGGCTTAAAGAAAGATAGTCAATCTGTAAATGTTTTTCTCACTAGAGAAAAAGATAAATATTAATTCAAAACAATAGATAATCTGAAATTCGCTTTGTACTTGGAATGAAGTTAGTGGCCACTGCCTCTTATACATATAAACACAAACACATTTTGTGCTCCCTGCTAGTTCTTGCCAACCGTAAGCAAGGGGTATGCATGGAGGAATCCAACCTCACCCACATCCCATATCAACCCAGATAAACCACTTAAGAAGGATGGAATTAATATGGTTGCCTCATAATCCTCAGTAAGCTATAAAGGTTGTGATTTTTTTTTTTTTCCTTTTTGAAAAGCAGATGAGATAATATGCCTATGGTATCAGGATAATGTTCCCTGTCAGCAGAGGGAGAAGGGAGAGAAGAGATAAAAGAGGAAGTCCCTTTAATCTGAATTGCTTTGTGGCTGGAAATTCACAAGTATAGCCTGGAAGGCCTGGAGAGCTACTGCACTGCTGCTCACGCGGTGCTGATAAGCAATGCAGTTTATTTCCATCATCTCAGGATAACTATAGGGTGACCACCCACAGGCATGGGTGAAAGGAGAAGGAAGATGAGAGGGAGCAGAAAGCCTCAGAGAATATCTCCCCTCGTAGTCTGGCTTTACTACCCTTTATTTTTGTTCATATTCCCAACCCTATCCCCCCTGCCTCTTCACCCACCTTAGTGCACAAGTGCAAGAGTTAATAGTAAAGCCATGACTAGGAAAATGGAATGATGCATTTATAGCAGCAACTGAGGTTAATTCCAAAGTCTGCCCATAGATTTATGTCAAGTATCTGGCTCAGCTCTAAGTGCATAGTTAGCATACATAAAATGTTAGTTTTCTTCCCTTTTAATCACCCTTGCTCCTTCTAATCTCCAATTTCTCGGATTGATTTATTTGGGGCTGGCATCTGAGAGTAGGTTGACCAGCTGTCTTTAGGGACTTTTGTCTCAACAAAGAAGACTACAGACACCAAAAGTTTGAATACCCCAATCCATGAAATGTGTGATAACTCACACAAAACAAAATTAGTCATTTGGGCCTCTGCTCTTCTTCACATTTGAAAAAATAACAAATAATAACTCTTTTCTCTTTCCTAACTTGTTACTAGTAAAAGAAATTTGTTACTGAGGTATTTTGTCTCAAAGTTATTATCTTGTGTTTTTCTAGAAACAAATTGATATTAACGGTAACAAAAACAATGAATTTTGTACATCAGTAGCCAGCCAGTGGCCAGTAACTGAAGTAATTTACATATATTGCCTCATTTGATCCTTACAACAACCTTCAAAGTGGTTATTTTTATCACTAACTTATAACTTTCTGATTTTAATTAAATTAACTGACAAGAACCCTGGTAAATTATCAGAAAAATTGCTAAATATGTTGCTAAACCCTACTAGGACTTCCATTAATCTTTACTGAAAAGCAAATTCAAGATTGCAATGTTGCTTTAATAAGCATGAGCTAACCATAATACAGCTGAGCTGGAAAATGTGGATGACTCACTTTACAATCACCCCCCTTTGCCTGCCTGTAGCTAACACTATCAAGCACTTCCTTATGTTAGCATTTAAACTCATCCAAATAAATTAATTGATGGAAAGATATTGGAGATTATGTAATTACTTCCTCTGGCTCTGGTGGTGTTGCCATCTGACTTCCAGGCAGCAAGATGAGATCTAAATTAAATGCAAATAATTGTTCACAATTAGAAAATGAAATGCCTGGAGAACCCCATGATATTTTAAACAAGCTGATGTACTTGCCATCGATCAACAGTTGAGGCTTTCTAGCATGTACTTGGCTTGAGTCCCAATGATGACATTGTGCATAGCAACAAGATACCCTTCTACATCAGAGACAAGAATTCCCAAGGATTCATCCTCCAGTAAGAAGTGAACTTTTATGAAGTTGTATGCATAAAAAGTATTCGTAGTTCAAATTTCTGAGGGTTACCGGGTAGCTGATTTCAGGTCATACAGGGGCTTGCAAAAGTACCTAAATAATTATTTAAGTTAGGCATCTTGGATAGATTAAATATATCTAACCTTCACTCAGCATAGTTAAGTGGGTGAGTTTTGTATTGCTTTGATTTAATTTCCAGCTCCCCCACCCCCCAGAAAAAGCCATTTTCTTTTTCAAGATGTTTCTCAGGATCTTCAGGGATGTCATTGATATGAAGTGATCCATCCATACCTATAATGATGACATCTAACAAAAAAAAAAAAAAAAGCATTGCCTTTGAAATATGCTAAAAAGATACTATCTTTTCAGTAGAGACAAGGGCAGAATGATGAAGGAAAGACATAGCCTGAAATAAGAAAATGGTTCCAAGAAAATGCCCTTAACAGGCTAACAGCTTAGATGGATACAAAGGCTTTTATAAACACCATTAGTATTCATTTAGTATAGGTAGCAGACAGCAACAAGAATTGGAAAATAACTTGGATGTGATCACTGAAGGAACAGAGGGAGGCAAAAAATATAAGCTGCTTTCTGAGCACAAATCTCTGTCACCAGAGAGCACAGTTGGAATGTCCTCCTTTCCTGATTAGCAACCATCTAATCAAGGACACCGAGTACCTGCCAGGTCTGTATACATGTCACACAGAGAAGAAACAGAAGGGTTCAGGCCAAGATGTTTACTACCTATTATATGCACCAGGTTAAGAACAATTTTAAAAACAATTTTTTGTCATAAATGTAATGGGATGATGTAAGTGAAGGTAGTTTTTTTTTTTTTTTTTTTTTTTTTTAATAGAAAGTCTTTCCAGAAGTCTTTACTAAAGAAATCCAAAACCTCAACATGTGTCTATATATAGCTAAGGTAAGAGGGCATATGAATAATGCAGAGAAAATCCAGAATATGTATATACAAGTATAACTACAGATTTAAATGGAACAGTTGTCTAAAGAAAGTCTTCTCAGCCTGGAGAGGCAGAAACTACGTTATACAAAGGCCTTCAAGTAGAATATTTGGTAAGATTTGCCCACAATGTTACTACATTATGGTTAAGTCTTTAAACTGCAATACTAACCCGTTTGATTGCAATGTGAAATATCACTGCTCAAGTCCCCCACCCCTGGTGCATATGTAACCGGGGTCATAGAGTAAATGTGTCTTCTTCCTATTGTCATATTACACAGGAAAGCATATTAGTATAATCAGAATGCTTTGTGAGTCAGGAACCAGAGCAGGAGGAGAAGTTATTCAGAGATTTCTTATACCAGCATCAGATGGTCCAAAATAGGGATATACCTGCCAGGTGGGCAAGAGTGTAGCATCTGCTTGCCTGGGCATCCTCTCTGTTGTTCGGCATTTGGAAAAGCTTGAATATTGCTGGCTTTTCAGTGTCTCCTTTTTCTCCTTGTATTCCCGGTGCTGCCTGCCTAGCATACCCCAAGGCTCAAAGTTTATCTCAATTGTGATTGAAAAGTAAATGAACTAATGAATGACCTTCTTGTCCAATGGATAGTTTTTTCTTTATATTTCTTATTTCTTTGAGACAATCTTGTTCTGACCAAAAAACAGTGGTCTGTGCCTTAAAGTGACTTTGCATATTTCTGTTCTAATCCTGTGTGTGTTTTTGTGTGTGACACTGAAGCTGAATTCTGAGCTAAGTAATTCACATTTGAGAGAAAAACGGGATGGAAAGTCTGGTAGGCATTATAGTACAAAAAAGTCTACTATGCAAAATAAAGAAAAGAATACTCAAGGAGGCTGTCATGCTCCTCAGAATATCTTTGGGTTTATTGATACATTTCTTGATCTTTACAAGCTGACCCTTTATATAGTTCCTTCTCCACTCTGCAAAAATTTATTTAGATGACAGCAGTCTTGGAATGATCTTGGACTTTCAAAGATCACAGGATGGTTTTTATGTATAGTCATGACTTCCTCAAATCAACTTTTAAATATGTTAAGGTCTGCACTTAACAGGAAAGAAATGTAGACTTCTGTTCAACCTAAAAGGATCACATAAGAATTAGGACTTACTTTGCAAAATGAATTTGATTCCCCTACAGCTCTCAACCAACTACACTTTCAACCTACATCTTGATGTAAGATGCTTGAAAAATTGTGATGCCTTTTGAGGTCATAATGCAGCATTGGAAACACAACTGCATTGCGAGAGAAGCCATGATGTGCAGGCACTTTCATTCTTAAGCCCTCTATTTCTTAATGGTCACACTATTTAATGATGATTCTTAAAAGACTTGTGGGTGTTTACTGATACCCAACAGGGAAATTGTTTAGGGCTTTTTATTCTCTCCTTTAATTCAAAAATACTTATTTAAAAGGTAGCAGACACACATGATAGCTAAAAGTGCCCTGAAGGAGATAAATTTGTGTTGAATGCTACTTGCTTGTCTTTTGTAAGATTCATAAGAGTACATTTTAATCTCTTTACAAGGATATAGTTGAGGTATTGAATATTTTAAAGCCTGGACAAGAAATGGTGAGTGTTGAGAATCCTAAATTAGCGCTGAGCTATTTCCATGTATCTCTAATATCCAACTAAGCCAATACTTCAAGATTTCTTAGGTCTCAATGATTTATGCATTATTTCTATCATTCTTTTCTAAGTTTCTGTTTGTTCTTTATTAAAATAAAACATAGCCATAGATTCTTTTCTTATATGGGCATGTATAATATGTCTTGCATGTATAAGAAATAACATACAACAAACATAAACACATCCAAAGGTCTTTGATATTTGGCATTAAATGTTATCCCTTACAAATATCTCCCTAAAGGGCTCTTTGTCAGTTTTGAAATGGGAGGCACAACAATTTCAAGCAGCTATGTAAATATGTCAAGTAAAAATGAAGTTAATATTTATTTGTAAAGGCATTTACCATATTTAGTTGCACAAACATTTGACCATTTTTAGTCTTCCTTCAAATTGAATGACTTCCAAAGACCACAGAAAAATTGTTGTGGGGAATGTTGTCAGTGGATATGTCTCAAAATGAAAAAGGGAATTGGAAGGGTATTTTAATTCTTGAGCAAATACAGAGAATCTTTCAAAAAATCTAAGGAAGAAGAAAAATCATCCCTGAACATAAATCAGTTGGGAAAAAATCATTTGAATTCCATCACTGGATGATACTTTAATGGATCTCAGAGAGAAGCAAAACACAGTAATTAAAAATGAAAAGAAAGGCAAATTAAAGAATGCTAATAATATTAGTGTGGAAATGGGTGCCTTGGATGAAGCAAGGCAGGATTTTAAATAAATGATTTTGTAATGGACCCATCTGTCTGCTCTGCAAAACTACACTATAATCTGGCACCAATTTTTGTATGTTGGGCTGAGAAGATGCTAAGAAATTGAAATTTCTCGTGAGCAGTAGGTAAACAGTCTTTGTTCTCATTTATCTTGAATTATAACTGATCATGATGACTTGAGCATCTCAGTGAATAATTTTCCAAGCCCAGGCTGCCAAATTCCAAAGGACAATACTTGTGATACATCCATTCATTTGCATCCTTTCATGACTCAAAACCAATCACCTATAGTTGGTTATCCTAATGAGTTGAGAGTCTCAAATTCAATCATTATTACAGTTGATGTATGTAGCCTTACAGAATGTAAGAAACATTTGCTTGGTGCAAATAAGCTAGCATCTTCTTACCTATTCAGATTTATAGGAATTATCTGCTCTACTACTGCTTCTCCTTACCACCATTTAGTCAACCACAGTCATAGAGCACCTATATTAGACTCAGCTGTACCCAAGGCACAAGGGCCACAAAGATGAAAAAACAGGTTTGCCACCCTCAAGAAAATACCTACATAGTGAGAAAGATGGACATACAAGCACATAATTACAACACAGTATTAACTGGTAGTAAAATAAGATTAGATACAAGAGCCTATAAGTACAAGGAAGAGTTCTAAAGAAGGCTCCTCAAGGAGAATGATGTGCTAAATTCGTTTCAGGTCTGTAATATGACAATAATGACAACTACAGCAATAGCTGCAATTTATTGAGTGCTTCATACATTTTAGACACAGTGGTAAGCAGCTAGCATGATTAATTTTATTTCAACCTTTTAGTGACCCCAGGAGATTGATATTATTTTCTTCATTTACATAGGAGAAAATTTGAGCATGGAGAATTTAGGTAAGATTCCCACTGTCACACAGCTAATGAATGGAGCCAAGGCTTGAGTCAAAATCTGTCAATTTTCAAGCTGCTCTGTTCTTATAATATTTTAAACATTTTATTTTGATATAATTTTAAAGAAAAACTGTAAGAATAATATAAAGAATTTCCATATGTCCTAATCTATGCTTTCCAATTGTTAATACTTTTACCATATTTGCTGTATCATTCTCTACTCCTCTCAATAGATAGATAGAAGATGGATACATACATACGTAACTACATACATCTATAATTTTTCTTCTAAATCAATTGAGAGTAAGTTTCCAGCATGATGCCCCATTATCTCTAAATACTTCAGGGTTTATTTCTAGAAAGACAAGGATATTCTCTCATACTTGCACTATAATTACCAAAATCAGAAAATTAACAAAGATTATATATATATATATATATATATATATATATATATATTTTTTTTTTTTCTAGGAGTCAATAAATCCAGGATCACGTGTTTCTTTTAGGTGTCATGTCTCTTTGGTCTCCTTTATTCTGGAACAGTTCCTCAGTTCTTCTCTTTCATGACGTTGACGTTTTTAAAGATCACAGACCAGTTATTTTGATACCTATTTTTTCAAATTGGAGCAGTCTGATGTTTCATCATGATGAGATTCAGCTTGTGCATTTATTGGTAGGAATACCACAGAAGGGTGGTTGTGTACTCAAGAGCCTCATATCAGGAGGCTGTGGTGTCAGTTTGTTTCATTACTGATAACATTAACTTTGATCATTTAGTGGAGGTGGTGTCCACCAGATTTCTCCACTGGAAAGTTACTATTTTTCCTTTTGAATTAATAAGTGTTTTGTGGAGGGCATAAATACCCTGTTCCACAACAAACATTCACCCACTAGTTTTAGCATAATGACTGTTGACTGAATTAATTATTGGTTATGATGTCTACTAAATGATTATTTGCTAATTCCATCATTTTTTCTGCATTCATTCATTGGAATTCTGTCACGATAGAGCTTTCCCTTCTCCCATTTTTTTCTGTGTCATTTATTTATTCATATTTGTATAAACTCATGAGTTTGTAGTCAGTGAGTTATAATTTGTTACTATCATTATTTACTTTGCTGTTCCAATTGTCCTAAATTTGGGCAGAGTATCCCCTTCAAGCTTGTTCCTGTGTTCTATGAACATGTCTCAATCATTCTTTGAGGCTACTTTCTGGCACCACAAAATTTTCCAGGTTCACTTGGACTTTCCCTGCCCCATCCCTGGAATCAACCATTTTTACAAAGTAAGTCTTTGTTCTTCACTGCTTCCCTTTTGTTTTGTTTTTGTTTTTGAGACAGTCTCACTCTGTCACCCAGGCTGGAGTGCAGTGGTATGATCTCGGTTCACTGCAACCTCCGCCTCCCAGGTTCAAGCAATTCTCTTGCCTCAGTCTCCCAAGTACCTGGGATTACTGGAAAGCGCCACCATGCCCAGCTAATTTTGTATTTTGAGTAGAGATGGGGTTTCACCATGTTGGCCAGGCTGGTCTCGAACTGCTGACCTCAGGTGATCCATCCACCTCAGCCTCCCAAAGTGCTGGGATTACAAGCTTAACTGCTTCTCTTTTTGACCACTCACCAGTTTTTGTTTTTATACATGGGTAATACAGGTATTTTAATATCTGTATTAAATAGAAATATCTATTAAGGAGTCATTTTCACAACTACAATTATAATATGAGCTGCACCAAGCTAGTTTGGAGTCAATGTATAAGTCCTCAAAATGCCTTTCAAATCCTCAAATAAAGGATGACTTGAGTCCTAGCAAAGATAAAAAAAATAAGAAAAGGAGAGCAAGAAAAGGAAAAGAAAGATAAAATATACACAAGAACAGTAATAAAAATAATTTTTTATACCTTCTCTGGGTCAGGCACTGAGATAAATACTTTCACATGTAACCTCTCACTATATTCCTGCAACAGCTTCTTGGAATGGAAATTATGATCCTCGCTTAATATGAAAATAGAGGTTCAGATATTTCTATGACTTTCCCTCACCTACACAGTAAGTAAGAAAACTAGGAATTGAATCTATCCATGTCATATTCTAAACCAATCTTCTACCCGGTGCTGCCTTTATACAATTTTAATGCTAATTCATGTCCTATATCCTATTTTTGTAATTGGCCAGCCCTCTACAACTTACATAGTAACTCTTTATTTACCCATTTCCCAAATACCAGAACACCTTATGCTCAGACAGATGATAAAGGCTTTCCTTAGCTCTAAGAACAACCTGTTAACAGTATACATCTTTCCCTGAATTAGGATTCACCACCTGCTTTTTAGGTTGGCTTTATTTGCTGAACTGTGAGGCACAGTATTCTAGAACCACTTGACATATCACAGACAGCCTTTATTCAGCAGGCTATTATTAATGCCTCTTGTAATAAACACTATACCTGGTGTCTCCGTTTTTTAAAACCTGTAAATGTTGGGGGAGAAGTGAAGTTCATTCATCAGTAGACAATTTGAGACCATAAGGAATTTTCATTTCTCTAACAGGGCAAAACTAAAATGTCTGATTATATAGCAAAGCAAGGTGATGGTTATGGTGTTTACTCTGTGCATGAATCTATTACAGATCAAAACCAAGATGCATCCACAGGTATGTACAAGTAAGTTAAAGCAGTCAGGATTCAGGCAGGCTTATGTGAACCTTACGGTAAAATATGAAGAAATACTCCCCAGTAGAGCAACTGGGAATAGATAATAGCTAATGTTTGCACGTTATAAAAAGCCTATTCATGTACATTTGCATCTCACATAACCCTCTGAAGGAGAATGGATGCATCATTTCATCTTCATTTTACAAGGAGAAATATTGGGATTCAGAGAAATGAAGTAACTTCCCCAAGATCTCACAGCAAATCAACTGGCAGTTGATACTCAAACTCTGCCTAGTGCTCTTTACACTACACTATGATTAAAGTTCTTCAAATTAGATTTTTGCTAGAACCTCACTAGGCTTAATCAAATCAATGTGAGCAGATGGGAAGTAAAGGAAATCCATTCCCACATTATTCCTTGAAGCCTCTTAATAAAATATAGAAGAAGCAATGTGGGGTTCTTTCTTCTATCCTTTTAGTCAAAATTATGTTTTGTCTTTTAGTAGATCATAATACAATGTATGAAATATATTTTGACCAAATTAATCCTTCCCTGTCAATTAGAAAACAAGATGCATTCTTGCTATTTTACTATTATTTTTAAATTTAAGTTTTCTGGTATATAGTAGGTGTATATATTTGTGGCATACCTTAGATGTTTTGATACAGGCATGCAATGCGTAATAATCACATCATGGAGAATGGGGTATCCATCCTCTTGAGCATTTGTTCTTTGTGTTATAAACAATCCAATTATACTGTTTTAGTTATTTTAAAATGTACAATTAAATTGACTGTAGTCACCCTGTTGTGCTATCAAATGGTAGATCTTAATACATTCTTTCTAATTATTTTTTGTAACCATTAACCATCCCCACCTCCCCCCAACCCTCAACCCCTGACTAGAGGTTTCCCAGCCTCTGGTAACCATTCTTGCACTCCATGGGTTCAATTGTTTTGATGTTTGGATACCACAAATAAGTGAGAACATGCAGTGTTTGTCTTTCTGTGCCGGACTTATTTCACTTAACATAATGACTTCCAGTTCCATCCATATTTTTGCAAATGATAGTTATCATTTATTATTAAAACAAATCCATAGTGACAGATATATTGTTACTCCTATTTTTTAGATAAAAGTCCTGAAGCTCAGATGACACAGCTGATGATCAGGGAAGCCAGGGCAGAATCTCATTGTTTTGCACATCAAAACCCATTCCCTTGACAACTTGGCTATACTACACTATTAGAATGTTGCAGATACTATGGTAGATACGAGTCTACCACTGATCCCCAATCCTTTCTCACAAAGGAAGTCAGTGAATTACCTCCAACCAGGAGTGCCTGGTCTCTTTTTCCATCATTCATTTGTATGTGCTGCCATGGTCCCTCTCTCCTATCTTCTGCAGCCTTCTGAGTGCAATTAAAACATGAGTTTTCCTTTTGCAGAAACCTATTAGGTCTCGATATTGAGTCCATGTAAGTATCACTTGGAGGACTTGTAAATACACAAGATTTTGGGCCTTATCCCCCAGAGATTCTGATTTAATAGGTCTTGAAGGAGGGATGGAGCAGGTCTTGAGACAGTGCTTTTCTTTATTTTAAAACCAAGTTAGTTCTGTCTTATTGTTGAAAATTTATTAATTTCAGGAGTACATGTGCATGTTTGCTACATGGGTATATTATGTGATGATGCTGAGGTTTGGGCGTCTAATGATCCTGTTACCTGAGTAGTGAACATTGTATTTGATAAGAAGTTTTTCAACCCCTTGTCCCCAATCACTTTTGGAATCTCTAGTGTTTATTCCCATATTTGTGTCTGTGTGTACCCAATGTTTAACTCCCACCTATAAGTGAAAATAAGTGGTATTTGGCTTTCTGTTCTTGCATTAGTTCACTTAGGATAATCGCCTTCAGCTTCATCCATGTTGCTGCAAAGAACATTATTCCATTCTTTTTTATGGTTGTGTAGTATTCCAATTTATACACATGCCACAATTTCCTTATCCAATCCACTGTTGATGGGTATCTGGGTTGATTCCATGTCTTTGCTATTGTGAATAGCAGTGTAATAAACATATGAGTGCAAGTGTCTTTTTCATAGAACAATTTCTTTTCCTTTGGATATATACCCAGTAATGGGATTGCTGGGACAAATGGTAGTTCTATTTTTAGTTATTTGAGAAATTTCCATACTGTTGTCCATAAAGGCTGCACTAATTTGCGTTCCCATCAATAGCGTATAAGCATTCCCTCTTCTCTGCAACCTCACCAATATCTGTTGTTTTTTGACTTTAATAGCCATTCTGACTGGTGTGAGATGGTATCTCATTGTGGTTTTGATTTGCATTTCTCTGATTAGTGACACTGAGCATTTTTCAAGTTTGTTGTCTGCTTGTATGTCTTCTTTTGAGAACTGTCTGTTCATGTTCTTTACTTTTTAATGGGGTTGTTTCTTTATTGTTAATTTGTTCAAGTTCCTTATAGATTCTGGATACTAGTCCTTTGTCAGATGCATAGTTTGCAAATATTTTATCCCATTCTGTAGGTTGTCTGCTTACTCTGTTGATACTTTCTTTTGCTGAAGAAGAAGCTCTTTAGGGTCCAGTTATCAACTTTTGTTTCTGTTGCATTTGATTTTCATAACTTGGTGGTAAATTACTTGTGTAGGCAATGAGATAGTGCTTTTCTAACAGATTCTCAGATGATGCTTATATTACAAGTCCAAAAACCACATTTTGCAAACCACTGCCTTAGACTGGGAGGAAAACAAAGTCAATTTACCTCATTCCCTATCTCATAGTACTCCTGTTGGGGACTGAAATCATTGGACAATTTTTTTTTTTTTTTTCGAGACAGGATCTTGCTCTGTCACCCATGCTAAAGTGCAGTGGTGTGATCTCGGCTCACTGCAACCTCTACCTCCCAGGTTCAAGCGATTTTCCTGCCTCAGCCTCCCAACTACAGGCACAGGCTACCACGTCCAGCTAATTTGTATAGATGGGGTTTCATGATGTTGGCCAGGTTGGTCTTGTACTGCTATCCTCAGGTGATCCACCCACCTGGGCCTCCCAAAGTGCTGGGATTACAGGTGTGAGCCACGGCACCCAGCCTGTCTGACAATTTTTTAAAAAGTCATCCATCATATCTCAGCACATTTTTAGGCACTGTATATAAAAAGATAAAGAAGCTATTACCCATGCTTTCAAGGAGGTCATAACTTGATAGGAGACAGGCATGTAAACAAATAAATGCAATAGAGTATGACAAGGCCTATAATGGCGTAAAACAAGATAAAATCAGAGGACCAAGAAGTGGTGACTTCTCTCCTTAGAGGTTACATAAAGGTATATAAACAGAAGGTGTAACAGTTGAAAAAGAGTCTTCAGTATAGGTACAAGAGGTACATTCTAGGTGATCAGAAGTATGTTCAAAGCCACAGAAATACAGTATTTGGGGAGTTAGAAGGAATTGGTAGGTTTGTTTGTATGGTTTAAATGCTGAATATGCTGGTTAGCAGCAAGAGAGATATTAAAGGAATATGATTGAACAAACAGTGAGATTGGGTCTTGTGTGTAATCTAACATACCCTTTTCTTAGGATTGGGAAAGTAATGTTAGTGTTTCTATCAGTGGAGAGCATTATAAGACTCGAGCTTGAGAAATATCACTGTGGAAAGTGGTTGGGAAGATGCAAGAACACGGTGACAAGGAGCACAAAGACTCTTGAACAAAAAGAGTGAGACTATGCACTGGGACACCAAAGATTTTAATACTAGGTAAATTCTGCCTAATTTGTAAATGCCTGTACATGTTGTATTGTAATTATTTCTTTATATGTCTCTCCTACACAGTAGACTGTAACTCCTTTGTCATTTATCATCAGCACCTGTGATAGGGCCTGGCTTTAGTAAGAACTGAAGAAATGTGGACTGAATGAATAAATACATTAATGAAAACCTATATACAATTTATTTTCCTTTGGACTGCAATCTCATTCTCTTTAAAATGAGGAGAATTCATTTTATTCTCCCCAGCATGTGACGAATGAATGAATATTAATAAAGTGATATGTGATTATTAGGAAGCAAGTCGAAATGGGTAGCATTCTGGTGAGGGGATTTATCATACAAATGATAACCAGTTGAACCTTCATTATTTGAATAAAATTTCTGAAATTATCTCCAAATTGCTTTGGTATAGATAGCTGGACTAAATTAAAAGTGTTATTACAGAAGTCTTCAAATGTCCATTAATTCTTTTGTGCAAGTAGGTTAATTTGCAGAAGATTTACCTATTCCTATATGAAACCAAGGCACTGCTGGTTCTGTCAGATAATTTTCTCAATTACATCTCTAGGCAATTAAATAAATTGCAAAAAATACACTTTACTTCTTCTGGAAACTCCCATTTTGAAGGGAGTGAGATTCTTACCCATAAGAGACTATGTGTCCGTGGTCTAAAAAGAAATTTTAAGTAAATTTAAAAACAACGGATTTTAATCTTATCTACTTACTTTCCTGATCAGTTCTTTTCCTGACACCATGGTGTTTTCAAAACCAAGACATTTTCATGCTTCTGTGGTTTCACTTGTTCCTCCTATTGACAATGAAAAAGTTCAAGGATACAAATTCTAAATAACAAGAAGAAATAATGACATAAGAATTTGGCCGGGCATGGTGACTCATGCCTGTAATTCAGCACTTTGAGAGGCCGAGGGAGGCAGATCACTTGAGGTCAGGAGTTCAAGACCAGCCTCTCCAACATGGTGAAACCCCTGTCTCTACTAAAAAATGTTGATATAATATTAGAATATCAATTTTTGTGATTAACCATATTAAGAGTTAAAATAAGAAAAATAACATAAATGTCTTGACACGGTTAAAATTGATAAAATTGAATTCTGTTACATAATAAAACATTGCAATCCTTGAATAAATCAAAGCTGGTCATAATACCAAGCTCTTCCTGCCCTTGGTAGCTAGTCACCATAAATTTCCATCCCTTGGTGACCTCGGACAGCAGAAAGAACAGCAAGCACCATTTCAGTGTGCTTTCACCCAGCCACAGAAAGATCCTGTCCTTCCAATTTTTTAAAGGGCTGTGGCAGGGCTATAATGACCACTCCATACCTATCCACAAGAGAAGTTCTTGGTGGTTTGAGGATACTAAAAGGGGAGATAATTGGCAAGTCTGGTTTACAGAAAGAATCTGTATCCACATCAAGAGGGTACAGCATGAGAATGTTAACAGGGTAACTGTCTGCGTTACTCACCACAGCACAGGACTAATATCAGAGGCTAAAGAAATTCTTGAACACAAAGTCAAATCTCAAGAAGTCAGAAAAGAGAAAGGCAAATATAAGAACTTAATGAGAAAGTGCATAGATAAAGGTAATTTTCTATGCAACCATGGTTAGACTGTGTATTTTTAGCCGATTGTGTGTTCCTTTGGAAACTGGCAACAATATTTCTCTGGAGGGTTTCATTTACTCTCCCATTTGATAAAATGCAGAGAGAAGCTTGGGATTATCTGGAATATGACAAAGAGGTCATTATATTTCTCTTATTTCTCTTTTTATTCTATATTTTAAAATATTTTCCAGATTTTGTTAGTAACCATATGCCAGAGTCCAAATTACTACAGTGAAATTTAGAATGCTTTTTATATTTTTAAAAATTCTTGGCCGGGCGCGGTGGCTCAAGCCTGTAATCCCAGCACTTTGGGAGGCCGAGACGGGCGGATCACGAGGTCAGGAGATCGAGACCATCCTGGCTAACACGGTGAAACCCCGTCTCTACTAAAAAATACAAAAATCGAGCCGGGCGAGGTGGCGGGCGCCTGTAGTCCCAGCTACTCGGGAGGCTGAGGCAGGAGAATGGCGTAAACCCGGGGGGCGGAGCTTGCAGTGAGCCGAGATCCGGCCACTGCACTCCAGCCTGGGCGACAGAGCGAGATTCCATCTCAAAAAAAAAAAAAAAAAAAAAAAAAAAATTCTATGTATTAACTGATATTGTATTGAATTTATATTGATTCATAAATACTTAAAATTGTTATAGTATCAAAACTAGCTATTTAAGATAAAATCCATTTATAATTTTTTATAATTAGTCCTTCAGTGGAGTTTTAATTTTTCTTCCATCAGTTGCATATGCTTATTATATATTTTATGTATAATATATCACATATATGATAAACATATGGAACATACATGTAACAAACATACCTATATATGTTATAGGTATTTTTCTCAATTTGCTGCTACTATAAATGGAATTTTTCCCCCATTATGTACTCTCATTCGTTAATGTTTACATACAGGAAAGTTAATAATTTTTTTTTATTGAATTTTATACTTAGCCTCTTTATAATATTCCTTCCTCGGTCTAACAGTTTTACAAACATAAAAGAATGCTACCTGGAGTGATTGTTTTACTTCTTCCTTTCCAATATGTATGCTTCTAATTTCTTTCTCTTATTGAATTACATTGGTGAATACTTTCAGAGCAATAGTATGAAACATTGATGATAACTGGATCATTGTCTTATTTCTGATTTAATGTAACGTCTTCTAGTGCTTACTCTTGTGTTTGAGATATTTTTCTCTTCATTCCAGGGAAGATTCCATGAACTCATGTTATATTATTATTTTTAGTTTGTTGTGTCGGTTTTATTGAAAAACGTAGGTTGAAATTTGTCAGACAGTTCAAGTAATTATTGATATTGTAATAGATTTCATATGTGATGTACAATATGATAATTGTATTAGACTGCTTAAATATCCCTGCATTTTCATGCATAGTGTGTTCATTTTTAACCTACATATTTATGATTTGTATGCATATATATGTGTATATATTAAAATAGATTTGGGAGATTTCATTTCTTCATAAAACATCTTTTAAATATTTTCAGGATTTCTTTTATTTTTTATGTCTTTGAAAACAAATTCTCTCAAATCATCTGTTCTCCATCCACTTGAATAGCCTTGATAACCTCCTTAATTTCTTCCATGAATATTGGTCTTTCTTGGTTCACAATTTCTTTGGATTAAAGTTTGGTGATTTATGTTTTCTTACAATCATCAATTTTATCTAAGTTCTCTATTTTAATGGAGTTTGGCAAAATGCTCTAATTCTTTTTATTTTTCTCTAGTCCTATTTCTTCCTTATTATATCTTATTTGTTTATGTTCTCTTCTTTCTTCAATTAGGCTGTAGAGTGATCTAATTAAGCTTATTGAGAGTTAACTTTATACTTTATTCATTCCTTCTATGCTTTTCTGTTTCATTCATTTATATTTTCACATCCTTTCTGTTTTCTTCGGACTTATTGTTTGCTTCCTAGCTTCATGAGTTGAAGGCTTGTTTAATTTACTTAAATTTTCTCCTCTTTATTAAAGTGTAGGTACTTAAGGCAATGGGTACTATCCTGACTCAGTTTTAGATGTGCCTCATATATTTTGATAAAAAGTTTTCCCGTATTGTTATTGACCAAGGATGTGACATTTTACCTTTGGTTTATTCTTTAAACCAAAAGTTAAGTGAGTTTAAAATTTTCCAGCTGGAGACTTAAGAAAACATACAATAATCATAATGAAGCAATGCAACAACAAAAACAGAGCAAAGTGATTTTTTAAAAAATTTTACTTTAAGTTCCAGGATACAAGTGCAGAACGTGTAGGTTTGTTACATATGTGTATGTGTGCCATGGTAGTTTCTGCACGTATCAACCCATCTTCTAGGTTTTAAGCCCCACATGCATTAGCAATTTGTCCTAATGCTCTCCCTCCCGTCACCCTCCACCCGCCGACTGGCCCCAGTGTGTGTTGTTCTCCTCCTTGTGTCCATATGTTCTCATTGTTCAACTCCCATTTATGAGTGAGAACATGCGGTATTTGTTTTTCTGTTCCTGTGTTAGTTTGCTGAGAATGATGGCTTCCAGCTTTATTCATGTCCCTTCAAAGGACATGATCTCATTCCTTTTCATGGCTGCATAGTATTCCATGGTTTATATGTACCACATTTTCTTTATCCAGTCTGTCACTGATGGGCATTTGGGTTGGTTCCAAGTCTTTGCTATTGGAAATAGTGCTGCAATAAACATACCTGTGTGTGTGTCTTTATAGTAGAATGATTTATAATCCTTTGGGTATATACCCAGTAATGGGATTGCTGAATCAAATGGTATTTCTGCTTCTAGATCCTTGAGGAATCGCCACACTGTCTTCCCCAATGGTTGAACTAATTTATATTCCCACCAACAGTGTAAAAGCATTCCTATTTCTCCACAGCCTCGCCAACATTTATTGTTTCTTGACTTTTTAATAATCACCATTCTGACTGGCGTGAGATGGTATCTCGTTGTGGTTTTGATTTGCATTTCTCTAACGATCAGTGATGTTGAGCTTTTTTTCATATGTTTTTTGGCCGCATAAATGTCTTCCTTTGAAAAGTTTTCGTTCATATCCTTCGCCCACTTTTTGATGGGTTGTTTTTTTTTTTTTTTCTTGTAAATTTAAGTTCCTTGTAGATTCTGTATATTAGATGTTTGTCAGGTGCGTAGATTGGAAAAATTTTCTCCCATTCTGTAGGTTGCCTGTTCACTCTGATGATAGTCTTTTGCTGCGCAGAAGCTCTTTAATTAGATCCCATTTGTCAATTTTGTCTTTTGTTGCAATTGCTTTGGACGTTTTTGTCATGAAGACTTTGTCCATGCCTATGTCCTGAATGGTGTTGCCTAGGTTTTCTTCTAGGGGTTTTATGGTTTTGGGTTTTACGTGGAAGTCTTTAATCCATCTTGAGTTAATTTTTGTATGAGGCGTAAGGAAGGGGTCCAGTTTCAGTTTTCTGCATATGGCTAGCCAGTTTTCCCAGCACCATTTATTAAATGGGGAATCCTTCCTCCATTGCTTGTTTTGTCTGGTTTGTCCAAGATCAGATGGTTGTAGATGTGTGGTGTGATTTCTGAGGTTTCTATTCTGTTCCATTGGTCTATATGTCTGTTTTGGTACCGGTACCATGCTATAGTATATACTGTAGCCTTGTAGTATAGTTGGAAGTCAGGTAGCATGATGCCTCCAGCTTTGTTCTTTTTGTTTAGGATCGTCTTGGGTATACAGGTTCTTTTTTGGTTCCATATGAAATTTAAAGTGTTTTTCTCCAGTTCTGTGAAGAATATCAATGATATTTTGATGGGAATAGCATTGAATCTGTAAGTTACTTTGGACAGTATGGCCATTTTCATGATATTGATTCTTCCTATCCATGAGGATGGAATGTTTTTTCATTTGTTTGTGTCCTCTTTTATTTCCTTTAGCAGTGGTTTATAGTTCTTCTTGAAGAGGTCCTTCACATCCACCGCGGGATTCTTATGCATTCAGCCCATCAGCCTAAAATCTTTAGCATTGGCTATGTGGCGCAGCTTGCCCTGGGGTCCTGTACTCTCTAGGATTCTCTGGTTCCAGAAATTGATCATTTTTATTCATGTTTATGTCAGGCATGACTTGAGTCATTCAGAAACATGAGTTCACTCCTTCTACCTCATTCCATCATTAGAAATTCACATTTCTTTAGTGAAAGAAGAAAAGCAGATTCAAGAATCTGTTTTGTTGAGTCTCCCCAAGGCCTCTGATAGTCTTCTTATCAAGACCAGAGTACATTTTCATGGTTTTGTATGGCAGAGTGGCATAGGGAGGGATGTATGAGGTTAAGAAAGAGTAACAGCTCAAACAGCTCATTCTCTTGCCAACACTCTAAAATTCTCCTGTCTTCATTCCAGTGTTAGTATGAGCAGTGGGTGGAATGAGAAGAGCTGTAAAAGCTCCTATTGTGACTTCCTTGATTCTCCTCTTTGACTCTGTTTGACTCTCGCACTGACTTCCTAGGGAAGATGTCAGAAGTTGGTTTCTGGGATTAAAATTAGATTGGGTGGGAAGTTTTAGCCAAAGTGTCTGGGAGTAGGAAATCCTGGAAGTTAAGGGGAGATAAAGTTGTTCAGAAAACAGAAAGACTTAAGGAAATTAAGATGAACTGTTAAATCTAGGTTTCAAAGCAAGGCTGTGAGTAACAAAATAGATAAAGGAGAGCAAGAAAGCAGTATTTCCTGAACAATTGACAGAAAATTGTCCTTGATTCCCCTTCTTTAACATCATTTTTAAATTTTTAAAAATTTTATTTATTTATTTATTTTGGCTTTTGGCTTCTGTCTTCATGGTGCCAGGGAGGAGTTATTCTGAAGATGATTATTAACTGAAGCAAATTGTTCTATAGGATTCAAATGAAATTAATTGCCTCCAATTCCAGCTCACATATTTTTGGAGACCTTCAGTAAATCTCAGATTTTCTAGGGATCCTTGGAAAGTACCATATCTTCTTTCTCAGGGACTCTGGCTTTCAATTTTTTTTATTACTATTTAAGGAATGCCTCTATTTTATACATATAGTCTCTGTTCTTTATAACATCTCCCCAAAGGTTATATATAGCCCTTCTCCTTAGTTTACCTCAAAACCTCTCACCCAGGGCTTTTGTATATATTGGAAGCTTTCTGGAGTGTTGGGTTGACAAATTTTACATCACTTTTTTGTTCACCTAGTACCTCATAGAGCAGCACTGTCCAATACAATAGATATTAGCTATCTATAGCTATTGATATTGATATAGATACTATATCAATAGATATAGCTGTTGAACATTTGATATAGCTGGTGTGTGACTGAGGAACGAAAGTTTAAATTTAATTTTATTTGAATTCAAATACCCAGTGTAGCAAGAGGATACCATATTAAACTGTGGAGGTCTAGGGTCTTTTATTCATCTTTTCCCAGCATTTTTCCTCTTTATCTCCTCCCCCTAAAACTCAGTTCCTTTCTTTGTTATACAAAAAAACAAAAACAAAAACCCTTGTTTTCCATCTGTTACATTTAATTTGGGATCTACTTTTGCACTCCTAAAACTCATAAATATATTCTGCTAAACGATGGTCCCTCCTCCCCAGATCCTACCTGTGAGAAGCAGAGAACTAGCCAAAGATTTGAATTTTTTCCTGTACTTGTCTCTCCCTAATCATATCTGAAAACAGAAACGCCCAGTGTAGGAACTGTCTACCAATTTATATGAGTTAATAGCTCTCCTCTCCTTAGCAGCAAGGGCTCCTCAGTTTTGGTTTGACGTAGTCAATTCTCCTCTCCATTACACCCCTTACCTTTGTTTGTATACGTGTAATACATAGGTAAAATACTACTACAGCCCACTTCTGTTTAAACATTATAATACTCTTAATCTTGACCTACAAGATTTGAATAAACCTAAATTCAATTTATGAGAGAGTTTAAATTTGGAAAACCTTATCAGTGGCTTGTATGGATAAAGCCATAATACAGTGCTGTCATTAACCATCCGCAGACAATAATGAATACCCCAAAACACATGAGCAGGCTAATTATCACTATATTCTCCGGAATCACTTAACAAGCATTCTGAGTAGACTGATAAAAATAAATACAGATTTTCCACACAGTCCTGAAGAAATGTATATGAGTATTTCTGAGACAGAATGGTTTCATTCAGGTAGCCAAAACTATATCAGAGAACTGAACAAAGATTTATTTCAGATTTCAACTAAAACTCATCTCTTGGGATTTAAATGCAAGAGCTATAAATTACAGCTTGACATCTGCTGGTCTCTTACCAACAGATTATACCTGAGAGTCCGATGGGGTGGAAAAGTGATTAGGTGCTTTCATACTTTTAAACAAATCCAATGGCACTGTGCCCTTGAAAATTATTTAATCCCATGTCATTTTTATCGACATTTTAACTTCATTTTATTGAGGTGCTTGTTCTCTTTTATTATGAACCAATTTTTGGCTACAAATATTTAACAAGAAATGTGGTAACCTCTGTTTTCTGATTCACCACATAAGAAGCTTGAAAGTCATCACTCTGTCCTAGTAAGTGAAAAGCTGCACAACTGAAATTCAACAACTCATAGAAAAACACATTGCCCCTCAAACTGGAGAGACACACAGGCAGACAGAATCACAGCTTATCAGATCAGAAACCTGTAAGCGGCAATCCATACTATGGTAGGAAAACCTAAACTGTAATTGACAAATTTCTGGAGGCCCAATGTAAGCAAATATGAGATTTTAAAACTCCAGGGTGAGGGACATCAGCAAGATGGCACAACAGGAAGTGTCAGCCTTCATACCTCCATAGAAACACTAATTTACCAACTATCTGTGGACCAAAATACCTTTATGAGAACTCCAGAATCCACTTCAGAAGTTGCAGCACTCATAAGAGCAAGCCCCCAACCCCCTGAAAAAAAAAAAAAAAAAAAAAAAAAACCACATTGAAATCAGTAAAAGCAATTTCACTTTACTCATTTTATCCTATCCCTTCACTTGGCACAGCTCAGCACCAAGAGTTACCCTTGGCCCACAATTTCTCCCATGGGAGAAAGGGAAGCCTATCCATTCAACTTCCCCAGCCTTATGGGTCATCATTTGGGAGACCTGCTTCTGTCTTGCCTCACCCAGAGTTCTGAGGAAGTTGACTTAGATAGAAGGCCTGGGAGCAGCTAACCACAAAGAAAAGTTGATGGAGTAGGGGATGTGGGGGATGGCGGGGAGGGCAGTTCATGGTCTCAGCAGCCAATGCACAGATCTCAGAGCCAGCATGGCTCTTAGCAATCTTAGCAGCTGGTGCAGTTCTCAGCAGCCAGCGTATGTGGCCCTCAGCAGCTGGCACTTGGCTATTCACAGCCAGTGTGAATCTCAGCAGCCAGCTTAGTTCTGCAGAATTGGCAGAAGGTGAATAATCTTGAGACTTCTCCTTCAGGAGGTAAAAAAGAGTAGTTAACCTTGCACCCAAAGTCCCAGCATCTTACTCTCTTGCCCTAGGGAAAAGTAGTGGGTGGCTGTCAATTGTAAGGATTCTGAACCATGATCAAGTGGAATTTATCCCTGGATCATTCACCATGATCAAGTAGAATTCATCCCTGAAATGCAACTATAATTCAACATATTATGCAAATCAATAATGTGATACATCACATAAACAGCATGAAGGATTAAAAGCATACAATCATCTCAATAGCTGCAAAAAAGCATTTGACAAAATTCAATATCCTATCATGATTAAAAAAAAAACATGCAACAAACTGGATGTACTGCAACATAATAAAGGTCATATATGATGGCCCACAGCTAACATCATACTCAAAAGTGAAAAGCTGAAAGCTTTTCTTCTAAGATCCAGTACAAGGCAAGGATGTCCACTATTGCCACTTCTATTCAACATAGTACTAGAAGTCCTAGCCAGAGCAATTAACCAAGAAAAAGAAATAAAAAGCATTCAAAAGGGAAAGGAAAAAGTACATTTATCTGTTTGCAGATGTCATGATCTTATATATAGAAAGCCCTAAAGACCCCAACAAAAAAAACTTATTAGAGGTAATAAATTCAGCCAGACGCGGTGGCTCACCCCTGTAATCCCAGCACTTTGGGAAGCCAAGGTGGGCTGATCACAAGGTCAGGAGTTCGAGATCAGCCTGGCCAACATGGTGAAACCCATCTCTACTGAAAAAAAAAAATTAGCTGAGCATGGTGGCATGCACCTGTAATCCTAGTTACTTGGGAAGCTGATGCAGGAGAATTAAAGTGAGCCGAGATCATGCCACTACACTCCAGTCTGGGTGACAGAGCAAGACTCTATATCAGGAAAAAAAAAAAAAAGTAATTCAGTAAAGTTGAAGGATACAAACCAACATACAGAAATCGTTTGATTTTTTTTTTTTTTTTTTTTTTTTTTTGAGACGGGATCTCACTCTGTCTCCCAGGCTGTAGTACAATGGTTCGATCTCGGCTCACTGCAACCTCCACCTCCTGGGTTCAAGTGATTATCTTGCTTCAGCCTCCCAAGTAGCTGGGATTACAGGCACCCGCCACCATGCCCAGCTAATTTTTGTATTTTTAGTAGAGACAGGGTTTCACCAGGTGGACCAGGCTGGTCTCAAACTCCTGACCTTAGGTGATCCACCTGCCTTGGCCTCCCAAAGTGCTGGGATTACAGGTGTGAGCCAGCATGCCCAACCCAATCAGTTGCATTTTTACACACATTTACAAGGAAATTGAAGAAGACAATCCCATTTTTAATAACACCAAAAAGAATTAAATACTTAAAATAAGGAAGTGAAATATTTGCATCTCTAAACATAGAAAAGGTACAGTAAAAATATGGTATAAAAGATGAAAATGGTACACTTGTATAGGGTATTTACCATGAATGAAGCTTGCAAAACTAGAAGTTGCTCTGGGTGGGTCAGTGAGCAAGTGGTGAGTGAATGTGAAGGCTTAGGACATTACATTACTGTAGACTTTATAAATACTGTACACTTAGGATACAGTAAATTTAAAATGTTTTTTTCAGCAATAAGCTTACTGTAATGGTTTTTATTTTATAAAAATTTTACTTTTTTTTAACTTTTTGACTCTTGTAGTAACCCTTAGCAGCTTAAAACACAAATACAATGTACAGCTATCTGAAAATATTTTTTATATCCTAGTTTTATGAACTTTTTTCTATTTTTAAAGTTTTATTTTTTAAAACTTTTTGTTAAACACTAAGACACAAACACACATTAGCCTAGGCCTACACAGAGTTGGGATCATCAATATCACTGTCTTCCACCTCCACATCTTGTCCCACTGGAAGGTCTTCAGGGGCAGTAACACCCATGGAGCTGTCATTTCCTATGATAACAATGCCTTCTTCTGGAATCCCTCCTGATGGACCTGCCTGAGGCTGTTTTACAGTTACCTTTTTTTTTTATAAGTGGAAGCAGTACCCTCTAAAATAATGATAAAATGTACAGTCAAATACATAAACCAGTAACAGTTGTTCATAATCATCAAATATTATATACTATACATAATTATATGTGCTATACTTTTATAAAATTGGTAACACAGCAGGTTTGTTTATGACAGTTACAATGTCACTAGATAAGAAGTTTTCAGCTCCATTATAATCTTTTGGGACCACTTTCATATATGTGGCCTGTTGACCAAAATATCATTATGAAGTATATGACTATAATAACATTTAGATCAGATATCAGTAAATCTAAAAACAAAAACCAATAGAGAAAAAAAAATTTAAACTGGTTATTTGAAAAGATTGATAAAATTAATAGCCAGGCTAAGCAAAATAAGTGAGAAGACACAAATTACAAATATCAGAAATGAAAAAGGGCATTGTAGTCCCCATGCATTAAAAAGATAATAAAGGAATATTATAAACATCTCTATGCCTACGAATTTGATAACCTATGTGAAATGGACTAATTCTGAATGTGTTGTATATGATAAAACAGAGAATCTGAATTAGTCTATATCAGAGAAATTAAAAAATATTCCAAAACAAAACCATCAGATCCAGATGGGTTCACTGGCGAATTCTACCACACATTGATGGAAGGAATTATATCAGTTCTCTACAATTTCTTCCAGAAGATAGAAGCAGATAGAATACTCTCTAACTCATCCTGTGGAGCCAGCATTACCCTAAAACCCAAACCAGACAAAGGCATTACCACAAAACTACAGACCAATATCTCCAGTGATTCTAGATACAAAAAATTCTCAACAATTTGTGAAAAAATTCATATACCACAACCAAGTGGGATTTATCTCAGGTACACAAGGCTGGTTCAACATTTGAAAGTCAGTTAATGTAATCCATTCACATCATTAGGCTAAAGAGGGAAAATTACACAATCATATTAATAGATACATAAAAAGCATTTCACAAAATCCAAGTTTTTATTCATAATAAGAACTCTCAGCAAACTGGAAATAGAGGGATATTTTCTCAACTTGATAAATAGCATTTACAAAAAAAACCTGCTAAGATCATAATAAATGATGAAAAACTAAAAGCTTTCCCACTAAGATCAGGAACAAGGCAAGGATATCCCCTTTCACCACTCATTGTCAACAACGCTCAAATATAGACTCACACAAATGTACTCAATATACTTAACACTACCCTACTCCAAGCCTTACTCTAAAGCCCCAGTAATCAAGACAGTTTGATATTGGCAAAAGAACAGAAAAACATGCATCAGTGAAACAATACAGAGCCCCAAAATGAAACCCCACAAATATAGTCAACTGATCTTTTACAAAATAACACAGGCAATTCAGTGGAGAAAAGATAGTATTTTCAACGAGTGGTCCTGGAACAACCGGACATCCACATGCAAGAAAAATCAATCTGGACACACACATTACACTCTTCACCAGCATTAACTCAAAATGGGTCACAGACCTAAATTTAAAATGTAAAACTATAAAATTCCTATAAGATAACATGACAGAAAATCTAGATTGCCTGTGTTCGGCCTTGACTTCTGTTACAGCACCAAGGTAAGATACATGAAAGAAATAACTGATAAGCTGGAATTCATTGAAATTAAAAACTTATCTGCAAACAAAAACTGTTAATAAAAAGACAAGTTACAGATGAAATAAAATATTTGCAAAATATTTATCTGATAAAGGAGTTATCCAAATACACAAAGAACTCTTAAAAATCAACAATAAGAAAATAAGGCCAGGTGCAGTGGCTCATGCCTGTGATCCCAGCATTTTGGGAGGCCGAGGCATGTGGATCACTTGAACTCAGGAGTTGGAGACCAGCCTGAGCAACAAAGTGAGACCCTGTCTCTGCAAAAACTATAAAAATTAGATGGGCATGGTGGCGTGTGCCTGTAGTCCCAGCTACTTAGGAGGCTGAGGTGGGAGGATGGTTTGAGCCTGGGAGGCAGAGGTGGCAGTGAACTGAGATCGTACCACTGTACTCCAGCCTGGGTGACAGAGCCAAACCTTGTCACACACACACAAAAGACATGATTAAAATTGAGTAAAAAAGCTGAACAGACACCTCACCGTAGAAGACACAGATGGCAAATCAGCATATGAGATGATGGTCAAAATCATATGTCATTAGGGAAATGCAAATTAAAACAAGATACCACTACCCACGTATTAGAATGGTAAGAATCCAAAACATTGACAATACCAAAAGCTGAGAAGGATGTGGAGCAACAGGAACTTTTATTCATTGCTGATGAGAACAGAAAAAGGTACAGCTACTTTGGAAGACAATTTGACAGTTTCTTACAAAGCTAAATATACACTTGCCTTACAATCCAGCAATCATGCTCCTTGGTATTTACCCAAATGATTTGAAAACAGCCACACAAAAACCTACACGTGGATGTTCATGGCAACTTTATTAATAATTGCCAAAACTTGGAAGCCACCAGTAGATGAATATACGAAATATATGTCTTATTTCATTCAGGCTGCTGTAGCAAACTACCATAAACTGAATGGCTTATAAATAACAAATTTATTTCTCACAGTTCTAGAGGCTGGGAAGTCAAAGACTATGGTGCCTGAAGATTCAGTGTCTGGTGAGAGCCTATTTCCTGGTACATAGTTGGTGCCTTCTTGCTGTGCCTTCACATTGTGGAAGGGAAAAGGCAGCTCTCTGGTACCCCTTTCATATGTGCACTAATCCCAATTATGAGGGCTCTACCCTCATGGCCTAACCACCACCCAAAGGTTTTACCTCCTAATGTTATCACCTTGGGAGTTAGAATTTCAGTATATAAAGGGGGAAACACAGACATTTAGACCATAGCACTTTGGTACATCCATACAATGGAATATTAATCAGCACTGATAAGAAATGAATTATCAAGTCATGAAAAGACATGGAGGAAACTTAAATGCACACTACTGAATACTACATAAGTTTCTGAAAAGCAAAACTATGGAGACAGTAAAAGGATCAGTGGTTGCAGGGGAGGGCAGGAGAGATGAATAGGCAAAGAACAGGATTTGGGGGGCAGTGAAATTATTTCGTATGACACTATAATATTTAATACATGCCTTTATAATTATGTCAAAACCCATAGAATGTACAACATCAAGCATGACCCCTCATGTAAACTATGGACTTGGGTGATAATGATGCATCAGTGTAATTTCACCAAATGGAATAAATGTACTACTCTGGTGTGGGGTATTGATAGTAGAGCAGGCTGTGTTTGCTGGTGGATGGGAGGGGAGTTAAGTACATATGAAAAGTCTCTGAACTTTCAGCTCAGTTTTTCTGAGATCCTAAAATTCTGTAAAAAATAAAGTCTATTTTTAAAACTTTAGTGAGAAATAATTTTCCTTTTACCAATGAAAAGTGGCCTAAAGGAGACATAGTTAAAATATTATTTTAATTAAACTTGTTAATTAGAGAACGCCTGTATGGTGAGCCAACCGAACTTTGTCAGTTTACTCATTCCTGCTGGGCCACATTTTTAATGTTCCCAGAAGTCACTGGAAGCAGTTAATGGCAACAGATACTGAATTTTCTCTGAGACTGTGTATGTTTCTGCAAAAAGATTTGCTTAGCAAGGCCCAATTCTTGCTATTGCGGCTGTAGATTACATTATTAATTTAGTACAGATTTATTAGAAACTTCTACAAAACGTAGCCACAGAACTTGATAATATTGAAAATAATGTCACCATAGCCCCTGCTTTTTGTATACTCCTAACCTAACATTATGCCACTTTGTGTTCTTATAAGGGAGTGTCATGCAGGAGAAGTGTCCAGAGGATGACTTTTCTGAGATCTATCTAGAAACAATGGGAATATAATTTTCTTGATAGCAGAAAAATGACTGGTAGGAATGATGCCTCCAGACTTGGGTGAGAGATCTATTCTACACACAACCCTGGAAAAATAAATATCAGAGAAATGTGTCAGTAGCTAACCTGGTGAAACCCACTTGTTCTAAAGGCTACTGGTATCTCTACGAAACCTGGAAGCCTCCTATGTTTGTACTGGTGAATGTGAAGGCTAACATTTCTTCTATCACTTTCCTATTTAGGTGAAGACAATTATTTCTTTTTCTTTTGTTTGTTTGTTTGTTTGTTTGTTTTTGAGACAGAGTTTTGCTCTTGTTGACCAGGCTGGAGTGCAATAGTGTGATCTTGGCTCCCTCCACCTCCTGGGTTCAAGCAGTTCTCCTGCCTCAGCCTCCCCAGTAGCTGGGATTTCAGGCATGTGCCACCACGTCTGGCTAATTTTGTATTTTTAGTAGAGACGGGGTATCTCTATGTTGGTCAGGCTGGTCTCAAACTCCCGACCTCAGGTGATCCACCCGCCTCAGCCTCCCAAAGTGCTGGGATTACAGGCGTGAGCCACTGTGCTTGGCTAATCATTTCTTTTATCAGCAAAATAAATTCATATTTTACTAAATGTCTGCATCTGTGTTTTAATGGTAGAGCACAATTCATAATGTTTTTGGTTTCTGTTATAATTCTAAAAGCAAAGCAAACGCTTTAAAATAAAATTTCCTTAATTCCACAAAACTATAAGGCTAGTTTTAGTTTGAATGTCACTTCAGTCATATGTTCATTGAACTGTTTTGCCACTTCATTCCTCCATTCAACTATTCAAAAATTGCTTTTAGCATCTACTATATGGCTTATATTTTGCCTAGCCTTCAATGAATTTTGTGACCACCATTATCTTTATTCTGGCACACAAAGAGAATGACACCTGACAACCTCCTTAGAAAAGGAAGAATGTTGTGCCTCATCCCCTTCCATCTGTATATTTGATATGTCTTCCTATTCATACCCACTTTATCTTTGAATAGCATGTTTAGATTATGTAAATATATGGGCCAGGAGTGGTGGCTCATGCCTGTAATCCCAACTACTTGGGAGGTTGAGGCACAAGAATCGCTTGAACTCAGGAGGCAGAGGTTGCAGTGAGCCAAGATGTCGCCACTGTACTCCAGCCTGGGCTACAGAGAGAAGCTCTGTCTCAAAAAAAAAAAAAATTTTTTTTGTAAATATATGTATTTATTTTCTTCAGTGTGAAGGATTTTGGTTTAGTATAACAAAAATAAATATAGAAGAAAATCATCATATTAACTCTGAGGGAAAATACAACTATTAATATTGAAACATATTTTGCTTGACAGGGCTTAAGTTTCACAAAATAAAAGATAGGGGAAAATTATCCAAAAAACCATAATTCATGATCTTTTAAAACCTGCCACATCAATGAAACGTTGAGAACACACATCTGTAGCTCCTTTCCACATTTAGAAAATATGATTGTAGACATAATATTGTCTTGGGAACTCTGTCTCTGCTTTTGTGATGATTGTCACCTTGTTTCCAGTGTAAGTTAGTCTTCTCTATGTAGTCCGAGACTTTATTATCAGATAGCCCTATTGATTCTGAGGGGAAAAAAATTACAGAAGATTCTAAGACAGTTAATTCAGAATAATGTAATGATCTCCTATAGGTTTTCTCTCTTATATATTTTGAACCAGAAGATTCTGCTTTTTTATACCATTTGTTACATTAGATGTATGCATGCCTGACCAGATTATGTGTGAAACTGAGCGCCAAACATGGGTGACCTTGAATAATTGCCCTTTTCCTTTTTCTGTCTCATTTATTCATTGTGATGTTTTTCGTATCTCATCCCTCTAATTATATTGATCTACTTCCCCAACAGAGGAAGTGTCTCCTGGAGGGTGAGATAAACAACTTCAGAGAAAAATAAAATACAAGGAAAGCCCAGAGTCAAAATAAATGGAAACGTAAAAGGCACTAGCAACAAATAACTGCTTGCCATATTGAGGCACTGTGGGAGATTCCCAAGTTGCCCAAAGATGCTATTAAATTCACACTGCCTGACTTCATGCCATTCTCTTAGGATTTACAGCAACTGCCAGAAGCCAGTTGAAGTTTTTCCAGGCTATTTTCCACCTCCTCTTCCATTTTCTGAATGTTCTCAAAAGCCATTGAAAGAAGTTAATGAGGAAGGTTGTAGAATTTTTTTCTTTTCAACCTAGGGTGAAATAATGGTGTCTGAAGGACCGTTTGGGTTCTATGTGAAGGCACAAATATCTAATCTCTTAAGGATTTTTTGTTTTAGCGATTACACAAACATTTTCATTAAAACATTACAATAGAATAATGATAAATGTAGTGTTTGGAAGATAAAGCATACAATTTTTAAGTATGCAAATATAGCCAAACTAACATGCCAGCTATATTGGCAAGAGATGCTTTTGGCTGAAAGAAATGTAAATTTTACCCAAGAAGATAACTAGAGGAGATGATGGTAAGTAGTGTTGGGGCAGACACCCTTAACGTCACTAAAGATCCAGATTCTTGATCTTTTTGTGCTCCACTGTCTCGGGTGTATTGGCCTTTGGCTTTCATGTTTTGACATCATTATATTGAGGAGAGTTCTATAGCTGCAGTAATGAAGTCCATGAAGAAGGGAAAGGGCTGGTACTGCCACAGTTGTCTGATTTATTAGAAAGGAAAATTTTTCCTAGAAGAGCACTGGCATACAACCCCTTACATCTCATTACTTGGACTTGGCTCATATGTCCACTTCTAGATTCAGGGAGGTTGGTAAGCTGATTTGGGGGGCATTTTTATCCTTTATAATGAAAAGAAAGAAGGAGATGTGAAGGGTTGGGATGACCATTGGGCCAAACAACCAGGAGTATCTGCCACACAAGCTAAATTAATTGGATTTTATAAATCTTTGTTTCATGCACCATAAATATGTGACTCTTGAAGATAAATAGGTATTATGACAGAAAACTTCCTATACAATTCCTTATCATCATAAACTATTCTTTCTGTGTATAAATCCTTGGGTTGGTTAATAAGGGAAAAGTTGCTGTAAATTAAAAGGGAGATTACAAATGTCATTTTATTAAAGATACAAAGAAAATGATAAAAAGATTATGAAAAAATTATTGGAATTTTTTAATTTAAATAATTAGCTGCATAAATTCTATCAAAAGTTTCAAGTTAAAAAAATGGCCAGATGTCATTGTTTGTAAAACAATGTGGTAAATAGAGATTTGAAAAATTAAATGTCATTGAATTTTATAATCATTAGATTTCTAGTGTGGATGCCTGTGACAAACAATTAAGCTTCAACAGTTGGATGAATCATTCTCATTCTTTGACTTTGTTACATGGGGCGTTTTCTTTTTTAATTGCAGACTGAATATATTTCAGATGATGTTGATAATAATTATTGATGAGTGAATTGCACGGGATTGTGAAATTTGGTTTCACTTGGATAAGAAAAGTCAAACAATTGAGCGATTAAATTCATTCCAATAAACTGAGCTTCTGGAAAATCACTTGAAATGACATTGAGGAATCTAATTTAATCCCTACATATTGTGTGCTAATATAACCATGGACCAAGGATTTAGCATCACAGACTAGTATTTGAAGTTAGAAAAGAGTTTAGAGATCATCTTCTGTCACCCCAGATCATGCATGGTGGAAGTAAATGAGGTTTAAATTAACTCCTTTAATTCTTTAGATAAAGAACTTTGTCTTAGAGGAGGTTTAGTGATTTGATCAAGATACACTATTATAACTAGTTAGTTAAATCAAGAACTGGAAGCAAATAGGCTTAACTGTTGCATCAATATGCAATCCACTAGTTTTATGTTTTTCCGTAAATTAGGGTCACATCACTATTTCACTTGCTACTTTATAGACTGCATCAAAAAAACTGATACGAATAAAAATTGCAGATCAGTCACAATTTCTAAAGGATGCTAATGTATGAGAGGTATAAGGTAAGAGACCTGCATATACATATTAATGTAGCCAATTACTGCAAATAATCAGTAATCCACCTAGCTAGAAATAAACAAAACATTGGACTTAAAAGAAAAACGGCAAGGTCCCTAATCAAAATCAGATCACAGTGTAAAGACTGTTGTATTTCCTCTATATTGTGTTCTCTAAGAAATCAATTCGAGGGGAGAACAATGAAAATATTTGTTGCAGTCAGATGATTGAGTTCTCATCTGGGGAGTCATAAAGGTAGTTAGAGAAAGAAAGGTTTTCTGTTAACCCCATCTGTATTTTCTTTCATTTGCTGGGGTCAAAGTTTCCTTGCAAGTCTAAAAATAGTTTTCCATTTTTCCCAACGGGAGTGTGTTTTTTGTGTGTAATTCAATATGGGAAAATAACAATAGCTAATATTTAGTAAGCTTTTTATTTGTTCCTAGAGCTATAACTCATGCTGTGAGGCTTTCACTTACTTGATTTTCACAAAAATTCTGTGAGATAATGTGTAGTCATTAGAACTGATCACAAATATTTCTTATTCTTCTGGGCAATGGTAAGAGTGTTCTCCTTACCATCCCTTGGAGTTAAGTATGGTGATATGTATTGCTTTTAGCCAATGACATGTAAGTGAAAGTGGTGATTGTCATATATATGTGGTATCTTTAAGAACCAATATGCAGTTCATCAGGATCTCTCTGTCCTCTGCTAGTGCTACTAGCAATGTTCCAGAAAGTGTGCTCTATTAGCCTGTGTCTTAGAGTGAGACCCACTGAAGCACAGTTCTTAGCTGCCTTGAAATATAAATGTAGAGGAAGTGAGAAATAAACGTTGGATTATTTGTTACTGCAACATAGCCTAATTCATTCTGACTGGTACGTGTAATATTTTAATTTTCTTTAAAGAGGAGAAAGATAAAGATAAGTGATTGTCAACGATGACACCATTAGTTAAGTAGAACTAGGATGCAATCCAAGCAGTCTGACTCCAGAGCTCACATTGTAACCACCATTTTATATAGCTATGGTAATACACTTTATTTTGAAGAAGATTGTCCACTAATATGATACAGAGCCCTTTACTTAATTTCTGAGCATAGAGAGGTGATTATTACTTTTAATTCACTTAGGCTTGATATACTTCTAATATTTACAAATCACACAGGCATAAAGCCCACTACTCATTCCATCAATAGTTATGTTACTTCTGGGAGAAGGTGATACCCTGAAGAAAAGAGTTTGGAGAGGTCATCAACACATATTTCTAGGGATCTTTTGCAAATATTCTGATATTAGTCTATTTGGGCTGCCATATCAGACTGAGAAGCTTAAATAACAGAAATGTATTTTTGCACAGTGCTGGAGATAAGGAGTTCAAGATCAAGGCACTTGTCAGTGTGGTTCCTGGTAAGGGCTCTCTTCCTGGCCTGCAGACAGTCACCTTCTCGCTATGTTCTCACATGGCAGAGAGAGTGTGTGTGTGGGGGTGTCTCTTCCTCTTCTTATAAGAGCACCAGCCCTATCGGATTAGGGCCCCACTCTTATGACCTCATTTATCATCTCCTCACAGACCTTATCTCCAAATACAGTCACACTGAAGGTTAGGGCTTCAATGTATGAATCTGGCAGGCAGCGGGGATTGGGGACAGAAACATTCAGTCTATAACAATCTCCTAGGAACTACGAGCAATTTAAGACATTTTAATAATGAAGACTTGTTCCTATCTATTGTCCAGTATATCCTGTCTCTGTACATGCAACTGGAAGGAAATTCCAATGAGAAGTATTCTATTAATTCATTTATTCACTTATTTAGTACATCTACTGAGCATCTATCATGTGCTAGATTATTCTAGACACTGGGGTATAGCAATGAGCAAAACATTTTTTATCTTTCATGTAATTTATATTTTAATGGAGGGAAACAGACAGATATGTGTGTGTGTGTGTGTGTGTGTGTGTATGCATGCACCACTGAACTGTGGCATCTGAATTTATTTTAAAGAGGGAATGGTCTTTGCTTAGGAAAACAGGTGGATAAGTTATTTCTGGGAGAAGGTGATACCCTGAAGGTCTGGTTTAGCAGGAAGTAATAATACAGAAGGGATAGCTCAGTGGCTCTGCACTAGAAATGATCAGAAATCAAGGGAAAAGGAGGGAGTAGATAAGAACAGAGAAAGTAGAGAAAGGGAAAGAGTGAAGAGCCTATCAACAGAACAGAGTGAACAAAGGCATTTTAAGCAAAAGATGTGTAATCAATTTTAATTGACTGAATTGCCACAATGCAAACCTCCTTTTGTCCTTCAAAATTAAGTAAATTGATGCACAAATCAAAAGGCTTTTATGAATGGGTTTTTGAGGATGTATGTGTGGGAGTAGGAAGAATTAAGGAAGCTGAGTGTCTTGTCTGGGCCAATTCTTTTATGTGTGTGGCATTTAATTAAATCCCAACCTTCTATAGCACAACCATCTGTTTTTGCTATTCCTGTAGTTAAACATTGCCAGAGAAAGTCCTTTTAATAGAGCATATTGGTCCAGTTATAAATAGAAAAAGCTCTCCAACCTTAAAGGGGCCCTCAACAGTGCCTATAGACTCTCCTACTCTTTACAATAGCTATTTCAAACCTTCTTTGCTCAAAGCTTCAAGCTTCCTCCTCCATCTCTCCAGTTTATCAGACTTAACCTGACATTTTAAAAGAAAGGAGAAGGCATCAGAGGATAACTCTTTTATCTTTCCCTCACCTACCAATCAAATCTCTACCCTTGCAGTATCCTCCTCTTCTGTGAAAAGAGAGGGCTGGCTCTTCCCCTATAGAAGTTCATGCCACCTCATGAACTGTACACGATTTGTTATCCTTTGTCACTGTCATATTCCACACTCTCTCATGGACCCGAATCCTTCACATCAGGACTTAAGTTATTACTATCAAAAAAGAAAAAAAAAAAAAACCTTCTCTGTCCTACATGCCACTACTATCTACTACCCTGTCCCTTTTCTCTACCACTTAGCTTCTTGAACAAGTTGCTGGAACAACTCTTTACCATCTCCTTTAGCTTAAAATCTATTTTTTGATTGCATAATAATGGTAAATTTTTTCAGGGATGCATCTCTAATCTCCTACACTAGATAAAATCTACTTATTTTATGTTTTTATACCACCATGCTCTGCCCCATCGTAGCACTTATTATTCATAATGTTCTATTTATTGTGCAATTATGAATGTCTTCTCCCCACACTAACCTATTGTTTCCTCTACAACCAGCCCAGTTCCTCATACATAATGTAGCATAACACATAACAGGGTCTCAATAAACAATTGTTAAATGAAAGAATAAATGAGTGATGCCATGCAGAATACACTGGATAAACACTTTATAAACACTTTCTACTATATACTAATTCAGAATAAACAGAAGGGTAGAGTCAGTGGTGACCATGACATTATGACCTCTTTGTGAATATGCAGAAGTTTAGGAAATGGCATCAAACTTTCTATAAGCCATGAAATTAAAGGTTAAACTTTTCTAAGCTATAGCTGACAACTGGATTGTAGTAACATTTATCCAGTATGTGCAGAGTGCAATTCAAATGGAGAGCTAAGAAAAGCTGAAAAATGTTTAACTTGGTGACGTTACACGGGACCACTATTAGGGCACAGAACGAGATCTGGAGTAATCTCTGCAGTTGCAAAACAAGGACTTCACCTGCCAAATGACTCGACAATTTTGTGAATTTTTAGTAGTGTTCACCTCACCCTAATATTTTATAAGGGTATATATTTTTTTCAAAAGTACGTCTCATTAAAAAATAAAAAGTTAATTAGTATGTATTATAAAGTAAGGTCCAAATCCAATTTTCACTGGAGTTCTCTCACAGAGGGACATCACACCTGCTACATTAAGAGCCAGTGATGCTGAGCAAAACCTGCTTAAACAGATCTTAATACCCCTTTTTGGCTGGAAGGGATCATTGTCGTCATGGAACATGTCATATTTTACATATTTTATGTCTTGGGTTTTGTAAGCATTAGATCAAGCTATGATTCCCAGGTATTAATCCAAGTCTTTCATCAATTCTCTGGCAGGCACCCAATGTTCCATGAGTTGGTTTCCCCAATGTATCATCTCCCTTTTTGACTCAAATTACTCACAGCTGTGATCCAACATTGGCATAGCTCCTAAGAAGGAGGGGCATATGAGAACTGTTATTGGGCAAATAATAGAAGCTGTCACACAACCTATGTTTAGTTACAAAAAGTTTGCAAACTTTGAAAATGCTGGCTGTCCGACTTGTGAAAGATTCTCATTGGGAAGGGAACCCCATTATTTAGATTTATATAGCATTCTTGTCCAAGATTGGGAATCATACCACTTGGGCTATGAATCATTTTTAGAAGGTATATAAATACTTCATGAATGACTGTTTGAGGGCAAATCTAAATAGACAAAGTTGAAGGGATTTGACAGAAACACATCCTTACATATAATTAATGTGCACATTCAGATGCTGTATGAAACAATATAGACATACTTGTCTTTTTATGATAATTGATCTTTAGGGACAAAAGTAAAAGTAGTTCTTCTTTCTACTGACTTTATTTTCTCTGTGTCAAGAAAAATCTCACAACAAATTTATCTGTTGCCATACTAGAATCAAGGAAATTTAGGAAAGCATCCCTAGAAGATCGCAACGTCTACCCGGTTCTCAATTGTACTTTATTGTATTTTATTTTCAAGTCGAAAACTTAAGAAATTCATAAATATTCCAGATCCCTGAGCCTCAGAGAGATAATTTTGGCATGTTCATATAGATAGTAGTGACAAATCTGGGATTCAAACTCAAGTGAATGGACTTTAGAAATCAGGCTTTTACCCGGTCTCTCAGTCACCCTGTTATTTTGTTTCATGTGTTGACAGAGCTTAAATATGATTTAAACAAAGGCAAAACAGAAGTCAGCAGGAGTACAGATACTGACTATAATAACATGTTTACTCCATATAAAGCCAATTGTTTTATGGAATTATTCAGTTACTAAAGGGGAGCTTCCTACAACCCCAAAGTTATTTAGAGCTTTAAATTCCATAGATTAGCATTTTACATCAAAGGCCTATTAGTTTTATCCAATGAGAAGATACAAGTTCTGTGTTTCCAAGTATGTGGAGAAGCAGGAATTCTCATCCTGAGCTGAAGAACAGTGTTCCAATATTCTCAATAGGCATGTAAGAATAAAGTTAATTCTGACATTTTATGTATACAATTGGCTTTTTGGTTAAAAATGTTTCATAGGATTCACTGGCACAGTTTTTGAGTGCAACATAATCTTCAAGATTACAATTGTGTAATTGATATTATTATAAACCAGATAGGTAATATGCAGTAATACTTTTTCACTCAAAGAAACTTCCACAGTCACTAAAACTAGGCCCTAGTACAGAAGTCTCTTGAGAACAGAGTGGTTTTATTTTTACCACTGGAAAAAAACTGACTTTGGAAATTTTCAATGTATTTCTGAAATTATTCTCCCGGGAATTGGAAGCTTAAAAGAAGGAGCTAATGTTACTCAATTTGTCTTAAGGTATTGATCCAGATCACTTTGAGGTCTACGCTTAATCCCTGTGGAATTTTTTTCTTTTTAAAAAAAAAAAAAAAAATAGGCCAGGGGCATAATAGATACCCAGAAAGATAATCTTCAGCAATAAAATAACCAAAAATATAGATAAGACATATTTTTTAAATTTTTGAAAATGTGTGAATGAGTCAGCAGAAAAGTAAGGGAAATCCTAAGAGGTCAAAAATAAAGTAATAACTCTAGAGATGCAAGCAAGCTCTCAAACAGATGCTTGCCCTACAACTTCAGCCAAATGGAGAGTGTAGGTAAAGCTGAGGTTTCAGAAAATATATGGATGTTGTTGAATAACGTCGGGGCCCAAGGGTTATACCTCCAGTGAAAGATTATTAAAACATACCTCCCAAAGGGAGACAGTGAGGAAACTATTCTGTCTCTAAACCTTGGATCTGTATCTCCCCTATTATGTGTTTGGGGCCTTAGTTTATATTTTTTGAGGTGGTCCAAAAAGCCTCAAGCCAAAGAATTATGTTAGCATTTTCTTGTATGGTAATGCTCATGAGTGCTTGACAAAATAAAAACTTTAAAAATCATCCCTAGAAGATCACAACATCTACCCAGTTCTCAAAATATCCCCATAGAAGAAGTTCATACACATATGAACTTGCAAAAAAAAAAAAAAACAAAATCACAAAACCTACACAAAAGTAAAACATTGTAAAGGAAAGAAATACACATCAGCTGGTGCCCAAAAGCAGAAGTGGAAATACACAAATGCTTTTTCAAGTTTATTACTGTCCCATTAGCAAAAACCAGATGCATGACCTAGCCCAGGGTCACTGTGGGTGGGCACTACCATAAATGCTCAACTCCATGAGCAATCAAGAAAAGAGACATTACAAAAAGGATATACTTTTTTATACTTTTAAATTTTTATCAAATTTATCATAAGTTCACGTTAGGGTCAAATGCTTGTATTCTAATTTTTGTGAAACATAGTTTCTTACCATCACCCTACTTTCCCCTCCCAGAAGCAACATGCAACTCTTTCTGGCTGATTCTTTCAGTGTTTTGTTGTCATTGTTGTTTTGTTTTGTTTTGAAGGTAGATGGTGCAAGAGAGTATTATTTAGGATCTAATAAAAATTATAAGTAAATCTGAAACAGCATTGAAAATTTCATTCTTTTTAATGTAAAGAGTATTATTACATTTCTTCTTAATGTTGTGACCTCTTAGAATGAGATGGAGAGCAATATGCATCTATTTTTTTTTTTAAAAGCCACTTTGTTGAGGTACAATGGACAAAATAATAGCTGTCCATACTTAATGTATACAACTTGATGAATTTGGAAATAAGTAAACACCAGTGAAATCATCACCACAGTCAATACCATAAACTTATCACCTCCAAAAGTTTCCTCCTACCCTCTTAATTTATTTATTTTATGATAAGAGCACTTAGCATAAGATTTACCCTCCTAGCAGATTTTTAAGTATACAATACAGAATTGTTAAGTAGGTGTTACATTGTACAGTAAATCTCTATAATTTATTCATCTTGCATAACCGAGACTTTGTACCCTTTGACTAATACCTCTCAATTTTCCCCTCCTCTAGCTCCTGGCAGCCATCATTCTACTCTCTGCTTCTATAAGTTTGATAGTTTTAGATTTCTCATATAAATGAAATTATGTAGTATTTCTCCTTCTGTTTCTGGCTTATTTTGTTTGGCATAATGTCCTCCAGGTTCATCTATGTTGTCACAAATGTCGAAAACTTTAAAACATTGATAAAACAAACAGAAGATACAAGTAAATGGAAAGGCATATACTGTATTAATGCATTGGAAGAATTAATATTGTTAAAATATCCACACTACCCCAAACAATCTACAGATTCAGTGCAATAACTATCAACATTCTAATGACCTTTTTTACACAAATAGAAAAAAAAATACTAAAATTCATATGGAAACAACAAAATACCCTGAATTGCCAAAACAATTTTGAGCAAAAAGAACAAAGCTGGAGCGTCACATTTCCTGATTCTTTCAGGATACTCTTGTTGATATAAGGTTACCTCCATACTTCTAAATAATGTGAGTTTGCTTTTTTTAACTTAGTAATTTCTTCCATTTTATGGTATGTCATTCTCATGCTCTGTATCACCTACACATGTGTACTTCCTGTCCCCTCCTTTACTTTCCAATATAAAATGTTTCAATTTTCCATTGATCACTATTCAGTGTTTGAACCATCATAACTATGAAAAGCTTTTTCACTACGTAATTATAAAAAGATAATGTGCCATGCTTTTCCTGCCAATTTTTTTTCCCTTGGAGATAATGATGGTCTAGTTTTTTTGTTTGCTTTGGGTTTTTTTCTATATTATTAGTAATTCAACCTAAAACTCTCTAGCAGTTATGTTAATCATACCTCAATACAATCATATGGTACCATTATTCTAAGAATTAAATCATTTTAAAGAAATCACCTCTGTCTTCTGACAACAAACAGGAGTGGTTGCCCTGTACTTCTGTGGTATAGCTATTACCCTGGGATATCCCTTCATTATTATTCTGATTTCCTTTACTTATTTCCATTTGAATAATCAATTTTGTGAGAGCCGTTTCCTCATTTCTGTCATGTTGTTGGACCATAGCCTATAATAGCTTCCTGAGAAATGGGGTATAGTAGATAAATTTTCTTGAGACTTTTCATGTGATAAAATTTTCTTTTTATTCTACTATGTAACTGGAATAGAATCTTAGGTTGTAAATATTTTTTCTCAAAAATTTGAAGTCCAAAATACTGCATCCAGGGATTAGAAGACTCAACATAGTAGAGATGTCAATTCCCCCAAATCGATCTATAGGTTTAAAGCAACTCCTACTATGATCCAAGCAAAGCTTTTTGTGGACATATACAAGCTTATTCTAAAATTGATATGCAAAGACACAATCACTAGATTAGCTAAACAACTCTTGAAAAAGAAGAATGTAGTGGAAGGAATCACTCTTCCTTCCTGTAAGGCTTACCATATAGCTGCAGTAAGCAAAATGCTGTGGTATTTTTTGACAGGAGTAGAAACATAGATCAGTGGTATAGAAATAGAACCTAAAATAGAGTCACACAAATAAGCCTAATTATTTTTACACAATGGGAAAACCCAATTCAATAGAGGAAGAAGATCCTTTTCAACAAATGGTGCCAGAAAAATCAGACATCTGGATGCAAAAAAAAATAAATATAGACCTAAATGAGCATCACACATGCACCCATGTCCCAGCCTAAGAAACTGATCATTACCAAAACAAGTGAAGCTCCCTACATGTCTATCTCTTTTCACAGACATTCCCTTCCTTAGCTCTAGTAGTAACCATCAACCTGAAAGAGGTATTATTTGTGAAATCGGTTGAACTAAATATAAGCAGCTTTAGAATATAGTTCTCTTGAAGCAGTGTTTCTGTACTTGAATGAGGAATGTTAAGTTCAAATACTTCTCGGAGTTTTTTTTAATAGATGCGCATTTTGCATTACGTTTTACTTCATAATATATCAAATATATATTTCTTTTCAAGTTGGAAAAGAAACATCAAAGTGATTCTTTTGCCATCCTACGGAATAATCTTTAAGAGTATTTTGGTGCAGATGGAGTGATAGGAAGGTTGAAGTTTTTTAATCCCCGAAGACTGACAAAATCTAGTCCATGTTTTTCACCCATTAAAGACGTGGAACATTTCTGCAAGAGACTGCCTTAAGGAAAAATACCACTCTTCTTTCAAATACTGAAGTGGAAGACTTTCTTCTAAATCCCAAACTGTCCTCATTTATTTTATTTTATAGTTGCTTTGAATACTTAAAAAAAGAGTAACACAGTGATTCAAAAGACCAAAAGTGGCAACAATGTGTTGACCATGCTGGTCGTATTCTCCAAATCAAGTGTCAGATCATGCCCTTGTTAGTACCAAGAGGGAACAGTTCTGGTGCAAAGCTTGACTATGTGAATACTTTTAAATTATGTACGAAGTGTTCATTAAGGCATTCTAAAAGCTCCAATTAAAGCCACAGTTAGTGCTTACCTTATATGAATGGAGAAATATGAAATATATTCTCAAGCATAAAAAGGTGTCTAGTTTTAGATAAATGATTTGTTAAATCATTACAGTCTCCCCACAACCAAAAAGTAAAACTTGTTTGTGTTTCTTTTTTTCCCCAAATTAAAAAAATAAAATTTCATAAAACAGTTTAAATAGTACATAATAAATACATATTTGCTAGTTTGAAAGTAAAGCTAGAAAATATTTTCTATGTCGGTAAAGCGATACTACAATTTTCCAATTAGAGTTTTCCAACTGGTTCCCTTTTTTGTAGACACTTGAAAGGTTTTCATGTCTTTGAATTAGTACACAAAGTCCTAAGCTATATCAGCTTAGAGTTTTGAATGATGGTATTTTAATTTCCTGTGAGAATTACATTTAATTCATACACACACACACACACACACACACACACACACACACACCCCTCATAATCCTCTTCTGGAAAAGACTTCAATCTGGGCTAAAGAGAAATGTATAATTCTAAAAGAGAATGAATCTGAGCTTGGGGCCAGCATTTCTACTTCCAAGTAAAGAAGTGGAAATCACAACATAACAGGATCATATAATCTTCCTCCTTAGTAACACAAATGGCAGTAACAATATACTAGTACTAGTAACAGGTAATATTTATTCCATTGCACTTCCTTCCATTATTTTATATGTATAATCTCATTTGAACATCATGAATGCTCTATGAAGAAAGGGGGCTGGATCGTCTATTGTTAAGCTGTCTTCATCATTGCTCCCTTCTAAGTTCTTCTAGAGCATTGCAGAGGAGAAAACGGACACTCCATTTCCCAAAATGCTGCCTCTGTTTTTGGTTGCTAAATCGAGTCTGCCCCAAAGTGGCACCCAGGTGAGATTTCAGATATTTGGGGGAGATGTATGAATAAACACTATTTTCACAGAGCTTCTAGGGGAGTCCTTGAAAATGTCTCTTCTCACTGCTATAGATTAAGGTGGTCATTGACATCTTCCAAAGATTCTTTGAGTTGCAGCAGTTTACAAGTTTCTTCTTTTATGTATATACTTTAACTTCTGGGTTACGTGTGCAGAACGTGCAGGTTTGTTACATAGGTATACACGTGCCATGGTGGTTTGCTGCACCCATCAACCTGTCATCTACATTAGGTATGTCTCCTAATGCTATCCCTGCCCTTGCCCCCCACCCACCGACAGGCCCCAGTGTGAGATATTCCCTTCCTTGTGTTCTCATTGTTCAACTCCCACTTATGAGTGAGAACATGCAGTGTTTGGTTTTTTGTTCCTGTGTTAGTTTGCTGAGAATGATGGTTTTCAGCTTCATCCATGTCCCTACAAATGACATGAGCTCATTCTTTTTTATGGCTGCATAGTATTCTGTGGTGTATATGTGCCACATTTTCTTTATCCAGTCTATCAGTGATGGGCATTTGGGTTGGTTCCAAATCTTTGCTATTGTGAATAGTGCCACAATAAACATGTGTGCATGTGTCTTTATAGTAGAATTATCTATAATCCTTTGGGTATATACCCAGTATTGGGATTGCTGTGTCAAATGGTATTTCTAGTTCTAGATCTTTGAGGAATAGCCACACTGTCTTCCACAATGGTTGAGCTAGTTTGCACTCCCACCAACAGTGTAAAAGTGTTCCTATTTCTCCACATCCTCTCCAGCACCTGTTGTTCCCTGACTTTTTAATGATCACCATTCTAACTGGTGTGAGATGGTAGTTCATGTCCTTTGTAGGGACATGGATGAAGCTGGAAACCATCATTCTGAGCAAACTATCGCAAGGACAGAAAACCAAACACTGCATGTTCTCAGTCATAGGTGGGAATTGAACAATGAGATCACTTGGACACAGGGTGGGGAACTTCACACACTGAGGCCTGTTTGGGGGGATGGGGGAGGGAGAACATTAGGAGATATACCTAATGTAAATGACGAGTTGATGGGTGCAGCACACCAACATGGCACATGTATACATATGTAACAAACCTGCATGTTGTGCACATGTACCCTAGAACTTAAAGTATAATTTTAAATGGAAGGAAAAAAAAAGAATTTGCAGAAGTGTTTTAAAACTACCGCACTACAGTATCTAAAATTACTCCTGCCTTCAACCTTCATAATCTCTCTCCTGACTTCTTCTTCTTATTTTTTTTTTATAAATCTCTTAATATTATCTAACATACCATTTGCCAGGTTGAGCATTTTAGCAGATATTGAAACAGTATCTGGCACATAGAAGGCATTCAACAATATTTGTTGAGTGGATGAATGAATTTCAGTACATTAACCTGTAAATATCTCAGTGCTACTTTTGTAGTTGTTTCAAGTTTTCTGTTGATAGCTGCTCTAATAATGCTGCTGGCAGAACAAAGAACAAATTTGGTAAATTTGATCAAAATAACTTAGTCACAAACTTGGATAATTAAATCCAAATTTTTGTCCTATTAAATTGGAAATTATTTGCCTCTTAATCCAAGAAGGGCTTCATCCCCTATTGATTCATATTTGTATCATCTACTTCTAAAATGCTGAGTTGACCCCAATAAAAATGCCTTATCCCCTTCCCTTTGTAAACCAGAGAAATAAACAAATGAGAAACATTTCAAAGAAGGAAAATATAAGACAAGTTAGAGTTGTGCTCATTGTTTAGTTGAAGCAACATACGTTACACTGTAAAAGATTAATGCAGAACGATCTTCAAAACTGAGACCATGGTATCACAAAAGTCAATTGAACCACTTTGCCAGAGGTTATTTCCAGTCATTTCAATCAGTATTTCTGAATTTCAGTCATGCTGCTATCACTGTCAAGCTATAGCAAGTCAGATGTCCAGACCTGCCTATTTTAACTTGACCAAGTTAGAACAAAAAGCACTTTCTATTATTGCACAGATGCCTGTATACTTGGGAAAATGTGAAGAACTTAGGCGACTAGGTAAATCTATAAAATGAAGAATGTTTTATATGCAGAAAGACACACATACCTGGGATTTAGTAAGATTCTGCCACTCTTTATCTGTAAAACATGTGATAATGAAATTTAACCTCTGTGAGCTTTTGTTTCCTCATCTGTAAAATGCCCATCATGATACCTTCCGTTTAGAGTTTTGTGATGGTTAGGTCAATAATGAACATAAAGCCTGTTAGTAAACAACTTGGCAAATGGTAACACTCAATACACAATAACTGTCATGGTTAGTGATAGGAAGTTTCTTTTAAAAAAAATGGTATTATTTCTTTAAATATTCAGATAAATGAAGCAAAATTGGTTTTGATAATGTAAATGTTCTTATAATGACCACCATCTCCTGCTTTCCTTTTACTGCAGAGAAACAGTTGTGATTAAGAAATGTGGATATAAGCTGAGGACCCAGACTTCCCCTGTCTGATGTTACAATCACAACCTCACTAGGCCATTTTGTATCAGGAACAAGCTATAGGTTTGGGAAAATGAAAGGGGTTCCTGCTATTATTTCTTGACCAAAGATATCAGCACTATCCTGCAGATATTTTCAAATTCATTTTCTCATCATTCTAGCCACAGGGATAATGTGGATTGTTTCACTGAAAGAAAACTGTAGGGCTTTACCCTGCTGTGAGTACTTACGTTTTTTAGACTTTATGGGAATATGTATAGTCATGGAGTTTAAATCTCCCTTGAGTCATTTCTTTGTCTGCCTTGGCATACTCTGTGCTGGTATTTTCCAGCTGCATGCTAATGAGCTGAGTGATGAGGGAAGAAGCTTGTCCAAGGAAGACATAATGGCTTGTCTCCACAGCTATGTGACACTAACACCTGAATCGATTACCTCTGGTTAATAAGTCCTTCCCTTCTTGCATGACTAAGTTTTGACACTAAACATATACCTACATTTAATCAAATCCCCTTTTTTAAATGCAGAGATAAAGAGGTTTAATCACTCTTTTGCTATAAAAAAAAAAAAGCATTTCAAGTTATTTTACTGCTGCAATATAAATGAAACTGAAAAAAGCTTTATCCAGATTTTAATTTTCTAATATTCCCCCCAAAAATGTGTGTGTCCTAGAATAACACGATTCTGATTTAGTTATATAAACCTAGCTTTTTTACATGGACTAGGTGCAAGTTTGAAGGAACAAGCCTTGCAGGATAGCTCAGGAGTCTGGAGAACACACATTATTTTGTTTATTTATTTGTTTTGAGGCAGGTCTTGCTCTATCACCCAGGCTGGAGTGCAGTGGTGCAATCATGGCTCACTGGAATCTCAACCTCCCTGCCTCAAGTGACCCTCCCGCCTCAGCCTGCTGAGTAGCTGGGCCTACAGGCACGCACCACCGCACCTGGCTTATTTTTAAATTTTTTAACAGACGGGGGTCTCACTATGTTGCCCAGGCTGGTCTCGAACTCCTGAGCTCAAGCAATCCTTCCATCTCGGCCTCCCAAAGTGCTGGTATTCTAGGCATGAGTCACGGCACCTGGCCAAGAACACAGGTTAAAAGTCGATTTGAGGTCAAGTGCCGTCAAGTTTATTTTACTCAAGTCACTTTCTCTACAAACATATCAATACTAAAAGAGCAAATATGGGAGAGTTTAAGACTATAAAACAAGATTCTGTTTTGTTTTCTTCAATGCTAAAAAAACCACAGATAGAGAACCTTAATATAGTCCATCTCTAAAACCTAAGGATTAGTGCATTTTCTTTCCAACTAGTTTTATGTGTTGCTCTGTATTAATCAGGTTTTCTTTATGGCCTTAAAACACAGAACCAAATTCTCAGAGTCTCACATTAGTAAAACCTGATGTTAAAGTATTGGGTAATGCATCAGCTCAAAATTAAACTATAGGCATTTATTATTTATTCATCATTTGTTCTGTTTTATAAATAAAAATCCACTACTGTTTGTTTCTTTCCAGCAGTAGTACTTTCTTATATGGTTTATAAGAACTATTAAAAAGAACAAGTTATTTTGTTGAGAAATACCTTGACCATTTCATCCATGGTTCAAGACCATCACACTTCCCTATATTTCCACTGTTTAACTGAGCAGTAGTCTTGCTTCTCATTAATGAATAACTTGACATTTTCTGTTTTTAAGAGTTGGCATTTTCAACTCTTCACTTATCTGTATCTATCATTTGTACAGGCATATCTTGGAAATATCGTGGGTTAGGTTCCAAACCACTGCAGTAAAACAAATATAGCAAATAAAGCAACTCACACAAAGTTTTTTGGTTTCCCAGTGCATATAAAAGTTATGTTTACAGTATACGACAGTGTTAAGTGTGCAATAGCATTATGTCTTTAAAAATGTACAAATCTTAATTTAAAAATACTTTATTGCTAAAAAAAAAAAAAATAAATATCATCTGAGCCTTCAGTCAGTGGTAATCTTTTTGGCGGTTGTCGATCTTGCCTCAGTGTTGATGACTGTTGATTGATAAGGGTGGTGGTTGCTGAAATTTGGGGTAGCTGTGGGAATTTCTTTTTTTTTTTTCTATTTTTTTATTTTTATTTTTATTATACTTCAAGTTCTAGGGTACATGTGCATAACGTGCAGGTTTGTTACATATGTATACTTGTGCCATGTTGCTGTGCTGCACCCATCAACTCATCAGCACCCATCAATTCATCATTTATATCATGTATAACTCCCCAATGCAATCCCTCCCCCCTACCCCTCCCCATAATAGGCCCCAGTGTGTGATGTTCCCCTTCCCGAGTCCAAGTGATCTCATTGTTCAGTTCCCACCTATGAGTGAGAACATGCGGTGTTTGGTTTTCTAATTTCTTAAAATAAGACAACAATGAAGTGTGCCACATTGATCGACTCTTTCTTTCATAAAAGATTTCTCTGTATGTGATGCTGTTTGATAGCATTTTACCCACAGTAGAACTTCTTTCAAAATTATAGTCCTCTCCAACCTTGTGGCTGCCTTATCAACTAAGTTTATGTAATATTATAAATCCTTTGTTTTCATTTCACCAATATTCACAGCATCTTCACCAGGAGTAGATTCTTTCTCAATAAATCACTTTCTTTGCTCATCCCTAAGAAGCAATTCCTCATCTGTTCAATTTTTGTCATGAGTTTGCAGCATTTCAGTCATATCTTCAGGCTCCACCTCTAATTCTAGTTCTCTAGCTATTTCTATCACATCTGCAGTGACTTCCTCCACTGAAGTCTTGAACCCCTCAAAGTCATTCATGAAGGTTGGAATCAACTTCTTCCAAACTCCTGTTAATATTGATATTTTGTCCTTCTCCCATGAATCATGAATGTTCTTTATGGCACCTGGAATGGTGAGTCTTTTCCAGAAGGTTTTCAATTTACTTTGCCCAGATCCATCAGAGAAATCACTATTTATGGCACCTATAGCTTTACAAAATATATTTATTAAATAAGACCTGAAAGTCAAAGTTACTTCTTGATCCATGTACTGCAGAATAGATGTTGCGTTAGCATGCATGAAAACATCATTAATCTCCTTGTACATCTCCATCAGAGCTCTTGGGTGATCAAATGCATTGCCAGTGAGCAGTAATATTTCGAAAGGAATCTCTCCCCCCCCCCCACCCCAGAGCAGTAAGTCTCAACAGTGGGCTTAAAATACTCAGTAAATCATGCCGTAAACAGATATGCTATCATCTGGGCTTTGTCCTTCCATTTATAGAGCACAGACAGTAGATTTAGCATAATTCTTAAGGGCTGTAGGAATTTTGGAATAGTCAATGAGCATTGGCTTCAACTTAAAGTCACCAGCTGCCTTGGCCAGGTCACCAGCCTGTCTTGTGAGGCTGACAAGAGGGTCAGCCTGTCCTCTGAAGTTTTGAAACCAGGCATTCTCAACTTCTGTCTAACTATGAAAGTCTTAGATGGCATCTTCTTCCTATATAAGTCTATTTCATCTCCATTGAAATCTATTGTTTAGTGTAGCCACCTTCACCAGTGATCTTAGCTAGAGCTGGATAACTTGCTGCAGCTTCTACCACAGCACTTGCTGCCTCACCTTGTACTTTTATGTTATGGAGAGGGCTTCTTTCCTTAAACGTCATGGATCAACCTGTACTGACTTCCAACTTTTCTCCTGCAGCCTCCTCACCTCTCTGAGCCTTCATTAAATTGAAGAGAGTTAGGGCCTTGCTCTGGATTAGGCTTTGACTTAAGGAAGTGTTGTGGCTGGTTTGATCTATCCAGACCACTCAAAATTTCTCCATATTAGCAGTTAGGCTGCTTTCCTTTCTTATCACTGGTGTGTTCCCTGAAGTAGCACTTTTAATTTCCTTCAAGAACTTTTCCTTTGCATTCATAGCTTGACTAACTGTTTGGCACAAGAATCCCAGCTTTTAGCCTATCTCGACTTTCAGCATGCCTTCCTCATGAAGCTTAATCATTTCTAGTATTTGATTTAAAGTGAGAGACGTGACTCTTCCTTTCACTTGAACATTTAGAGGCCGGTGTAGGGTTATTAATTGCTCTAATTTCAATGTTGTTTTATCTCAGGGAATAGAGAGACCTGAGGAGAGGCAGAGAGACAAGGAGTGGTGGAGCAGACAGAACATACATAATACTGATTAAGTTTGCCATCTTATATGGGTGTAGTTCATGGTACCCCAAAACAATTACAATAGTAACATCAAATATCACTTATTATAGATCATCGTAATAGATATGCTAATGAAAAAGCTTGAAATATTATGAGAATTACCAAAATGCGATACAGTGGCGTGAAGTGAGTACATTGGAAAAATGGTGCCAATAGACTTGCTTGACACGGTGTTGTCACAGACCTTCAATTTGTGTAACATGCAATATCTACAAAGAACAATAAAGTGAAGTGCAATAAAACGAGGTGTGTCTATGTGTTTTGGTTGACATAAACATAACTGGATGAATAATTGATCATTTCTTTGGCTCATGTAATGCAGATTGATTTTGTAGCTACATCATTGCACTACAAAGTAACTTTGGAAAATAATTTTACTAAAGAAACTTGTTTCAGAGTCCAATTACATCTATTATCTGCTTCTAGATATGCTTTATTTTTCCTTAACCCACATTATACACATAAGTCAGGAACAAAGTAAAATTACCTTTAGGTTCTGAAACCTTTTATGTGGGCTTGAATTTCAAGCAGAAATTCAAGTGTGGGGACATAATCACTGAACCATTGAAAGAGTGGGTTTTCCCCCTCCTCCTTGACAAACATAGGTAATACTTTACCAGGGACAAAAAAAAAAAAAAAAAAAAAGCAAAATTCAGTGGGGGATACATTTACATAATGCATCTTTTAATGAGGGACTGAATGAGGGCATATGTGACAATGCTAGCATGATGTTCTCTCCCTCCTGTCAATTATTCTGGAGCCACCCTGCAGTTTAAGCTTTAGGTCAATAAAATGAATTTCAAAGCAAAAGCCTTCAGCACCATGGAGGAATTAACTCTGTGGGGTTGCTTCAAAAAAAGCAATGAATTTTCTATTGAGTTTACCTAATGCAATAATTTTTTTTCCATTTTTGCCCTTTATCAGAAGGGCATTTTATTCACATTTAATTCCATTTCTTGATCAGAATTCATTTCTAGAAACAAGTACTTCCTTTTTTAAATATAGTAAAAATTGGAAACTTAAATTGCAATTTTAAAAGTAAAGTATACATAATGAATCCTTATCAAATATTTTCAAGTAACTGTTTTGGGTTGAACATTCCAATATTTTATATATTTATTTCCAATTTTCTATGTCATGCAATATGCTATCTTCCCACACTGAAAGAAATAGAGTTAATTTTCCACAGATAGGAATCGGGGTTTAAACTGACTCTTCAGTCGTTGGAAATAATCTGAAACCATCTTATCTTTCTTCAACAAATTCATTTTTTAAATCATAACACAAAAAAATGTACAAACCAATCACTTCCATTTTTCTTTCACTTACAGTAGGGTCAGCAACATTTTCTTAACTTTTTTATTTTAGGCCAGGCATGGTGGCTATTTTAGAACAGTCTTTATATATTTACAGAGAAATTGTGAAGATAATTCCGAAAGTTTCTATATACTGGGCCCCAGTTTCCCTTATTATTAACATATTATGTTACTATGGTACATTTGTTACAATTTTGAACCAATATTGATACATTATTATAAACTAAATTCCATAGTTCATTCAATTATTTGTAATTTTTTTAGTTTTTATTAATTTTTATTTTTTTGTAGAGACAGGTTCTCACTATGTTGCCCAGGCTGGTTCTTGAACTCCTGGACTCAAGTGATCCTCCCATCTCGTCCTCCCAAAAAGCTGGGATTATAGGTGTGAGCCACTGTGCCTAGATTCATTCAATGTTTTTAGTTTGTACCTACTGTCTCTTTTTGGCTCCAGGATCCCATCCAGGATACTACATTACATTTAGTTGGCATATCTCCTTAAGATTCCCTTATTTGTGACAGTTTCTCACATTCTCATGTTTTTGATGACCTTGAGAATATTGACAATTACCGACCAGATATTTTGTATAATGTCCCTCAGTTTGAATTTGCCTAGTGTTTTCTTATTATTTGACTGGGCTTGCAGGTTTTAGGGAAGAAGACTACAGAGGTGAAGTACCATTTTCACCATATCATATCATGAGTATATACTATTAATATGACTCATTGTTAATGTTGATTCTTTATTGCCTGGCAGTGTTTGTTAGGTTTATCCATTCTGAAGTTACTCTTTTTTCCCTATTTCTATAATGTGATTTTTGGAAGGAAGTCAATATTTGCAGCCCACACTTATGGAGTGGGAGTTAAGCTACATAAATTGAGGGCAGAATATTTAGATACATTATTTGGAATTCTTCTCTACTTAGTTACTTCTCCTTGTCTCTTCTCCACTTACTCTGTTATTTATTTATATCAGTATGGACTCATGAATGTTTATATTATATTTTGGTTTATAATCTAATACTACTTTATTGTTTATTTATTTGCTCAAATTGTTCCAGTCTTGGCCATTGGAAGCTCTTTCAGTAGGCCCCTATGTCCCTTTGATATATTCAGTTCTTGTCGGTTGCTTTTTTTTTCTTGAATACTTTATTTCTTTCTGGAGCTATAAGATGCTCCAATCTCATAATATTTACGCCCTAGCGCAGTCCTAGCTGGAATCAGCCATTTCTCCAAGAAGCTCTGGTTCCTTTTATTGGAGAATGTATTAGAAACCAAGAGCTGGATGTTAGTGCTACTGAGGTATCATTGCTTATGTGCCCTCATAGCTGGCAGAGTAAGGATATATTATGTGTATATCCTACTCTGGGATTATACACATATCTATAACTTGTATATGTAATCATATATATCTATATTAGCCTGAACATGAATTTATACTTATGCTTCTAGCTCTAATCTGTTACCATGAAAATCATTCTAGCCTCTTCTCCTTTCCTATATATAAACTCCCACTCCAACAGTAAGTAACCTGGTTCCCATCATCTACCATCTATGTACTTAATTCTTCATTTCCAGTGTATATATAGTGGTCAAGATTCTTAACCTGTGCCTCCATGAGAAAAAAATTATCAGCTACAGTACAGTGAGTGTGAACAGTTTATTTTGCCATTAGTCTTAACAGATTCTGCGCATTTTCAGTTACTTAGGTCACCACCTTTTTCTCCTACCCCCTTCAATGACACTGTTTCTTACGTTTATAACATGGTTAAATTGTTTTTTAACAATAGACATTCTATCCCAGGATCCCTCTACTTTTACATGGTTTTTTAAAAATTTGGTTACTTTAAGCTTTATTCTGTGCTGTAACTGTCGGTTTTTGTACATGTGCAGTGTCACATATCCACAGTTGTGTCATTCGGAATAGTTTCACTTCCCTAAAAAGTCTCCTGTGCTTCCTTCATTCAAATCTAATCCTAGAAAACAATGAACAGTTTGCCATCTCCATAGTTTTGCCTTTTTCAGAGTGTCATATAGTTGAAATCATACAGGATTAGAATCAGATTGACTTCTTACACTTATAATATGCACATAAGGTCTAAAGTCTTTCCGTGGGTTGATAGCTCTTATGTTTTTATTACAGGATAATATTCTGCTATATGGATGTATCAGAGTTTCTTTATCCATTCACCTATTGAATATCCTGATTACTTCCAGATTTTTTGGCAAGCTGCTATAAACCTTTAAATGCCCATTTTTGTGCAGACACAAGTTTTCAAATTAATTGCATAAATATCTAGAAGCACAATTGCTGGATCATATGATAAGACTATGTTTAGCTTTGTAAAACACTGTCTTCAAAAATGACTATAACATTTCTCAGTCATGATTGAGAAGTCCTGTCCCGGTTAAGCCTAATTAATCAACCTTTGTGTTTTACATGTTGGGCTTTTGGTGTTGTATCTATCTAAAAACTTCTCATTAAACTCAAAATCACCTAAATTTTCTCCTCTATTTTCTTCTAGAAGTTTTATAATTTTATGTTTTATATTAAAGTCTATGATTTACTGTTATTTAATTGTTGTGAAAGGTGATAAATCTGTAACGAAGTTCTTTTTTTTTTTTTTTTTTAAGCACCATTTGTTGAAAAGACTATCCTTTCGCCACTGAACCTACTTTGGTCCTTTGTCAAACATCAGTTAACTATATTTGTTGAGTCTGTTTCTGGAGTGTCTGTTCTATTCAACTGATCTACATATTTATTATTTTGTCAATACCATGTTGTCTTGATCACTGCAAATTGAAAATAAGTATTGGAATTGGGTAATATGAGTCCTCCAAGTTGTTCATATTCTTCAGTATTGTATTGACTCTTCTTTATTGTATTTTTATGTAAACTTTACAATCAAATTATCAATATCTACAAAATAGTTTGCTGGGATTTTTACGAAGATTGCATTGAATCTATAGATCACTTCGAGAAGAATTAACATCTTAACACTATTAGGTCTTCAAATCCATAAACATGGAATATCTCTCCATTTATTTAAAGTATTATTAGTTTTATAGTTTTCTACATATAGATCTTGTACAATATTTTAGATATGTACTTTATTTCATTTTTTCTTGGTGCTATTGGAGGTGACATTAAAAAAAAAAATTCAAATTCCAATTGTTCATTGCCCTCACAGAGAAAAGCAATTGACTTCTGTATACTAACCTCATGTCCTGCAACCTTGATATTTTCTCGCTTTTAGGTCTAGGAATTTTGTTTTATTCTTTAGGATTTTCTACACAGTTGATTGTGTCATCTGCGAACAAGGACAGCTTTATTTCTTACTTTGCAATCTGTATGACATTTATTTGATTTTTTTTTTCTTTTTGGTCTTTTAAGACTAATCAGAACTTCCAGTATGTTGGAGAGGATGACTAAGAAAGGACATCCTTCCTTTGTTCTCAATCTTAGAGAAAAAGCATCCAGTTTATCACCATTAAGTATGATGTTAGCTGTAGGTTTTGGGGGTAGTTCTTTACCAAGTTGAAGAAGCTTCCTCATATTTCTAGTTGGCTGAGATTTTTTATCATGATTGGGGGTTGGATTTTATCAGGTATTTTTTCTGTATCAATTGATATAATAATCTCATTTTTCTTCCTTAGCATATTGATGTGATGTGTTACATTGATTGATTTTTTTAATATTGAATCACCTTCACACAACTAGAATAAATCTCACTTGGTTATAGTGTTATTTTTATACATTGCATAAGATTATTCTGAAGATTTTGAATCAACATTCATAAGGAATATTCGTCCCTATAGTTTTCCTTTCTTGTTATATCTTTGTCTGTTTTTGGAATTAGGGCAGTGCTAGACTCATAGAATGAGTAAGGAAGTATTTCCTCTGCTTATATTTTCTGGAAGAGATTGTGGAGAACCAGTATCATTTCTTCCTTAGATATTTGATAGAATTCACAAGTGAATGCATCTGGGCCTAATGCTTTCTTTCTGAGAAGGCTACTAATTATTGATTCAATTTTGTAAAAAGATATATGACTATTAAGATAATATATTCCTTTTTGTGCAAATCTTGGTAGTTTGTGTCTCTTAATGAACTGGTTGATTGTACTGATTGTATCTAAGTCATCATGTTTGTGAGCATAGAATTATTCACAGTATTCCTTTATTATTCCCCCCTACTTTTTTTTTCTTTCTTTTTTTTTTTTTTTGAGGAGGAGGAGGAGTCTCTCTCTGTTTTCTCCAGGCTGGAGCGCAGTGGTGCCATCTTGGCTCACTGCAACCTCCGCTGCCCAGGTTCAAGCAATTCTCCTGCCTCAGCTTCCTGAGTAGCTGGGACCACAGTCATGTGCCACCATGCCCAGCTAATTTTTGTATTTTTAGTAGAGACGGGATTTCACCATGTTGGACAGGCTGGTCTCAAACTCCTGACCTCAAGTGATCCACCCACCTCGGTCTCCCAAAGTGCTGGGATTGCAGGAGTGAGCCACTGCACCCAGCTGCCTTTATTATCCCTTTCTTGTCCATAGTATCAGTAATGATGATTCTTCATTCATTTATAACATTGACAGTTTTATTGAGTTCCCACTTTTTTTATTGGTTAGTCTAAAGAGATTTATCAACATTTTCATTTTTTCAAAGAATTAGCTTTTGGTTTCCTTGATATTCTCTATTGTTTGTCTGTTTTTCAATTTAAGTTATTTCTGCTTTAATTGTCATTATTTTCTTCTGCTTGCTTCTGGTTTAAATTGCTCTTCTTTCTCTAATTTCTTAAAAGTTTTCTTAAATTGTTTATTTTAAATATTCATTTTTTAAGTATATTCAATTAGTGCCATAAATTTCTCTCTGAGCACTGCTTTTGTTTCATCCCACAAATTTTGGTAAGATGTATTTTCATTTTTTAGTTCAAAGTAGTTTTTAATTTCTCTCAAGTCTTCTTTCACCTATGTAGTATTGAGAAATGTCTTATTTAGTTTTCTGATAGTTGAAGATTTTACAGCTATCTTTTTGTTATTGATTTCTAGTTCAATTCATGGTCTATGTAATACAACCTTGAATATGATCTCCATTTTAAATTTGTTAATGTGTGTTTTATGGTCTCTCAGATGTGGTCTAGTTTGGTAAGTGTTCCATGTGAGCTTTCGACAAATATGTGTTCTGTTGTTGTTGAGTATTTTATAAATATCAATTCGATCAAGTTGATTGATCATGTTCTTTACATCAACCTATCCTTACCTATTTTCTACATACTTGACTTAGCAATTACTGACAGGGGAGGGTGTTGAGGTCTCCGACTATAAATTGGATTACTCTGTTTCTTTTTTAGTTTTTGCCACATGTATTTCTACAATCTCTTGTTAGATGCATGTGTGTTTAGTATTGTTATATCTTCAGGGAGAATTTACTCCTTTATCATTAGGTAGTGGTTCTCTTTACTCTTGATAATTGTTTATACTGAAGTTGGCTTTATCTGAAATTAATGTAGCCACTCCAGCTCATTAAAATTAGTGTTAGCATGATAGCTCTTTCTCCATCCCATTATTTTAAATCTGTGTCTACATTTAAAGTGAGGTTCTTGTAGACAACATATGGTTGAGTCTTTTAACAATATCTGTTTTGACAATTTCTTTTAATTTGTGTATTAATATCATTTACATATCAATGATATATCATTACACAATAAAGCAATTATTGATATGGTTAGATTAATATCTACCATGTTTGTAACTGCTTTCTATTGATTACATTTTTTTGTTGTTTTTTGTTTCTTTTTTGCCCCCCCCCCCTTATTCTTCTTTCCCTGGTTTTAACTGAGAATGAGAAGAACAGAGCAGAAGAAATATTTCAAGTAATAAGGTGAAGATAAAATTCCATTTTATCTACAGTCTTAACACATCAATTATACTTATTTTTTTTATAATTTTTAGTAGTCATTCTAGTTTTATATATACGTGTGTGAATAATATATATATAATTAATATGAATCCACTTTCATAAAACACTATACTCCTCCACGTGTAGTAGTTATGTTATAACTGAGTTTTCCCAATTCTTCCCTCCCATCTCTCATAACATTGCTGTCATTTATATCACTTATATATGTGCTTTAATCACCTAACACATTGTTACTATTATTACATTAAACAAATAGTTATATTTCAGTTCAATAGAGACTAAGAAAAATAAGATATTTTATTTTGCTTTTATCTGTTCCTTTCCTGACTCTTCCTTTCCTTACAAAGACCCAAGTTTCTGATCTCTATCATTTTCCTTCTCCCTGGTGAATTTGTTTTAACATTTCTTGCAAGACAGGTCTGCTGGTGATGAACCCTCTGAATCATTGTCTAAGATAGTCTTTATTTCTGTTTCACTTTGAAGGATAATTTTACTATATTTAAATATTAGTTTGATGTTCTTTCTTTTAACATTTTAAATATTTTACTCTACTCTTTTCTCGATTGCACAGTTTATGACAAGAAGTATGCTATAATTCTCATCTTTGTTTCCTCTGTAGATAAGGTGTATTTTCCCTTTGTTTAATTTTTTAAAAATTTCTTTGGTTTTCTGCAATTTGAGTGTGACATAATGAGGTAATATTTTTGGTATTCATCTGCTTGGTGTTCTCTGAGCTCCCTGGATCCATGATTTGGTTTCTGCCATTAATTTTGGAAAGTTCTTGGCCTTACTACTTGAAATATTTCTTTTTCTCTGTTCTATCTTGTCATTTTAGTTTAATTACACATGTCCTACACACTTAAATTGTCTCACAATTCTTGAATATTCTTTTATGTTTTTTCATTTGTTTTCTCTTTGAATTTCCATTTAGGAAGTTTCTATTGACTTATCTTCAAGCTCATTAATTGTCTACTCAGCCATGTCAAAGAACGATTTTCTTTATTCCCAGTACAGTCCTCTTTCTTTTTTTTTTTTCTATTATTTTCCATTTATTCCTTCTTAGAGTTTCCAGCTCTTTGCTCACGTTACCCATGTGTTTTGCACGTTATCTACTTTTTTCATTAAAACACTTCATATATTCTAGTTATTTTAAATCCCCTGTCTGATAATTCCAACATCTATGTCATATCTGGGTGTAGTTCTAGTATTTGCCTATATTCTTCAGATCATTTTTTTTCTTGCTATTTAGAATGCCTTCTAATTTTTTATTAAAAGTTGTATGTAATCTATTGGATAATAGAAACTGAGGGAAATAGGTCCTTGGTTCAATGTTTTATGTTAATCTGGCTAGGAGTCGGGCTGTGCTTAACATATACTGCTGCTGTATGTGCCTGAGGATTCAAAATCCTCTTGTGCCCTTGTTTTTGTCTGTCCTGTTGACTTTGGGCTTCCTTACCTACTCCTCCTCAGAGCCAGTCTGTGCCTTGCAGCCCTTTCAGCTGTGACCCACTGTTGTCACACTGAATTCCTGTTGTGAGTGGTGATAAGGGGTGGGGAAAGGGAAGCATTCTATTGCCTTACGATTAAATTTCAGTTTTCACTGAACCTATGTCCCTAGGTTGTGACTTTCAAAAGTATTTCTTAACTTGTCTTGGGTGAGAAAGGAAGGCTAGAGGTAGCTGGAGTGGGCGAATGGCCTTCCCCTCTTTGGGAAAGGGCTCTGGCAGTCTTTTCTCCTGCACAGTAAATCTTTGTTGTGAAGAACACTCTGGGCATACTTAATTAAGGTTACTCTTCCTCTCCCCGCGCCAGAGCCTCAAGGGCATCTTTCTCAGCTCTTCACACTGGGAGAATTTCTGGAAGTAAAATTTGTGAAAATGTGGGGGTTCCCTAAAATCCAAGGATTTTCTTACTGTCATGCTAGTTCATACTAAGGTTCCAGCAATTAGTCAAGATTGCCATTTAGCTGTTTCTACTGCCAGTTAATGGCCCATCGGCTTCTGCTCTAGGTAAAGAAATCTTGACTGTGACTGTTTCCATTCACCTGTCTCTCCGGATTTTGAAATGGTAGTTTGCATTTTGACCTCAGTTATCTGATGGGTTCATGAAAAATTGTTGACTTTCAGTATACTCAGCTCAAAGGACAGGAGTTGTAAGGACAGGTGTGACAACTTGCAAAATTTTTACATTTTGAATCTGAAATTAGAATTCGCCACAAAGTTTTTCTGTAAATAGGTATATAGTAAATATTTTCAGATTTGTATTCAGAGTCATGTAGTCTATTTTGCAACTGCTCAACTCTGTTGTAGTGCCAAATCAACCAGAGATAATATGTAAATAAATGACTGTAGTGGTGATGTTCCCGTAGAACTTTATTGACAAAAACAGGGAATTGGCTGGATTTGGCCTGCAAGGCATACTTTGCTGACCTCTGGTTTAAAGCGTAGATGAAAAATCCTGAAAGCCAGAAATCAGTTGAGTCTAATTTGTTGAATGGATCAATAAGTGAATGAATCAGTCTGCATGTTAAAATGTCTTGAAGAGATCTGATGATGCTACAAACATGCTTCTCTCTTAAAACTATCAAATAAGAGAGTTTCAATCACTGTATATACTTTTGCTGTTACAACCTTAGTCACAAGATTTACTATATGTACCCAATTTCAGATGGAAAGAGGAAAACGTTACTTCATTTTCTCTTGAAATTACATTTATTCTCTACTTTGCCAAAGAATAATATTTGGGTCTAAATAATACAAAGCAAACAATGAGCTATTTCTCTTCATTACAATTCAAAAATGATAATTTTCCAGTGCCTGAAGTAAGAAATATAATAAAATCTTAAGTACTTGGGATTCAACTAACTCTATCCTTAAATAAATCAGCACCTTACAAAATAAGAGGCCTTCACGGGGTTAAAGAATTAAAGCCTCACAGGATAAAAGAAGAAAACAGCAATATCTAACCTCATGAATTTAAACTATTTGAAGAAGAAGAGTTATGGGAGTGAAAAGCATAAATTTTAGCAACTGTAATAACATAACAGGTTGAAAGAATGAGTTAACCAATTTAGAATTTTCATTACCTAAGTTAAAACTGTCTAATGCCTACAGTAAAAATGCAATATTTTCAGGAAATTATTCATAGAATACATTTCCTAAAAACCCATAAGGTGAAGATGCTGCCCCATGAAATATGGAAAACAGTATTCCCAAACATTTCCTGTTCTGAATCTACAAATTCCTCCTCAAATTGCAAATTAGGAGCAGACAGACTGATCTCCTCAGGTGAATAGTATTTAACTAAAATATTGTATGTATGCAATGAATTTGCTGTCTGCCAGCTTCTTAGACTTGGATCTCACTTTGATTTATTGTTCTCTGGCTTCTGGGAGCTAATCTGTCTTTCCTGAGATTGCCTAAATCCTCTCTTACTTATTCATTACCTCAACAATTACTTCGAGTTACTAACCTATATAAAGGCAGACGACAGCGTAAGTCAGCAAATGAATATCTGCTGTCTGTCTCATTGAGGTTGGATGGTTCACTTCAATGACTACTGTCACTTTTTATCCAAGTTAGGGTAATAGGGGCATACAGGATAGCCGTAACTGAGTTTCAGAATTCAGTGTCTAGCAGATCAAAATTAGATATTTTGCCCTTTTATTTCAATGACTTGTCATTTAAATTATGAAAATTTCAGTCTTGTACATTCTTGTTAAGAATAATCATTATGGGCCACACACAGTGGCTCATGCCTGTAACCCCAGCACTTTGGGAGGCCGAGGTGGGCAGGTAACGTCAGGTGTTTGACACCAGCCTGACCAACATGGAGAAACCCTGTCTCTACTAAAAATACAAAATTAGCCAGACATGGTGGCACATGCCTGTAATCCCAGCTTCTTGGGAGGCTGAGGCAGGAGAATCACTTGAACCTGGGAGGTGGAGATTGCTGTGAGCCGAGATCACACCATTGCACTCCAGCCTGGGCAACAAGAGCAAAATTCCGTCTCAAAAAACCAAGAATAATCTTTATTTAAATTATGTCTTTTTGTTATTCATGTGAATGAGCTCTGCTTTTCCACTACATGTTGTAATTGTTTACTGCTGGTATGTAGGTAAGATTTTAAATGTATATCTAGAATTATTTTTATCAATAGTAAACTTTCATATTCTTGTTAGTTTCATCCCTAGACAATCATTATTGGTGTCAATGGAACATGGAATGTATGGAGGAATTGACAAGAGATGAAGTTGGACAGGATGTTGGATCCATGGCAGCCATGTTTTAAGACATGACTCCATCTCCCTGGCCACAGTTGGCTAAACCATGTATAGATACTTTACAAATGCTGAGTCAGTTACTGTCTTTCTTGAGAATTTAGAATTGGAACAAACAGCAAAATATTCTCTGCCAGTATATACAGCTATAATATATAAACTACAGAGTCTTGTGGAAGTCATATCTAAAATAATATTCTGCAGAATGGAAAATAGAGGCAGACCTTCCAAGAAAAGAAAGGAGAAATAGCAAGCTCTGGATTCTGTCCAGGTATTTCCAAAGCTGACTACATTCCTACCCTTGAGCTCCAGGAAACACCTCTGTACCCTTAAAACATATTCCTCCGTTTGCTTACACTTGGTTTAATTTGGTTCTGTTACTTGTAACCAAAATAATCTAAGATAATATGCCTTAAGATTATCACAGCATATTCACCAAACTCTACTATAATTATTTACCTCCCCATAGAAATTATTAAAAGATGTGACTATAATTTAATTTTTTACATAGCCCCAGTATTGAGTCAGCACTAAATAAATTAACTGCAAAGCAATGAAAGCGAAAAGCTTCTCTGAGTGGGAGACACAGCATGATAAAGCTTGCTACAACAGCCGTTCCTTCTCAAGTGGAAATGTTTCTTTATGAACTATTGTTTTTTTTTTTATTGTCATACTTTAAGTTCTGGGGTACATGTGCAGAATGTGCAGTTTTGTTACATAGGTATACATGTGCCATGGTGGTTTGCTGCACCCATCAACCCATCACCTACATTAGGTATTTCTCCTAATGCTATCCCTACGCTAGTCCCCCATGCCCTGCCAGGCCCCGGTGTGTGATGTTCCCCTGCCTGTGTCCATGTGTTCTCATTTTTCAACTCCCACTTATAAGGGAGAACATGCATTGTTTGGTTTTCTGTTCTTGTGTTAGTTTGCTGAGAATTGTGTCTTCCAACTTCATCCATGTCCCTGCAAAGGACATGAACTCATCCTTTTTTATGGCTGCATAGTATTCCATGGTGTATATGTGTCACATTTTCTTTATCCAGTCTATCATTGATGGACATTTGGGTTGGTTCCAAGTCTTTACCATTGTGAATAGTGCCGCAATAAGCATACGTGTGCATGTGTCTTTATAGTAGAATGATTTATAATCCTTTGGGTATATACCTGGTAATGGGATTGCTGGGTCAAATGGTATTTCTGGCTCTAGATCCTTGAGGAATCACCACACTGTTTAAAAACAAAACAAAACAAAAAAACACTTAGAAGAGGTTTTCACAAACTGCATTTGATGGTTGCCCACTGGTTCAAGGTGGGAATAAGTGTTCAATGCAAAATGGTTTCACAGTACTTACATATTTTTTAAAATCCGTTTTTTTTTTTTTTTGCAGAGTTAGCAGTTTTCTTTAGTAATACTCAGAACATTTAATATGATATAGGTGCACTGCAGATCTTCAAGAAGGAGATAAAACAATCATGGTTTCCCAAACTCTTTGACCATGTGATTCTTTTACCACAAAACTTCACAAAATTCAAGTCAACAATGACAAAACCCCGCAAACAACCCAAGTTTTTTGAGCAGACATTTCTCAAAAAAATAAAAATATATACACATGGCCAACAAATACATGAGAAAATGCTTAACATCGCTAATCACAGAAATACAACAGTGAATACCACAACACACCCATTACGATGGCTACTATTAAAAAGTAAATAGCAAAGAAGTGAATAAATTAGAATCGTTGCATACTGTTCGTAGGAATGCAAAATGATGTAGCTGCTATGGAAAACAGTATGGAAGTACCTCAAAAAAATTAAAAATAGAATTACCAAATGATCCAGCAATGTCACTTCAATGCAATATTATTCAGCCTTAAAAATGAAGGAAGTTCTGCAACATTCTATAGCATGGAAGCATGGATAAACATTGAAGACATTATGCTAAGTGAAATGGGCTAGTCACAAAGATGCAAATATTGTATTATTCCACTTATATGAAGTATCTAGAGTAGTAAAACTTGTGAAGTCTGGAAATAGAACATAGTTGCCAGAGGCTGGGGGATAGGGGGAAATGGAGAAATGTTATTTAATGTATACAGAATTTTTGTTTTACAAGATGAGAAGAGTTCTGGAGATTGGTTACATAACAATGTGAATATATTTAACACTATTGAACTATTTATTTTACCACATGTACATGTAAAAGTTACAATAGTAAATTTGATGTTATGTGTATTTTACCACAGTTGAAAATTAAAAAAAAACAGTATCCTCAGAAAAAATTCTTACAGAAACAATTCTTACAGAGACAATTCCATGGTGTGTTGCTCCCAGAGTACATGCATGGAGGAGTAAAGTCATTCCTTCACTTTAAAAAAAAGTGATGGTTAAGTTATTTTCTGTGCAATTTCTAGCATAGTAAATTGCAGTAATCAGTGTTACTTCTTACTTGAGAGTGGGTAAAAAATCACACAGTTGCCTTTTATTTCCTGATGAGTAACTACTAATATTGTATTATTCTGTTGTCCTCTGCTTTCCATTTTAAATAGTGTCAGAGAATAAGGACATGGAAAGAAGGTTCAGGGCTGATAAAAAGCAACCATCTACCTCTACCTACTCCCCCAATTTAGTAACCTCAACACAAAATTAGTAGCACCCAGAAGACCTCTAGCGGCAACTGTAGACTTCTAAGGATCTTTCCATAGTGGGTAAGGTGCTAATTACCAAGGTTTAACAGGATTTATCTAATCTGAGAAAAGTCTTCTAAATTTCCAAAGTTTCCCTTTCATTTCTGATCATATAGTTCTGAAGAGACAAGAAAAACTTAGTTATAATCCTACCACTGCCACTTCCCAGCTTCCATTCCATCACATAATTTTTCAGTGTCTGTTGTCTTCTCTGAAACCTGGGGTCAGTATCAGAACAGTCTTCTTGAAGCCACCCTGAAGAGTAATGAATAGAAATGAGTTATAAATATAAAATGCTGTATAAATCTTTTAGCACCAGAGACTTGAGATGTTTTAAATACACAAAGGACAGACTAATAAGACGATCAATCCTGTCTCCAATGTATAGACATTTAGAAAGTGGGATACCATCCATCTCTGACTCTTAGAGCCTCAGTTTAAAAAAATCTATGATTTCCATCAATGTAGAGAAACATGCCCTTTTTACTTCCTTTCTAGAGCTAATTTAATGAATTTTCCTATATATACGAACGTCATGTGAGATTACATTTTATCTGCAATGTAGCTATCTGGATTCATTATGAACAGTTTTCTTAGTTCAGAGAGTGTTCGATTCTACATTCCTTTGCTAGCATTTGTCTACATTGGGGGCATCAAATTGAGTGAATATTAATGATGAGATAGTTTGCATACTATATGGCTAATATACTGAAAAAAGAACAACTCAATTTTAAAAGAATCAAGGGTGGCAGTTTTAAAACCTTAATGGGGTGCTATTTTCAACTGTTGTTGTTTTGTTTGTTTTTTTAAGAGTTGGGGTCTTGCTCTGTTGCTCTGGCTGGAGTGCAGTGGTGCAGTCATGGCTCAATGGAGCTTGAAATTCTTTGGCTCAAGGGATCCTTCCACCTCAGTCTCCCAAGGAGCTGGGAAACAGGCCATTCCTGGCTAATGTTTTTATTCTTTGTAGAGACTGGGTCTTGCTAGGTTGCCCAGGTGGTCTTGAACTACTAGCCTCAAGCTATCCTTCCATCTCAGCCTCCCAGAGCTCTGAGATTACAGGCATGAGCCACCACCCTCAGTTGTATTGAGTTTTAATATTAAATAACTTGGTCTTCATTGAGGACCCAATATTTTAAATTACATTTCACTGGGGGTTCTGAAAATAGGATAAGTTTGACTGTTTTTTTTTTTTTTTTTCTATTTCTGGACTCTTTATTTTATTACATTTATGTCTCTTTTTGCCAATTCTACACTGTCTTGAGACTACTGTAGTTATAGTAAGTCCTAAAATCAGGTTGAGTCCTGTAAATATGTTCTCCCCACTTGTCCCCACCACCTGCCAAATTATTTTGGCTACTCTAGAGCCTTTGGAACTTGCTTTTTAGAATAGCACAGGTGTGGAGCTAGAGAAATGCAGTTCTCCCAGGCACATATTGAGATGACAAGAATCATCCAAAACAGGGTAAAATTTTACACTGAGGTAGAACCAGGATTCTTAACCTGGGATCTGTGGATGATTTCAAGGGTGTGTGGACACTCACATACTTTTTTTTTTTTTTTTAAATCATCATCATCATCATTATTTTTGGTGACAGGGTCTTACTCTGTTGCCCAGGCTGGAGTGCAGTGACATGATCATGGTTCACTGCAGCCTCGACCTCTATGGCTCAAGTGATCCTCCTGCCTCAGCCTCTTGAGTAGCTGGGACAAAAGGCATGCACCACTGTGCTCGGCTAATTTTTAAATAGTTTCATAGAGGCAAGGTCTCACCATGTTGCCCAGGCTGTTCTCAAACTCCTGAGCTCAAGTGATCCTCCCACCTTGACCTCCCAAAGTGCTGGGATTACAGGCATGAGCCACTGTGCCCAGCCCATCGTCATTTATTTATTTATTGCTAACACGAATTCAAACAAGTATCCAGTTTACCTGAACAGAGCAGGAAATCAAGGCATGATTGCTATCATCAAATCTTAATCTTCAGAGAACATTTCCATGATGTTGGCCTGAAGACACTCAGATTCTATCAGTTTTTCCAGGGTTCCATGTTTAAGCACTGCAGCTCCTTTTAAGTTTTCCTGAAGTCATTATTTGGATCTTTCCAATAAGGCTTTTCTCCTACTTGGCAGTATATGAATGCACATTCTTCCCCAACATGCCTCAGCCCCTCTCTACAACCGGTTTGGCCCGCATGCCATTGGGGCTATATCTATTACCTCCGATGTCCTTGGAACTGGCAAAGAAGACCAAAATGGTCATGTGATTTTGCTGTTTCATAGTCTGGTTGAACTCCTCAAAGTCCAACATGCTCACCTCCTCGTAGCTGGCCATCCGCACAGTTCTGTGGACTGCGGGAGGAGTCCGTGGGTCCAACTATTGTGGGGTGGGACTCACGTGGGGCCCACATACCTTCAGATGCCAAATTTTGTATGTAGATATTCTCCTGGGGAATGACTCAAAAGTTTCAAAGGATTCTTTAAGACCTTCCCTACCTGTAAAAGAACCACTGGAATGGAGGAAGAAGCAGCTGGTTGAATACATGGGACTTCTGAGCATGGACTAAGGCATAGACCAGGAGCTAGCCTGGGACCTCGAAGTACCCCAAAGTAGGATGCCCAGGCACAATACAGATGCACAGTTAAATTGGAATTTCAGATAAACAGTGAGCATTCTTTTTTGTATAAGAGTGTCCCAAATATTGTACATCATTTATCTGAAATTCAAATTTAAGTGGGAATCTTGTATTTTTACTTAGCTAAATATGGCAACCTTACCCCAAAGGCCTGATTCCTGCTCCAATTCCCAGCTTTTTTCTGAAAAGTTTGTCAATAGCACTTTAAATTCTTGTCAAATAATTATAGAAAGAAAATTTTGCTAACTTGCGTTTCAAACATGAAATCAGCTCATAGTTTTGCATCTTCATGGTCCTTTTAAGGATAACCGTCCAACTGCTAAAGCATTATAATCCCCTGGAAATGTGTAAAAGTCCTGTTGGTAACCTTCCCTTCCCTTTCCTCTGCCTCTCCTGCCAATTTCATCCCTCTGCACTAATCGCTGTTTCCATTTTGCTGTGTAGTTTTACATTTTCTTCTTGGTACATATAAGCATATGTGAAGCCTATGTAAATTCTTTTATATGTATACAAACTATTTTATATAAAAACTAACTCAAACTGTACATAATGTTCTGCAATGTTTTCCTTAATCTATTTTGAGCATCTTACCATATCTTTTTTTTTTTTTTTTTTTATTATACTTTAAGTTCTAGGGTACATGTGCATAACGTGCAGGTTTGTTACATATGTATACTTATGCCATGTTGGTGTGCTGCACCCATCAACTCGTCAGCACCCATCAATTCATCATTTATATCATGTATAACTCCCCAATGCAATCCCTCCCTCCTCCCCCCTCCCCCCTCCCCATGATAGGCCCCAGTGCGTGATGTTCCCCTTCCCGAGTCCAAGTGATCTCATTGTTCAGTTCCCACCTATGAGTGAGAACATGCGGTGTTTGGTTTTCTATTCTTGTGATAGTTTGCTAAGAATGATGGTTTCCAGCTGCATCCATGTCCCTACAAAGGACGCAAACTCATCCTTTTTTATGGCTGCATAGTATTCCATGGTGTATATGTGCCACATTTTCTTAATCCAGTCTGTCACAGATGGACATTTGGGTTGGTTCCAAGTCTTTGCTATTGTGAATAGTGCCGCAATAAACATACGTGTACATGTGTCTTTGTAGTAGAATAATTTATAATCCTTTGGGTATATACCCAGTAGTGGGATGGCTGGGTCATATGGTACATCTAGTTCTAGATCCTTGAGGAATTGCCATACTGTTTTCCATAATGGTTGAACTAGTTTACAATCCCACCAACAGTGTAAAAGTGTTCCTATTTCTCCACATCCTCTCCAACACCTGTTGTTTCCTGACTTCTTAATGATTGCCATTCTAACTGGTGTGAGATGGTATCTCATTGTGGTTTTGATTTGCATTTCTCTGATGGCGAGTGATGATGAGCATTTTTTCATGTGTCTGTTGGCTGTATGAATATCTTCTTTTGAGAAATGTCTGTTCATATCCTTTCCCCACTTTTTGATGGGGTTGTTTGTTTTTTTCTCGTATATTTGTTTGAGTTCTTTGTAGATTCTGGATATTAGCCCTTTGTCAGATGAGTACGTTGCAAAAATTTTCTCCCATTCTGTAGGTTGCCTGTTCACTCTGATGGTAGTTTCTTTTGCTGTGCAAAAGCTCTTTAGTTTAATTAGATCCCATTTGTCAATTTTTGCTATTGCTGCCGTTGCTTTTGGTGTTTTAGACATGAAGTCCTTGCCCATGCCTATGTCCTGAATGGTACTACCTAGATTTTCTTCTAGGGTTTTTATGGTATTAGGTCTAACATTTAAGTCTCTAATCCATCTTGAATTAATCTTCGTATAAGGGGTAAGGAAAGGATCCAGTTTCAGCTTTCTACTTATGGCTAGCCAATTTTCCCAGCACCATTTATTAAATAGGGAATCCTTTCCCCATTTCTTGTTTCTCTCAGGTTTGTCAAAGATCAGATGGCTGTAGATGTGCGGTATTATTTCTGAGGACTCTGTTCTGTTCCATTGGTCTATATCTCTGTTTTGGTACCAGTACCATGCTGTTTTGGTTACTGTAGCCTTGTAGTATAGTTTGAAGTCAGGTAGCGTGACGCCTCCAGCTTTGTCCTTTTGACTTAGGATTGTCTTGGCAATGCGGGCTCTTTTTTGGTTCCATATGAACTTTAAAGCAGTTTTTTCCAATTCTGTGAAGAAACTCATTGGTAGCTTGATGGGGATGGCATTGAATCTATAAATAACCTTGGGGAGTATGGCCATTTTCACGATATTGATTCTTCCTATCCATGAGCATGGTATGTTCTTCCATTTGTTTGTGTCCTCTTTGATTTCACTGAGCAGTGGTTTGTAGTTCTCCTTGAAGAGGTCCTTTACATCCCTTGTAAGCTGGATTCCTAGGTATTTTATTCTCTTTGAAGCAATTGTGAATGGAAGTTCATTCCTGATTTGGCTCTCTGCTTGTCTGTTACTGGTGTATAAGAATGCTTGTGATTTTTGCACATTAATTTTGTATTCTGAGACTTTGCTGAAGTTGCTTATCAGCTTAAGGAGATTTTGGGCTGAGACAATGGGGTTTTCTAAATATACAATCATGTCATCTGCAAACAGGGACAATTTGACTTCTTCTTTTCCTAACTGGATACCCTTGATTTCTTTCTCTTGCCTGATTGCCCTAGCCAGAACTTCCAACACTATGTTGAATAGGAGTGGTGAGAGAGGGCATCCCTGTCTTGTGCCAGTTTTCAGAGGGAATTTTTCCAGTTTTTGCCCATTCAGTATGATATTAGCTGTGGATTTGTCATAAATAGCTCTTATTATTTTGAGGTACGTTCCATCAATACCGAATTTATTGAGCGTTTTTAGCATGAAGGGCTGTTGAATTTTGTCAAAAGCCTTTTCTGCATCTATTGAGACAATCATGTGGTTCTTGTCTTTGGTTCTGTTTATATGCTGGATTACGTTTATTGATTTGCGAATGTTGAACCAGCCTTGCATCCCAGGGATGAAGCCCACTTGATCATGGTGGATAAGCTTTTTGATGTGCTGCTGAATCCGGTTTGCCAGTATTTTATTGAGAATTTTTGCATCAATGTTCATCAGGGATATTGGTCTAAAATTCTCTTTTTTTGTTGTGTCTCTGCCAGGCTTTGGTATCAGGATGATGTTGGCCTCATAAAATGAGTTAGGGAGGATTCCCTCTTTTTCTATTGATTGGAATAGTTTCAGAAGGAATGGTACCAGCTCCTCCTTGTACCTCTGGTAGAATTCAGCTGTGAATCCATCTGGTCCTGGACTTTTTTTGGTGGGTAGGCTATTAATTGTTGCCTCAATTTCAGAGCCTGCTATTGGTCTATTCAGGGATTCAACTTCTTCCTGGTTTAGTCTTGGGAGAGTGTAAGTGTCCAGGAAATTATCCATTTCTTCTAGATTTTCTAGTTGATTTGCGTACAGGCGTTTATAGTATTCTCTGATGGTAGTTTGTATTTCTGTGGGGTCAGTGGTGATATCCCCTTTATCATTTTTTATTGCATCTATTTGATTCCTCTCTCTTTTCTTCTTTATTAGCCTTGCTAGCGGTCTGTCAATTTTGTTGATCTTTTCAAAAAACCAACTCCTGGATTCATTGATTTTTTGGAGGGTTTTTTGTGTCTCTATCTCCTTCAGTTCTGCTCTGATCTTAGTTATTTCTTGCCTTCTGCTAGCTTTTGAATGTGTTTGCTCTTGCCTCTCTAGTTCTTTTAATTGTGATGTTAGAGTGTCAATTTTAGATCTTTCCTGCTTTCTCTTGTGGGCATTTAGTGCTATAAATTTCCCTCTACACACTGCTTTAAATGTGTCCCAGAGATTCTGGTATGTTGTATCTTTGTTCTCATTGGTTTCAAAGAACATCTTTATTTCCGCTTTCATTTTGTTATGTACCCAGTAGTCATTCAGGAGTAGGTTGTTCAGTTTCCATGTAGTTGAGCGGTTTTGATTGAGTTTCTTAGTCCTGAGTTCTAGTTTGATTGCACTGTGGTCTGAGAGACAGTTTGTTATAATTTCTGTTCTTGTACATTTGCTGAGGAGTGCTTTACTTCCAATTATGTGGTCAATTTTGGAATAAGTGCGATGTGGTGCTGAGCAGAATGTATATTCTGTTGATTTGGGGTGGAGAGTTCTATAGATGTCTATTAGGTCCGCTTGGTGCAGAGATGAGTTCAATTCCTGGATATCCTTGTTAACTTTCTGTCTCGTTGATCTGTCTAATGTTGACAGCGGAGTGTTGAAGTCTCCCATTATTATTGTATGGGAGTCTAAGTCTCTTTGTAAGTCTCTAAGGACTTGCTTTATGAATCTGGGTGCTCCTGTATTGGGTGCATATATATTTAGGAGAGTTAGCTCTTCCTGTTGAATTGATCCCTTTACCATTATGTAATGGCCTTCTTTGTCTCTTTTGATCTTTGATGGTTTAAAGTCTGTTTTATCAGAGACTAGGATTGCAACCCCTGCTTTTTTTTGTTCTCCATTTGCTTGGTAGATCTTCCTCCATCCCTTTATTTTGAGCCTATGTATGTCTCTGCATGTGAGATGGGTCTCCTGAATACAGCAGACTGATGGGTCTTGACTCTTTATCCAGTTTGCCAGTCTGTGTCTTTTAATTGGAGCATTTAGTCCATTTACATTTAAGGTTAATATTGTTATGTGTGAACTTGATCCTGCCATTATGATATTAACTGGTGATTTTGCTCGTTAGTTGATGCAGTTTCTTCCTAGCCTCGATGGTCTTTACATTTTGGCATGTTTTTGCAATGGCTGGTACCGGTTGTTCCTTTCCATGTTTCGGGCTTCCTTCAGGGTCTCTTGTAAGGCAGGCCTGGTGGTGACAAAATCTCTAAGCATTTGCTTATCTGTAAAGGATTTTATTTCTCCTTCACTTATGAAACTTAGTTTGGCTGGATATGAAATTCTGGGTTTAAAATTCTTTTCTTTAAGAACGTTGAATATTGGCCCCCACTCTCTTCTGGCTTGTAGAGTTTCTGCCGAGAGATCTGCTGTTAGCCTGATGGGCTTCCCTTTGTGGGTAACCCGACCTTTCTCTCTGGCTGCCCTTAAGATTTTTTCCTTCATTTCAACTTTGGTGAATCTGGCAATGATGTGTCTTGGAGTTGCTCTTCTGGAGGAGTATCTTTGTGGCGTTCTCTGTATTTCCTGAATTTGAATGTTGGCCTGCCCTACTAGGTTGGGGAAGTTCTCCTGGATGATATCCTGAAGAGTGTTTTCCAACTTGGTTCCATTTTCCCCCTCACTTTCAGGCACCCCAATCAGACGTAGATTTGGTCTTTTTACATAATCCCATACTTCTTGCAGGCTTTGTTCATTTCTTTTTCTTCTTTTTTCTTTTGGTTTCTCTTCTCCCTTCATTTCATTCATTTGATCCTCAATCGCTGATACTCTTTCTTCCAATTGATCGAGTCGGTTACTGAAGCTTGTGCATTTGTCACGTATTTCTCGTGTCATGGTTTTCATCTCTGTCATTTCGTTTATGATCTTCTCTGCATTAATTAGTCTAGCTGTCAATTCTTCCACTTTTTTTCAAGATTTTTAGTTTCTTTGCACTGGGTACGTAATTCCTCCTTTAGCTCTGAGAAGTTTGATGGACTGAAGCCTTCTTCTCTCATCTCGTCAAAGTCATTCTCTGACCAGCTTCGATCCATTGCTGGCGATGGGCTGCGCTCCTTTGCAGGGGGAGATGCGCTCTTATTTTTTGAATTTCCAGCTTTTCTGCCCTGCTTTTTCCCCATCTTTGTGGTTTTATCTGTCTCTGGTCTTTGATGATGGTGACGTACTGATGGGGTTTTGGTATAGGTGTCCTTCCTGTTTGATAGTTTTCCTTCTGACAGTCAGAAGGACTGTCTGTTGGTCTGTTGGAGATTGCTTGAGGTCCACTCCAGACCCTGTTTGCCTGGGTATCAGCAGCAGAGGTTGCAGAAGATAGAATATTGCTGAACAGCGAGTGTACCTGTCTGATTCTTCCTTTGGAAGTTTCCTCTCAGGGGTGTACTCCACCCTGTGAGGTGTGGGGTGTCAGACTGCCCCTAGTGGGGGATTTCTCCCAGCTAGGCTACTCAGGGGTCAGGGACACACCTGAGCAGGCAGTCTGTCCGTTCTCAGATCTCAACCTCCACGTTCGGAGATCCAAGGTTCTCCCCAAATCTGTCAGACAGAGTCGTTCGCGTCTGCACCGGCCCCCGCTGCTTCCCCTGTTGGTCTTCAGCTGTGCGCTGTCCCCAGAGGTGGGGTCTACAGAGACAGGCAGGCTTCCTTGAGCTGCTGTGAGCTCCACCCAGTTCGAGCTTCCCAGTGGCTTTGTTTACCTACTTAAGCCTCAGCAATGGCGGGCGCCCCTCCCCCAGCCTCGCTGCTGCCTTGCGGATAGATTGCCGCAGACTGCTGTGTTAGCAGTGAGGGAGGCTCCGTGGGCGTGGGACCCTCCCGGCCAGGTGTGGGATATATTCTCCTGGTGTGCCTGTATGCTTACAGTGCAGTATTGGGGTGGGAGTTACCCGATTTTCCAGGTGTTGTGTGTCTCGGTTCCCCTGGCTAGGAAAACGGATCCCCTTCCCCCTTGCGCTTCCAGGTGAGGCGATGCCTCGCCCTGCTTCAGCTCTCGCTGGTCAGGCTGCAGCAGCTGACCAGCACCGATTGTCCGGCACTCCCTAGTGAGATGACCCCAGTACCTCAGTTGAAAATGCAGAAATCACCGGTCTTCTGTGTCGCTCGCGCTGGGAGTTGGAGACTGGAGCTGTTCCTATTCGGCCATCTTGCTCCGCCCCCAAGTTTGACTGTTAATTTGTTGTTGAAGTAGTAACTCTCAACTGTGCCCAGTTCCATTCATGTGATTTTTCAAAACAATTAGCTTTTATCCACCAAAATAGGACTTGTAAATAAGAAATCCATGTTAAAGAGAAATGTGTGCCGAGGTGCACACATTAAGATTAAGATCCTTTGCACAGAACCTTCTGCCATAGAGTTATGAGAAAGAAAACCATTTAGTCAGAAGTCCTGAAACCAAAACTACCTGCATAGTATATTGAAAGAAAGATGTATTGGTCCGATCAGCTGGATCAACCATGCTGATGCAGTGCTTTGGTAATTTGTCTTCAATGTCCGGCACCATTTTTTTGAGGAAATAATGGAAAGAAAATATATGTCCCTGCAAGCCTAGTCCCTGTAGCAACACTAGTCCCACTCCAGATAAATCTTCCTCTCCACCTCCCATTCTTTTGCTGGTCCGGATTCCTAGAGGAAATGTTTCAGCAGTTTAGGAACACAGGATGGCATTAGAGACATTTTTCCTCTTCATTTTCCTAAATGAGCCTGAGAAACAGTGTTCCTACAACCTTCTTAGGTCTAAAAGAAATAATAAAATAGACAAACCTTCTTTATTTTTTAAATGTATATCAAAATTGAGCTAATAAAACTGTTTCCAGAAGGAATAAATATTCCTGACTTTCACTTGCCTTTTCTTTCCCACAGTCCCCCTTTCCCCTGGGACTACTTTACTCAACATGAGATATGTGCAGAGGTACATAATATAGACAGATCATTGGCTGTATTTAAGGAAAAGACTTCAGAGAATCCATCATTTTACACATTAGCAAACTTATCCTCGGTTATCAAGTAACTTCTCCAAGGCCAGATTGAGCCACCTTCTCAAGTGAATCAAATCCATTTGTGCATGTATATTCATAAGCACATCCAACAAAGGCCACATAAAAACTTAAAAGAAAATATTGTTAAATCCTCAGCTTCTTTATCAGAAAGACAGCTAGATACTCCTTTGTTAAACATTATCAGAGGCCATTTTGGGTGACATATATCTTACATTCTTTCCCCATCTCAGCATTACCACCCAGGTAGATGAAACTACCCAGTCCTCAGTAATTTTTCTTCATCAGTGAGTATTCTTCAAAATAGCAAGTCTTGTTATAATTTCAAACCAAAGATCTTACTAAAATACCAGCTACTTCTCTACAGAGATGCATTACATCAGGAACATTAGCAGATAAACTCTGACCTCTAGATCTGAAAGAAGAATTTCAGTGATAATGTAAAAATATTTTCAGTTATTAATACATAAGAAAACACACCAGTTGTTGACAGTGGGGTGTTAAAGTCTCTCATTATTATTGTGTGGGAGTCTAAGTCTCTTTGTAGGTCTCTAAGGACTTGCTTTATGAATCTGGGTGCTCCTGTATGGGGTGCATATATATTTAGGATAGTTAGCTCTTCTTGTTGAATTGATCCCTTCACCATTATGTAATGCCCTTCTTTGTCTCTTTTGATCTTTGTTGGTTTAAAGTCTGGTTTATCAGAGACTAGGATTGCAACCCCTGCCTTTTTTTGTTTTCCATTTGCTTGGTAGATCTTCCTCCATCCCTGTATTTTGAGCCTATGAGCCTATGTGTGTCTCTGCATGTGAGATGGGTCTCCTGAATATAGCACACTGATGCATCTTGACTCTTTATCCAATTTGCCAGTCTGTGTCTTTTAATTGGAGCATTTAGCCCATTTATATTTAAGGTTAATATTGTTATGTGTGAATTTGATCCTGTCATTATGATGTTAGCTGGTTATTTTGCTTGTTAGTTGATGCAGTTTCTTCCTAGCATCTATGGTTTTTACAATTTGGCATGTTTTTGCAGTGACTGTTACTGGTTGTTCTTTTCCATGTTTAGTGCTTCCTTCAGGAGCTCTTCTAGGGCAGGCCTGGTGGTGACAAAATCCATTGGCATTTCCTTGTCTGAAAAGGATTTTATTTTTCCTTCACTTATGAAGCTTAGTTTGGCTGGATATGAAATTCTGGGTTGAAAATTCTTTTCTTGAACAAAGTTGAATATTGGCCCCCACTCTCTTCTGGCTCGTAGAGTTTCTGCCAAGAGATCCGCTGTTAGTCTGATGGGCTTCCCTTTGTGGGTAACCCGACTTTTCTCTCTGGCTGCCCTTAACATTTTTTCCTTCATTTCAACTTTGGTGAATCTGACAATTATGTGTCTTGAAGTTGCTCTTCTCGAGGAGTATCTTTGTGGTGTTCTCTGTATTTCCTGAATTTGAATGTTGGCCATGCTTTGGTAGATTGGGGAAGTTCTCCTGGATAATATCCTGCAGAGTGTTTTCCAGCTTGGTTCCATTCTCCCTGTCACTTTCAGGTACACCAATCAGATGTAGATTTAGTCTTTTCACATAGTCCCATATTTCTTGGAGGCTTTGTTTGTTTCTTGTTACTCTTTTTTCTCTAAACTTCTCTTCTAGCTTCATTTCATTCATTTGATCTTCAATCACTGATACCCTTTCTTCTGGTTGATCAAATCGGCTAATGAAGCTTGTGCATTCGTCACGTAGTTCTTGTGCCATGGTTTTCAGCTTCATCAGGTCATTTAAGGTCTTCTCTATACTGTTTATTCTAGTTAGCCATTCATCTAATCTTTTTTCAAGGTTTTTAGTTTCTTTGCGGTGGGTTCAAACTTCCTCCTTTAGCTCGGAGAAGTTTGGTCGTCTGAAGCCTTCTTCTCTCAACTCTTCAAAGTCATTCTCCATCCAGCTTTGTTCCATTGCTGGCGAGGAGCTGCATTCCTTTGGAGGGGGAGAGGTGCTATGATTCTTAGAATTTTCAGCTTTTCTGCTCTGTTTCTTCCCCATCTTTGTGGTTTTATCTACCTTTGGTTTTTGATGATGGTGACGTACAGATGGGGTTTGGTGTGGATGTCCTTTCTGTTTGTTAGTTTTCCTTCTAACAGTCAGGACCCTCAGCTGCAGGTCTGCTAGAGTTTGCTGGAGGTCCACTCCAGACCCTGTTTGCCTGGGTATCAGTAGCAGAGGCTGCAGAACGGCAAATGTTGCTGCCTGATCCTTCCTCCAGAAGCTTCATCTCAGAGGGGTACCCGGCCCTGTGAGGTGTCAGTCTGCCCCTATTGGGGGGTGCCTCCCAGTTCAGCTACTTGGGATCAGGGACCCACTTGAGGCAGTCTGTCCATTCTCAGATCTCAAACTCCATGCTGGGAGAACCACTACTCTCCTCAAAGCTGTCCAACAGGGACATTTAAGTCTGCAGAGTTTTCTGTTGCCTTTTGTTCAGCTATGCCCTGTCCCAAGAGGTGCAGTCTACAGAGGCAGGCAGGCCTCCTTGAGCTGTGGTGTGCTCCACCCAATTCAAGCTTCCTGGGCTGATTTGTTTACCTACTCAAGCCTCAGCAATGGCAGGCACCCCTCCCCTAGACTCACTGCCACCTTGCAGTTTGATCTCAGACTGCTGTGCTAGCAATGAGTGAGGCTCTGTGGGTGTGGGACCCTCTGAGCCAGGCACGGTATATAATCTCCTGGTGTGCTATTTGCTAAGACCATTGGAAAAGCACAGTATTAGGGTGAGAGTGACCCGAATTTCCAGGTGCCGTATGTCACAGCTTCCTTTGGCTAGGAAAGGAAATTGCTGACCCCTTGCACTTCCTGGGAGAGGCGAAGCCTCACCATGCTTCGGCTCATGCTCGGTGGGCTGCACCCACTAGCCTGCACCCACTGTCCAATAAGCCCCAGTGAGAAGAACCTGGTACCTCAGTTGGAAATGCAGAAATCATCCATTTCTGTGTCACTCACGCTGGGAGTTGTAGACTGTAGCTGTTCCTATTCGACCATCTTGGATATCCAGGAATTGAACTCAGCTCTGCACCAAGCAGACCTAATAGATATCTACAGAACTCTCCACCCAAAATCAACAGAATATACATTCTTCTCAGCACCACATCACACTTATTCCAAAATTGACCACATAGTTGGAAGTAAAGCACTCCTCAGCAAATGTAACAGAACAGAAATTGTGACATACTGTGTCTCAGACCACAGTGCAATCAAACTAGAACTCAGGATTAAGAAACTCACTCAAAACCGCACAACTACATGGAAACTGAACAACCTGCTCCTGAAATGACTACTGGGTACATAACGAAATGAAGGCAGAAATACAGATGTTCTTTGAAACCAATGACAACAAAGACACAACTTACCAGAATCTCTGGGACACATTTAAAGCAGTGTGTAGAGGGAAATTTATAGCACTAAATCCCCACAAGAGAAAGCAGGAAAGATCTAAAAGTGACACCCTGACATCACAATTAAAAGAACTAGAGAAGCAAGAGCAAACACATTCAAAAGCTAGCAGAAGGCAAGAAATAACTAAGATCAGAGCAGAACTGAAGGAGATAGAGACACAAAAAACCCTTCCAAAAAATCAATGAATCCAGGAGCTGGTTTTTTGAAAAGATTGACAAAATTGATAGACTGCTAGCAAGACTAATAAAGAAAAGAGAGAAGAATCAAATAGACGCAATAAAAAATGATAAAGAGGATATCACCACTGATCCCACAGAAATACAAACTACCATCAGAGAATTCTATAAACACCTCTACGTAAATAAACTAGAAAACCCAGAAGAAATGGATAAATTCCTGGACACATACACCCTCCCAAGACTAAACCAGGAAGAAGTTGAATCCCTTAATAGACCAATCACAGGCTCTGAAATTGAGGCAATAAATAATAGCCTACCAATCAAAAAAAGTCCAGGACCAAATGGATTCACAGCTGAATTCTACCAAAGGCACAAGGAGGTGCTGGTACCATTCTTTCTGAAACTATTACAATCAATAGAAAAAGAGGGAATCCCCCCCAACTCATTTTATGAGGCCAGCATCATCCTAATACCAAAGCCTGGCAGAGACACAAATAAAAAGAGAATTTTAGACCAATATCCCTGATGAACATCGATGCAAAAATCCTCGGTAAAATTCTAGCAAACCGAATCCAGCAGCATATCAAAAAGCTTATCCACAACAATCAAGTGGGCTTCATCCCTGGGATGCAAGGCTGGTCAACATATGCAAATCAATAAACGTAATGCAGCATATAAATAGAACCAAGGACAAAAACCATATGATTATCTCAATCGATACAGAAAAGGCCTTTGACAAAATTCGGCAGCCCTTCATGCTAAAAACTCTCAATAAATTAGGTGTTGATGGGACATATCTCAAAATAATAAGAGCTATTTATGACAAACCCACAGCCAATATCATACTGAATGGGCAAAAACTGGAAGCGTTCCCTTCAAAAACCTGCACAAGACAGGCATGCCCTCTCTCACCACTTGTATTCAACATAGTGTTGGAAGTTCTGGCTAGGGCAATCAGGCAGGAAAAAGAAATAAAGGGTATTCGATTAGGAAAAGAGGAAGTCAAATTATCCCTGTTTGCAGATGACATGATTGTATATTTAGAAAATCCCATCGTCTCAGCCCAAAATCTCCTTAAGCTGATAAGCAACTTCAGCAAAGTCTCAGGATACAAAATCAATGTGCAAAAATCACAAGCATTCTTATACACCAGTAACAGACAGAGAGCCAAATCATGAGTGAACTCCCATTCACAATTGCTTGAAAGAGAATAAAATACCTAGGAATTCAATTTATAAGGGATGTGAAGGACCTCTTCAAGGACAACTACAAACCACTGCTCAAGGAAGTAAGAGAGGACACAAACAAATGGAAAAACATTCCATGCTCATGGACAGGAAGAACCAATATCGTGAAAATGGCCATACTGCCCAAGGTAATTTATAGATTCAATGCCATCCCCATCAAGCTACCAATGACTTTCTTCACTGAATTGGAAAAAACTGCTTTAAAGTTCATATGGAACCAAAAAAGAGCCCACATTGCCAAGACAATCCTAAGCCAAAAGATCAAAGATGGAGGCATCACGCTACCTGACTTCAAACTATACTACAAGGCTACAGTAACCAAAACAGCATAGTACTGGTATCAAAACAGAGATATAGACCAATGGAACAGAACAGAGCCCTCAGAAATAATACCACACATCTACAACTATCTGATCTTTGACAAACCTGACAAAAACAAGAAATGGGGAAAGGATTCCCTATTTAACAAATGGTGCTGGGAAAACTGGCTAGCCGTATGTAGAAAGCTGAAACTGGATCCTTTCCTTACACCTTATACAAAAATTAATTCAAGATGGATTAAAGACTTAAATGTTAGACCTAAAACCATAAAAACCCTAGAAGAAAACCTAGACAATACCATTCAGGACATAGGCATGGGCAAGGACTTCATATCTAAAACACCAAAAGCAATGACAAGAAAAGCCAAAATAGACAAATGGGATCTCATTAAACTAAAGAGCTTCTGCACAGCAAAAGAAACTACCGTCAGAGTGAACAGGCAACCTACAGAATGGGAGACAATTTTTGCAATCTACTCATCTGACAAAGGGCTAATATCCAGAACCTACAAAGAACTCAAACAAATTTACAAGAATAAAACAACCCCATCAAAAAGTGGGCCAAGGATATGAACAGACACTTCTTAAAAGAAGACATTTATGCAGCCAACAGACACATGAAAAAATGCTCATCATCAGTGGCCATCAGAGAAATGCAAATCAAAACCGCAATGAGATACCATCTCACACCAGTTAGAATGGTGATCATTAAAAAGTCAGGAACAACAGGTGCTGGAGAGGATGTGGAAACATAGGAACACTTTCACACTGTTGTTGGGACTGTAAACTAGTTCAACCATTGTGGAAGACAGTGTGGCAATTTCTCAAGGATCTAGAACTAGAAATACCATTTGACCCAGCCGTCCCATTTCTGGGTATATACCCAAAGGATTATAAATCATGGTGCTATAAAGACACATGCACACTTATGTTTATTGCGGCACTATTCACAATAGCAAGGACTTGCAACCAACCCAGTAGTAGACTGGATTAAGAAAATATGACACATATACACCATGGAATACTATGTAGCCATAAAAAAGGATGAGTTCATGTCCTTTGTAGGGACATGGATGAAGCTGGAAACCATCATTCTCAGCAAACTTTAGCAGGGACAAAAAACCAAACACCGCTTGTTCTTACTCATAGGTGGGAATTGAACAATGAGATCACTTGGACACAGAGTAGGGAACACCACACACAGGGGCCTGTCGTGTGGTGGGGTGAGGAGGGAGGGACAGCATTAGCAGATATACCTAATGTAAATGACGAGTTAATGGGTGCAGCACACCAACATGGCACATATTTATATATGTAACAATCCTGCACGTTGTGCACATGTACCCTAGAACTTAAAGTGTAAACATAATAAAAAGAAAGAAATCACACCATTTGTATTTATGGATCATCATTGCTATTTATAGTTACGATGTTCTTCTCTCTAGTGATTTTTAACTGGAAAGAGGTAAATGGAAATGTGTAGACAAACACATTCACAAGAAACCTTACTTCTGAGCCCTTACTTGTAAATATTTTACTGGGTAGTCTTGAAGACAAAAGTTTCCTTTATAAAAGGCAAAAAATCAACTGCAAAACTCAGGCCTGCAATCATCAAGGGTTACTTTCTTCTCTTCTGACTGGATTAAAATTTTGGCGTCCCAGCAAAAGCCTTATCATATCCCATTTGGCAAGAACTGGTCCCCTATAATTACAGTTTGAAAGTGTTTTCTAGGCTTCATACATTTGTCCAGAAAATGAGCAGTTTAAGGAATCATAATCAGGCATCATTCAAGGGGAAAAAGGACTTCACCTGAAATTCAAGCCTTCATGGCTTCTCTCAGACATCTGGCTCTTTCTCACTTTTTGTGGTCAAGGCAAAATCAATTATTCAATGACCTGAACATAGATATGATTCTCTCTAGTTTCAAGGAGGGAAGAATGCCAGAACCACGAGCACTCACATGTGAAAGGCTGTGCTTGATGCGTTTATGATAGCAGGTGGATGATGTCTGAGGGCACAGATGCCACAAGTTTTGTTTTGTTTTTTAATTTAATTATGCTGTTAAAACCATTTTTCTTTCCACAAGCCCCTATACTGCCTTTGAAAATATTCATTCTCCTGAGTCATCCAAGAGGAGGGAGAACAGTATGAGCTTTGAGCTGAATAGAAGACTCTTCCTCCTCTGGCTGGTGGGAGGTGACTCTCTGAGTGCCTCATATGTTCAACCTTCAATTAATTCCACTCACACTATACCCCCACCAGTAATGAAGACAAATAGTGCTGCAGTCTTTGGGTACAGTTTCAATGTTTACCGCTGGTAACAACCAAGGATATACTGCTCAGACTCTTGGAAACTATAAAACTCATTTTGGAGAAGAAATTTTTGATTCTCTATCTCCTCTTTCTTTGCCACACAGGAGAAAGACCACAGTAATGGTTAAGGCGGCTGAAACAGGAAAGGGTGCACAAAACCCGGATTCCCCCTTCATCTGATTTCAGATACCCTATTATGTGGAGTTAATTGCGTCTGTTACTTACCAAGCATAGCAGATCCCCTCCACCTCCTCCCCATTTGTATCCCCTCAGGCCTTAGTATTTCAGTACCCTACTCGCTCCAGCATCTGCCTCTCTTTGCCTTTGGCCTTTCTCCAGCCTTAGGATCCTCACTGCTTCTACTCCCCTACACAAACAAGAGGCCAGGAATGCCAGGATATAAATGCCTCCTCATGAGAACAGCCTCTGACCAATGACTGATGGAAGCTGGTATAAATACCTCAGTGCCCTTGTCCCTCAGGTGGGATAACTCTGAGTTATTGTCCTACTCTGAGTCCCTCGGGTCCCCAGTGGAATTAAGCTCCCGTTGACCACAGTGATAATAACACAACCTTTATTAACTGAATTCCCTTTCTTCTTTTACTTCCCCACAACCTAAATAAAAGGTTCACGCTTGAATCTATGGCTATGGGCCTGTTTTTAAGACACAAAGTGTTGAGGTGTGGACTTTAAAAGAAGAGGATGAGCTGTTTTGCTAGATGAGATTCAGATACATACAGTCCATCCTTTTCTCTACACCTCCTCTAATAGATGTTAGCCTTTTGTAATAGCTTTTCCCCTTGTGGTTATACATACATAAAAGCTCATGGCACTTTAACCCTTATCACTTGTCCTCACTTCCCCCGTAAAGCAGTGGGGCTTGTAATCTAATCGTGATTTCACACAGTTGCTGACTTCCAGAACTCTTCAGGCTCCCCATTGCCAAGATCAGAGTGAGGATTTGGGGTTCCAGAGGACAAGTCCTTATCCATGCTGCCCCTAATTTAATGTCTGTCTCCCACCTTTCCAAGGGAGGTCCTGCTCACATTAGTGTCTCCTCCATGGGCTGCTCAGTTGCCTGGCTAGCTTTCTGCCCTGACATGAAATTGTTCCCTACCTTGGATTTCTATTTGGTTGTGGTGACCTCAGATCCTTCAGTATTTCGCCCAGCATGCCTCCTCATTATACCTCTTGCTCACTGGCTAAGGCCGTCTTCGTTATGAACAGAGATATTTTTAATAATGTCTGTAACTTTTTCTGTTTTCTAAATTTATTTTTAATTGACAGATAAAATATTGTGTATTTACCATATCAATGTGATATTTCGAAGTATATATACAATATATACATTGTGAAATGATTGACTTGAGCTAATGAGCGTGTGCATTACTTCATATTGTTATTTTGTGGTAAGAACACTTTACATTCACCCTCTTAGCATTTTTCAAGAAAATAATATATTAACTTTAGTCACTATGTTGCACAATAGATTTCTTGAATTTATTCCTCCTATTTGACTGAAATTTTGTATGCTTTGACCTACGTCTCCCCTAACCACCATTCTGCTTTCTACTTCTATAAGATCAACTTTTTTAGATTCCATGTGTGAGTGAGATCATGTGGTGTTTGTCTTTCTGTGTCTGGCTTATTTCATTTAACATAATATTCTCGAGGCTCATCCATGTTGTTGCAAATGATAGGATTTCTTTTCATGGCTGAATAGTATTCCACTGTGTCTATATACCATATTTTCTTTATCCATTCATCCAATGATGGGCACTTAGGTTGTTTACATATCTTGGCGTTTGTGAATAGTGCTGTGATAAATGTAGAAATGCAGATCTCTTCAGATGTCTGTAATCTTCTTTAAAATATTTCAGCATGGACTGCATAATACAGTATTAGTTTTACTCGAAGGAACAGTCAGTGATCATAATCAGGAATCCATATCCCAGGAATGAGGAGGTAACAATGACAAAAAAAAGATGTGGCTGAGCATGGTGGCTCACACTTGTAATCCCTGTCCTTTGGGAGGCTGAGGCAGGTGGATTGGGTGAGCTGAGGATTTGAGACCAGCCTGGCCAACATGGCAAAACCCTGTCTCTCCGAAAAAACAAAACAAAACAAACAAACAAACAAAAAACAGATATGGTGGTACACACCTATAGCTCCAACTACTTGGGAGGTAGAATGACCTGAGCCTGGGAGACACAGGTTGCAGTGAGCCAAGATCACACCACTGTGCTCCAACCTGGGCAGCAGAGCCAGACCCTGTCTCAAAAAAAAAAAAAAAAAAAAAAAAAAAAGGGAAAGAAAAGACACTCCAGAGATGACTGTTACAGATGTCTGTACTTTCTTTCCCATCAACACTAGATGTTTCTCTAATTAGCATAATTAATAGTAGAAAAAAAGTTTCCTTGACAAAATTTATAGCTTGCTAATTAGGGCAAGATATGTCAGAAATGAGCTTGTATAGGTGAAATTAGTTATATTCAAGATGTATTTATTGGCTAAAATAGTTTAAGGAAATTACCCATCTTTGAATAAACAGGGTACGAGAATGAAGTTGTCTATATTTACTACTAGTTTTGGCACATTATGTTTAAACCTAAACCCAGAACCCAGCTGTTGTTCTGAAATATTTGTGATCACCTCTATAGTGGATGGTTTGTGAAATTCCATCACTACAATAATACTACATTTGCCTCAGATAAACATTTTATGAAAATTCCTTGTGAAACACCAGAAAAGACGGAATTCTAGGATTTCTTTGGTTTGGGATCATATGGTTTTTCTTGCCTGCTTGTGTGTATAGCAGAATTTGATCTGAGACTTGTTTTTATTACCAAGTTGCAGGGGATATGCCAACCCTCGCCTACCTCTACATACTTGATGGTTTCTGAGATCCTTCAGAATGAGCTTATGTGTTGTGGTGATCAAATTGTCTTACACTTTCTCCCCCTACTCTCTAATCACAGAATAGTACAGATTTTCCTTTATACATGAGACTATCATGTTGAATGCTCTGGTGCCAACCATTTTCTACAATGACAACTGATACTGTTTCATCCCATTGGGCTGACCTCTTTGGTCCCAACTCTGGTCTTGAGTGAGTCTTCCCTAACCCTAATCTTGTCCTGCATGATAGCTTTGGTACTGTTACGGCTAGTTCCTTACCATTATTGATATCAGATTCATTCATTGAATCATTTATTCAACAACTATTAATTAAACGTTTTCTGTGTATCCTACAGTGTTGTAAACTCAGGTGATATTTCAGTCAACAAGGCATATAAGATCTTGTGAGTAAAGATGAGTAAAAGAGGGAACAAATTAATAAGATAAATTCAGATCATAATAAGTACTGTGAAAAAATGATAAGAAATGAAAACAAAGGACATTACAGCAAGGAATTGGCTGTTTTGGAAAGGATGATCAAGAAAAGCCACTTAGAAGGATGATAAGAGGTATACTAAGCCAAGATCTTCTAATGCTTTCCACTGAGACTTCCAGAGTTTTATTAGAATTAGTAATCAGTGTGATTTGCAATGAAGGGTGGCTCTGTGGTCTCTACAAGTTCATTTTTAACATTTTAGGAACAGCCAGATTGTCATCAATGTCCGTACCTCACCTCATGGTTAATCAAAATGTCAAAGAATCCCTTAAAGAACCAAGATCCATTGAGCTATCTTGAAGCAATATAATGCACAATTAGCACTTTGACTTTTTTCATTGAACTGATCAGTTGAATCAGTTTGTATAAACTGATTGGTTTAGCATGTTGTAGTCCACGAATAGACAAAGAAAATCATTCAAAACCTAGCTTCACTGATTAGTATTGATGGAGCACCGAGAATAATAAAATCTGAGATTTACTAATAGAGGGGCCTTTAGAGATCAGTGTATCCAGGAAGAAAACAAGTTCTGCAAAATTAACCCAAAAATGCACACTTGGCACACTGAACGCTCTCATGTTTATTTTGCTGCTCACTTATAAAGGTTTTTCAAAGATCTTTGGCATTGATATTTCACTTACTGTAAGCTGGTTTGTCATGAACAGTTTTTAATTTTTATACATGAAAAATAATAGAACATTAAAGTTAAAAATATGAATATAAATAACCCACGATATTTACAAATGGTCCCTGACTTAACGATGGTTCAGTGTAAGATTATTCAGCTTTACAATGGTGCGAAAGTGATATGCATTCAGTAGAAACCATACTTTGATTTTCATCTTTTCTCAGGCTAGCAGTACGTGGTACGATACTCTTTTTCCATGTTAGGCAGTGGCAACAAGCCACAGCCAGTCAGCCACGTGATCAGGATAAACAACCAATACTCTACAGCGTACTGTGTTGCCAGCATTTTTGGATATTGTGTTTCGTATTTTTGCATCTCAAATACCAAAAATGCCCATTTTTGACTTACGATATTTTAGACTAATGATGGGTTTATCAGAATGTCAAGGAGCATCTGTATTTACCTGTCACGTTTGGTGCATAAAAATATTTACATTGTTGTAACCATCATAAAATGTAATATATTGCTTTGAAACCTAGCATTATATTATATGCCTTTCCCTTATTGCTATATAGTGTCTTTGTTATATTTGATGGCTTTAAAATATTCCATTGAGCAGTTATACCCCAATTTAATTAGCTACTCTCCTATTTTAGCTATTTGAACTGTTTTTAATTTTCATTGTTATTTGAAAAATATGTAAATGCGTAAGACTGTTTCAGAATTTGGATTACTTCCTTAGGCTAAAGTCCCAGAAGGAAAATTGCTACAGCAAAGTATGTGAATACTTTTACAGTTCTTAAAAACTAATGCTGTTACTTTCTGTCAAGTTTTTGCTGATATTCACAGTAGTAGTAATGAAAAAGAGTATCAGATTGAAAGTATTCTTATCACCATTCAAGAGCTTCGCTTTTAAGGCCTTATTAAGGGGGTGAAAAACGTTACCACTTTTTGAGACTAAATTTACTTGTTGAATTTCCTCTTTTGTGAATTGTCTTTTCACATCTATTTCTTGTTTATTGATCTTAGAATTGGTCCATTTGTTTGGAGACTTTATAGAGATACTCACCTGCACACATTTTTGCTGCAAATATTTTCCCAGATAGCATTTTGGCATTTTTTTCCTCTTCTAGAGAATATACAAAATTATGTATCTTTTTCTTTATCACTATTTCTATCTCTCCAATGCTTGAAAGTTAGCATCTTCTGTGAAGGTTTTGATAAATGTTCAACACAATTCAATTTCTTTCCTTTATTTGTTAGATTTTGTTCCTTTATTTATATTAGAAGTTTATGCTAAACTCTTCATTCATAGTGTGATATATGTTCATTTTATTGTCCATTTGCTAATAAATTATCACTATTATCTATCCTTCTTTTCCCATCTTAAGCTAAAATGACTTTTCGTTTATATTTAAATTTATATACAATATGTTATTCACATTTTAATAGCTTTGTCGAGGTATCACTGACATACAACAAATCAAGCATACTTTATAAGTACCACCATCATAATCAAAATGAACATATATTGAATAAATATGTACACCACTCCCCCAAAGTTTCCCTGTACCTGTTTTAGTTCTCGCCTTCTTGTCACTCTTCCCTTCCCAGCTTCTTTCTCCTATCCGCAGCCAACCAGCAGCCACTGTAGATTAGAAGGCATTTTGTTAGAGTTCTGTATACATGGAATCATATAGAATATTCCTTTTTGGTGGGGCTTATTTTACTCAGCATAATTATTTTGGGATTTATCCATCATGTGGTGCATATCAATAGTTCATTTATTTTATTGCTCAGTAGCATTCCCTTGGATGATTATACCCCCGTTTGTTTATCTGTTAAATTATTGATGGACATTTGATTTATTTAAAGTTGTTGGCTACTCCAAATTAAGCCGGTGGGAATATCCAGGTACAAATCTTTCTATGAATGGGTGCTTTCTTTTCTCTTACGTAAATATCTAAAAGTGGCATGGCTGAATTGTATTTTCGGTGGATATTTGACTTTTTAAGAAACTGCCAAATTGTTTCCCACAGTGGTTGTCTCATTTTACATTCCTGCCAGTGGTGAAGGAGAGTTTTAGTTCTTCCACATCTTCATTAACACTGGTATGCTCAGTCTTTTTGATTTTTGCCATTCTAATGAATGTGTAATGGTATCTCATTGTGGCTTTAGTTTGCATTTCTCCTAATAACTAATGATGTTGAGCATCTTTTCATCTGCTTATTTGCCATCTGTGTCTAAAAGTTTAGAATAATTATGTTCTCTTGATGAATTGACCCTGTTATCATTATGAAAGAATCATCTTTTTCTAATAATATTCTTTACTCTGAAATATTTTATCTTAATATAGCTACTAGGCTTCATTTGATTAGTGTTATCATGGTTTGTTTTCCCATTCTTTTACTGTTAACCTGTTTGTGTCTTTGTACTTACAGTATGTTTCTTATAGGATCTTCAATTTATATCTATTCCAACAGCTCTAAATTTTAATTGAGGCAGATAGAATATTTGTATTTAATATAATTATTATGGTTAGGTTTAGGCCTATTATCTTGCTATTTCTTTTTTGTTTGCCTCATGTGCTCTTGTTCTTTTTCCTTCTGTTTGCTCTCTTTTGAATTAACTGAACTTTTTTTAATTCCTTGTTATCTCCTTTTTTGGATTTATTAACTTATAACTGTTATTTTAGTGATTGCTTTGGGGTTCATGTTATACATCTTTAACTTATCTCTACTTACCTTCAACTGTATATCACATCAAATATAAATTTATATACCACCTCACATATGGTATAAACACCTTCCTACAGTTTATATTTTTCCCCTCCTGGTCTGTGTGTGTGTGCACATATGTGTACATGCCACGATACATTGTTATGACTTTCAATATATTTAAGTATATTTTTTATTGTGGGAAAATAGGCATAATGTAAAATTACAATTTTAACTATCTCTAAGTGTACAATTCAATGGCGTTAAGTATATTCACATTGTTGTGCAACCACCACTACCATCCGTCTCCAAAACTTTATCACACCCTAAACTGAAATGCTGTACCCATTAAACAATAACTCCCCATTCCTCCCACCCTCCAGCCCCTGGTAACCACTGTTTTACTTCTGTCTCTATGAATTTGATCACTCTAGGTACCTCATATAAGCAGAAGCATACAATATTTGTCCTTTTGTATCTGACTTATTTCACTTAGCATACTATTTTCAAGATTCATTTATGTTTTAGCATGTATCAAAATTTCACTCAGTTTTAAAGCTGAATAATATTCCACTGTATGTACATACCCATGCCACATGTTGTTCATCTACTCCTCCATCAGTATTCATTTGGGTTATTTCTATCTTTTGGCTATTGAGAATAATGCTGCTATGAACACTGGTGCACAGATATCTGCTCAAGTTCCTGCTGTCAACACTTTTGAGTAGATATCTAGGAGTAGAGTTGCTGGAGTTTATTGTCATTTTATGAAAAACAGTTAATGATCTTTTGAAAAGATTTAGATAAAAATTTAAATGGTGATTTAAATTGAAGATCTTCTATATTTGCCCATGTAGTTCACATTTCTGGATCTCTGCATTGTTTTGTGAAAATCCGTATTTTCAAATGTATATTTGTAAAGGTTAACTATTTGTTCTAACAGTTGAACTTTAGAATAAAATCATCAACTTTCAGAAAAAAGTTATTTAGGATTAAGGATTTAATTCCAGGTCATCTAAAACATAACTTAGAACAACTAGAAAATATTCAGTCTTTCCATCCCATAATATGTCACAGTTTTCCACTTATGCAGGTCCTCTTTTCAGTATACCAATACAAGTTTGCAATTGTCTTTATTTAGCTTCTATACATCTTTTGTTATGTTTATTCCTTATAGTTTTTAAGAGCATTTTTTTTTTTTAATACTTTAAGTTCTAGGGTACATGTGCACAACGTGCAGGTTTGTTACGTATGTATACATGTGCCATGTTGGTGTGCTGCACCCATTAACTCGTCATTTACATTAAGTATATCTCCTCATGCTATCCCTCCCGCCCCCACTCCCCACAATAGGACCCAGTGTGTGATGATCCCCTTCCTGTGAAGTGCATTATATTTCTACTGAATTGACCTTTTTGAAATTGTTTTCTTTCTTTTCTATGAATGTACAGAATACTATTGACTTCTGCATATCATTTACTGCTCCCTTAATTAAACTTTCATTAAGACTAAAGATGGTTATTTTTAGCTGAATGCCTTGGATGTCTAGGTGTATAACCTTGCCATTTCAAAATAATAATGTGTATTACTTTCTATTACATGATTTACTGTATTAATAAACATTTCTAAAATGCTACTATATAAAAACAGTAAACATAGATATTTGTTATTGTCCCGAGCTTATTCTCTAGCAATCTGCTATTGACAATATTATGACAGGTTTTTGATAAGGGCTATCAAAATATATAGGAAAAATCTTCAATCCCTTTTTAAAAATGCCTTTAAATGTTCAATTTTAGCAAATGTCTTTCTGCTGTTAGAGTATTATCAACATAATTATATTACTGCATGTCCTTATATTTTATTATTCCTGCATTCCTGAGATAAGCCCTGCTTTACTGTAACAGGTTATTCTTGTGTTAAATTGTTATAATCTCTGTGTTAGTATCTTCTTTAAGGTGTCAGTTAATGTGCATTATTGGTTTTAAGGTAGCAAAGAAGCAGAGAATCTCCTGCTACTCCACAACTAGTAATGAGTGAGAAAATCCATAAGAATAAAAAGGGTGATGGCCTCATTAAACAGCAAAGGAAAAGATATTCTTTCCAGTATTTTTCTTACCATAAGGCCTTAGAGGGTACATTCCTTAAAATCATGATTATTAGCATAATGGCTGACAAATACAAAGTCCAACTTAAAAATTGGAAAATTAGGTAAAATATTAATAAAAGAACATTAACTCCATTTTTAGGACTGCAACAGGCTACTCTCCACCCTACCCACATCGACCTATCTATACAGTCTGGATAGAGTAGAAAGCAGTGGCAAAAACTTGTTTGAAGGCTTTAGAATATACATTTTCAACTGTACTGTCTCAAAACTAAGGTTCATAAAATGACTTTATTGAGACATTTCTCTAGAAGTGAAAAACTCTAAACAATCCCTCCTCTTAATTTATAAAGTGCACCTTTTTGGCCATGCTTTCCTATCACTCTGTGCCATTTTCTTGGAAACAAGAAATGAGGGGGAGGTGGGGGTTGTATAGGTGTGGTTTTTTTTTCTTCATATCCCCAGGGCCAAGTAGAAATTAAGAATCGTAGAAATACCTGAATAAATTAAGAGAAAAATGGAAGAATAATAGGTGTGTACTAGAGTTCAACATAATGAGGCTTGAAACAGCATGACAGCAGGGGAAGCGACTGGCAAGTACTTGTTTGTCCTATCCAATAAAATTAAATTGGGAAAAATACAATTTTCTGTACCATAACTTTAACCAATTATATTAGATTTAGCCAGCACTTGTGTCCATTTTTTCTCATACTGATAATTCAGGAATGTTTTTTCTAATCCAAACATCCCTTTGGCAATTGAAATTGCAGGGATAACATCTCTTTTGTTGACATAAACCATGGGAACTTCAGTTGCGTGATCTCATTATCTGATTACAGCTGTGACTTTGAAGTAATCTCTCAGAATGAGTACCTTTTTTTGCTAATAGACTTTATTTTTTTAGAGCAGTCTTAGGTTCACAGCAAAATGGAGAGGAAAGTACAGAGAATTCCCATATACCTCCTGCCCCCACACTTGCAGACCCCACCATTATCAGCATCCCTCACCAGAAAGTACATTTCTTACAGTTGGTGAACCTGCATTGATACATCATTATCACCCAAGTCCATAGTTTACATAGGAATTCACTCTTGGTGTTGTACATTCAATGGGTTTCGATGTATAAAGACATGCATCTAGCATTGTGGTATCATATGGAATAGCTTCACTGTCCTAACAATTCTCCGTGATCTGTCTGTTCATTTCTCCCTTTCACCTAATCTCTGGCAACCGCTGATCATTTTACTGTCTCCACAGTTTTGCCTTTTCCAGAAGATCATCATTGGAATTGTACATAGGTAGCCTTTTCAGACTGGCTTCTTTCACACAGTAATATCGAGTAAGTTTTCTCCATGTCTTTTCATAGCTTGGTAGCAGAATGTGCACTTTGGGAGGAATTGTTGCTTACGGTCCAAGCCCAGGATTATAGAAGAGGATTTGTAGTGATATTCATTAACACTGTATTTTGCTGTTGGCTTTCTCCTGCTTTACCATTAGTGCTTCGTTTAGTTTCTCACTGGACAAGAAACTACAGTGGGATTGATTTTAGGTGTACATGCAAACAGCACTCAGCCAATATTGCTTTCCTAGGTGGTCGGGGTAGAATAGCAGTGGACTGCGTTGCATACTCTTCTACAAGGATCCCTGACACCATGTGGAGTTCAATCCTATAAAGTAATCTTACGAGGAATTCCAGAACAATCATGTGAAAATCACTCTTTCACCCACATCTTTGAAAGAGTGACTTTTTGGCCTTTATTAAATAAGAACTTTTGAAGCAATTATCCTAGGATCCGTGGATTTTCACTCTGATTTTTACTGGTCCATGAAACATCATCAAAATCACCCACAAAGCTATTTCTAGCATCAGCACTATGCAGGAAACATGACCTAAAGTGCTCTCTGTTCCACAGCAAAGGAGAAGGCTAGAAGAACAAGCAGAACTGTACCATGTTAGCAGGCTAGTACTCAGAAATTTCCCCAAGGGCACCAGTTCAAGAATATGACTAAGGGAGAAATGAACCACAGCTTTGCAGCATATGGGATGGCTTATGACCTAAAATATCCCCCAAAACTCAGTGGGCAGACAGATTAGAGGCCAGACAGGCACTCATGGAATCAGTAAACTTCAGAGACGGAAGGCAAAAGTGACAGAAGTTTGCCAGTAATGGGGAAGGCTGACGGCTGGAAGGACAACTGGAGACACAGCACATAGGCAGGTTGATGGCCAGAAGGTTCTCTAGGGGGACAGGGCAAAGATAAGACTCTGGTCAAAAGGAGTCACAGTTCCTCAGCATGTCTGCAGGTTTGTGCCCCGAGAAATTGCTGAGGGAAGGCAGGCTAGTGACCAGATGGGTCCCAGAGCAGCAGCGCGCTGCAGGTGAGGTGGTCAAAACTTCACCCATTTCCCCAGCAAGGGGGAAGGTCGGTGAGCTTAAGAACAAAAGAAATCCAGACATGCAGGCAGGCTGATACCTGGAAAGTTCTCTGGAGGCACTAATGGGAGTGTAACTGGCTCAAGTCGGTGTGCTTGCCACTCAGAGGCTGAAAACACAAGAAGCCAGGTGTGGTAAAAAGGAACGCAACTTTATTTGAATGTTAGTAGTTGGGGAATGGTCAGGTTCATGCCTTTAAAAGATCATTCTAGCTTTCTGGGCTGAGTGAAGGGGTTTAAGAAGGAAAACGTGGTATAGGAAACATGCAGGAGTAGTGCCAATGGCTATCTTGAGTCATCGCCCATCCATCTGGAGGTCCAGTTTGCCAGTGGTGGACTAACTGTTCATAACTCTCCCTAAGTGGGAGGATTTCACAGCTGGGTCTCCATGCCTGGTTTGTTTCAAAATTAGCCTCTGAAGTTTATTTTTTCTTTTATTTTCTTTTGAGACAGGGTCTCACTCTGTCACCTAGGCTGGAGTGTAGTGGCACAATCTCAGTTCTCTGCAACCTCCGCCTCCTGGGTTCAAGCAGTTCTCCTGCCTCAGCCTCCCAAGTAGCTGGGATTACAGGCATGTGCCACCATGCCCAGCTAATTTTTGTATTTTCAGTAGAGATGGGGTTTCACCACATTGGCCAGACTGGTCTCCAACTCCTGGCCTCAGGTGATCTGCCAGTCTCGGCCTCCCAAAGTGCTGGGATTACAGGCGTGAGCCACCCCACCTACCAGTCCCTGAAACTTGTAAGCAAGTACATAATTAGATAAATGAGCACTGTGCATGGAGGTGCCTGTTGGGAAAGAGAGAGAAACAAAGAGTTTTAAAGTACAAGGCTACGTTATGCAATTAGGAAGGAAAGGAAGAAAAAAGGTTTCAAAATGCATTTCAAGGCTGAGATACTTGGTTACAGGAAGATGTGATGGTGGCTGAAAGAAATTAAGATTTTCCACCACATGGTCAAGTTTGTGGCAAAGGATCACAGCAACCTCTGCAAGTGGATAGGCTATAGACCAGATGGGCACCCCACACCACCCTTCTCCCCTCCAAATCAGCACACTGCAGTGAAAGTGATTGAAAGCCCCCTTCCCCAACAAAGGAGAAGGCTGATGCTGTGAAGCTGATCAGAACCTTAACACCAGGGAAGGCTTATGCTGGAAAAGTTACCCAGGGTACCCTCAATAAGGTATTATGGTGGCCAAGAAGAACGACATTTCCCAAAAACACCAGCATGGTATAGCCTAAAGTATCTCACACAACCTAAGTTAACCAGTAGGCTGGTGACTGGATGGCCCACATGGCATCAGATGACTGGAAGAAAGGTATCTGAAAAAGTTTCCATTTCCCCAGCTCAAGGAAAGCTTATGGCCTGAAGGACCACCGGAAACCAGAAGGTACCTCCAGGGCACTACCTTGAGGAAACTCTGATGAGCAAAAAGAGTCACAGTTTCCCAGCACACGGGCAGGCTTGTGGAACAAAGAGTGACAGGAATCCCAGCAGGGAGATTAGTGACCAGATGGGCTCCCCAGGCAGCAGCGCTATGCGGGAAAGTGGCCTAAAATGCTCTCCTGTTCAGCAGCAAAGGAGAAGACTGATGGCCAGAAAAACACCCAGAACCATAGCACTCGTTCAGGTTGCTGCCTGGAAGTTTCTCCAGGTGACTGGGGGAAGGATAAGGTGGTGGGTAAAAGAAACCACAATTTCCCGGCGCACAAGCCAGCTCGTGACCCCAAAGAAACCCAAAACCACATGGGGAGAGCAGGTTAGGGACTGGATGGATGCCAGTGTCAACAGTACCACAGAGATGAGGTGGCTGAAACTTAAGTCGGTTCCTCAGTAAGGGGAAAGGTTAGTAGCCTTAAGACCAGAACCCTAGTCCTAGAGCAAACTGGTGCTGGGGATGACCCCAAGGAACAATCATATATAAATGACAAAGGCTGAGAGGAATCTCAGTTCACCAGAACCCCGGACTAACCTGTGGCTGTAAGGAGCCTCCCAACTCCAGCAGGTGGGTATTCTAGTGATTCAGTGGGCCGCACGTGCTTCAGCACAGTGAAGGAAAGGTAGTCAAAATGGTTTCAGTTCCACAGCAAGTTGGAAGGCTAGTGGGCAGAAGGAGCCTGGAACCCAAGTGCTAGGGAAGTCTAGTGGCCAGGAGGAACTTCAGGGCACCTGTACCAGGCACTGATGGTGGCTGCAGGGGGCAGGGATTTCCCACACTAAAATCAGGCCGGCGCACACAAAGACTCCCATTTCCTGTGTGCCCATGAATATAGAGTCATGCATGTGGCCCTGATAGCTGGTAAGTAAAGGGATGGTGGCTAGAAAGCCCTCGAGACCTTTGAAAGGGCAGTTGGTGTGTGAGCAGAAGATTGCACTGGTCTGCACCATGAGGGTCATACGGTAGCCAAAATGACTTTTGTTTCCCCAGCTGAGATAGAGGCTGCTGATGGTCTGAAGGAGTCCGTAACCTAGTGTGGAGACAGACAAGTTACTCAAAGGCCTCTGGGCACCCCCTCATTGGAGGGAAGGTAGCCAAAAATGCCCTTGGCTCCCCAGCAAGCAGGATGGCATGTGGTCAGAAGGAATACCACCAAGACCCTAGCACATGGGCAGGTCAATTCCTGGAATGTTACCAGGAGCACCCAATATGAGGCTATAATGGTGGACAAAAGGAGTCACAGTTCTGTAGCACTTGGGCAGACTTGTGGACCAAAGAGTCCCTGGAATCCCAGCAGGCAGGCAGGAAAGGATTCCAGGGCCCCAGTGCATGGGGGGAAAGGTGACCTAAAGTGCTGTCAGTTCCTCTGTAAGTGGGAAGGCTGGAACCCTAGGGTGCCCAGGCAGAGTGGCGCCTGGAAGGACCTTCAGAGCACCATCTGCAGGCACTGATGGTGACTAAAGGGAGCCAAATTTTCCCAGCCTGTGGCCCGAAAGGTTCCCGATTTCTCATTCTGCTGTTCAACCAGTGACCAGAGAACTGACTGATGAGCAGAAGGTCTACCTTTACCTTAGCAGGAGGCGAGGCTAGTGACTCAGAGGGCCCTCAGCTCTCTGTGCTTGGTCTGGTAGGTGACTGAAAGGGCCCCTGGGTCTCTATCACACATACTTAAGGTGACCCAAACGTCGTAGGTCCTCAACATGATGGCAACCAAAAAGGATTGGTGTCTATGAGCAGAGTCTGGCTGGTAGGCAAAGGGGCCCTTGGTTCCCCAAAAGGCAGTTTTTTAGAGTTCCTTACTCGAACATTTTCACTGATGTCACCCATGTCAATATTTTTAAGGAAGCCTGCCAGAGAATTCTGACATGCAGCCTGGGTTTGAGAACTGGATTAAAAGGAGTCAAAAGGTGTGGTGAAAAGTGTATTCCAGTTTCTGCTACTCTCCCATATAAATTAAGCAGAGAACTCTAGGATCTCAAAAAAGGAAACTAAGCCACCTGTTCAAGTAGAGGTATCAAAGAAGGAAGAGGTACATCCACAATGCAGTTCTCCCAAAAGGTCCAATCTTGAGCATTCTTATGGGAGCTGTTGTAGCTGGTGATGATTCTTCTTAGACTGGAGCTCCCATTGCACATTCGTGGAAGAAGCCAAGGTGGTGATTCAGATCTCTACTCTACTGGTCCATTTCCTTCAAGTTTCTTGCATCAAAAATAGAGACATCTTTCTCATTGAATTGTTTTACTCTGAATCCATTGAAAAGGAGTGGAGCAGGGTTTCTCAACCTGGACACTACTGGAATGTTGGGTCAGATAATTATTTGTTGGGGGTGGGGAGTGGGGGTATCCTGTGCATTGTAGGATGTTTAACAGCATCCTGATTTGTATGCATTCAATGCCTGTAGCACTTCTCCACAATGTGACAACCAAAAATCCATCCAGATGTCATTGCCAAATATCCCCTGGGATCCAAAATCAACCCCTCCTGAGAACTAGTGGAATGAAAATATAGTTCTTTAGTTTAAATGCTTATCTTTTTTTCTCTGAGGCAAAGCATACACACACACACACACACACACACACACACACACACACACACACACACACACACACACATATAGTAATGGAGTCTCACTCTGTCACCCAGGTTGGAGTGGAGTGGTACAACCTCGACTCACTGCAACCTCCACCTCCCTGGTTCAAGCAATTATCCTGCCTCAGCCTCCCGAGCAGCTGAGACTACAGGTGTGCACCACCATGCCCAGATAATTTTTATATTTTTAGAAGGGACAGGGTTTCACCATATTGGCCAGGCTGGTCGTGAACACCTTACCTCATGATCCGCCCACCTTGGCCTCCCGATGTGCTGGGATTACAGGCGTGAGCCACTGCGCCCAGCCAAAACTTAGTAATATTAATAATTAAAATGATACTAAAATCAATGATTGTGGACCAATAGAACATTTGCTTTTTTATAATACAGATTATTTAGACTTGAACACTTGCTCTCCTTTCCTCATCCGTGAGCTCCATATGGGCAAGGATTATGTCATATTTACTACTATATTTCCTGTCCCTAGAAGATTCCTGGCACATCATAGTTATCAATATGCATTTATTGAATCAACTGGGGCCAGGTCTCAAGGGAAGATCTTTGTAATTATACATGTTGTATTCTTTGTTTGCTCAGAACTCTTCTCTTAGAAATGACCACCTGTTGTCCACATGTAGTAGATTCTTTAAGTATACAGGCTATGTTTAATTCAACAATTAGTTACTTAGCTATCTGAATGTTTCCTTCCTTCTAGGTGCCTGTATTATAAAACTTGATATAAAATATGATTTTTGAAAAGTCATAAATTGCTGCTAACAAATGCTCTAGAGAAGCGTTTCTCATACTTTAATGTGCAGATGAATCACCTGGAGAACTTGTTACAAATTCTGATTTAGCAGGTCTGACAAGGCCTAAGATTCAACATACCTAATAACCTCCTAAGTGATGCCAATGCTGATCATTTTTGAATAGCAGAAATCTAGAGCTACAGATCCACTAGACCCATGTGGCTAATTACCTTTAAATTTAAGTAATTAAATTTAAATAAAATTTAAAATTCAGTTCCTCAGTCCTACTAACCACATTTCAAGTACTCAATAAATGCATGTGGCTAGTAGCTACCAGGCTAGAAAACAAAGATATAGAATATTTCCATTTTTCACAGATAGTTCTCTAAGGAATAAATGACCATATATTGAGTGATTCAAGAAAGTCTTTGTGGATTTTGGCTGCACCTGGAAATATGAGTAGGATTGTGACAGAATAAACATTCAATGTGGAAATACTGGAAGGCGTTTTGTGCACCAGCAATAAATGGGGCTGTAGATTGAAAGAGAACAGGTATTGAAACCTGCCTCTTACACTGTCAAGTTTGTAACTCTGGGAGACTTACTTAAACTTTCCCAGCCTTGGTTTACTTAGTGTAAAAATGTCTGTCACAATGTAGGCTTGGCAGCCCTCGTTTTTCTTCTCATAGCTGGGATTGCTTGATCCCTACTTGTAGTCTCATTCCTGTCCTTCATTACCAAGCCCAGAGTTATGAGTCACCGAAGCAATTCTGGCCCCAGGTTCTTTATTTGGAACTATTTATGAAACTTCCATCATAGAGTGGTAAAATCCCAGAGTTGAAATGGAGAACCTTGAATTCCAAGGCTAAAAGATCAGTCTCCGTTCGATAGGCAATAAGAGGATGATGCTTTTGAGCATATTAATGTAAAGAGTGAGATATGCTTTGGGAAGATTAGCAAGAGCATTTAGCATAAATTAGTTTTTGAGTAATATAATTTGATAAGAGGTTAGAGATGAGAACAGAGAGGTTGCTGGGGCCACATCCGCAACAAGCCTTGCTTGCCTTTTATTAAGGAGTTTGTACTTTATCCCATGGGCCATGGGAAAAGAGCTAAGGAACTCAAATTAGGGACACACTTACAGCCAGGTCATCTGAAGTGGAAGGAGATATTTGAAGGGAATAAGGTTGGAGGCAGGAGGGCTACTCAGACACTACTGCAATAGTCAAAGAAAATGCAGATGAAGACCTAAATGGGGGCAGTAGGTAGTGGGCAATGGTGGAGTTGAAGGAAGAGGCTGAAGAAATTTTTATGAGGCAAAACCTGCAGGATGTGGTGATTAAACAATGTGGGAAATTAAATGGAGGCAATGATCTAAATCTGATGGTTCTATCTTGGGTGTCTACCAACTGCCAAAGTAAATACAGTGGAAGAAAGAGGTTTAGGCATAAGACAATGAGTTCACCTTTGAAAATCTTGAGCTTAAAGTATATGAGGGATATTCAAATGGGTGTAAGGATCCAGTGAATGGGTGGAATTTGGGAGAAAGACTACACCCTGAGATAAACAAGTCCCCTGTGTGCAGAAATAGTTAAAGCCATGGGAAAAGATTAAAGCATTCAGAGAAACCCATGGAGAGGAAAGTTGTAAGGATAGATGCTTGGGAAGTGATGACATTTAAGACCTGGTCAGAAGAGAAGCCTATGACTGAAATGTAAAAGGAATCATCACAGAGATGAAGAGAATCAAGTTTTTAAAGGATAAAAATGATAAATAGTGTTAATATAGAAGAAAAATCTAGCATTATAAGGTTTAAAATATGTCCATTGTATGGGTTCCTGGTGTCTTTAGGAAGAATGTATCAGTGGAGTGATGACAGTGGATGTCTTAATCTCTCTAGCTGCAGATGACTGAGATCCAGTGAGGGACCAAGCAAGGGAATCAGAAATGGCAGAGGGAGAGTTATCCAGGAGATGGAATAACAGATAGTACTGGTGATTGCACATGCTGAGGAGTAATGTTATTTTTCAGAACATAGGCATTTAATAGAAATAGATATATCACAAGGTAGGCCTGGATGTGAGGGAAAGAACATGAGTTTGGTTTTGTACACTGGAATTTTAATGTTTCAGAAGGACATCAGCAAAGGGATGCCCAATGAGCAATTGGACATGCAGAATTAGAAATCACCGAAAAGAGTGTGCCTGAATGTGTTAATTTAGAAATGCTTGACATGGAAGTGATAATGAAGCTCTAAGGATGAATGGCATTGACCAGTGTATGAGTACATTGTGAAAGAAAGAATACGAGGAGGAAGTTTGAGTAATGATCCATGAATCAGTCAAGATAGACCAAGTTGCTTTAACTAAAAAGCTATGAAGTTTCAACGATTTAATACAACCAAATTTATTTCTCACTTGTGCGATGTTCCATGGAGCCTCAACAATTCTCCAGGGTATCTTTCCTCCATAGGGGCCTCAGAGAACCAGGATGTGCTTCCGTCTTATGGTTGCAACATCTCAACATCTCACCAAGAAAGAAGAGTTAGAGGGTCTCACAGTGAGTTTTAACTTCTTCAGCCTATAAGTGACAGTCATCAGTTCCCCTCACAATCTTTTGGGTAGAACTCATCATATGACCTTGTCTAACTAAACTTTCTGCCTTCTGGTTGGATTTGGCCAAAGCTAAGCGTTGGCAAGAAGTTCACACATGTAATCCTTCAGAAACCTGGGATGAAGTTGAAACCTGAACATGAGTGAGAAGTGGTAATGTCTACCACATCCATTTAATAAATTAGAATAAGATGAAGAAAAATGGGAGAGGGTAGTGTAGTGGCAGAAGATTGTGGAGTGTAGGTTCGAGAGTGCCAAGAAAGAGGAAATCACAAAAAGAAAGAGACTATTGGCAAAATGCTGCAAGGACTTCAGAGGAAGGCCTACAACTTTTGATCAATGAATTTGGCACCTGTGAGGTTACTGATGAACTTTGAGACAGTAGTTTCTATACACTGATGAACCCATGGATGGCAAACCTTAAGCCTAAACCTTTTCTCCTTCACTTGATTTGGCCAAGATGAACATTCCCATTCCTGTGCTTTTCCCCTCATGGAGTGTTGTTATAGGCTACTCAGTAAGAAGGAAATAAAAGAGAATTCAAGGATAAAATTGGTGGGGGGTGGTGCTAAAGACTCAAGAATCAAGAAGATATGAAGAAAGGGTTACTGAGAGTGTTTTAGCTAAAACCATAGGACATACATGATTTCCAGTTTCAGTCAGCATTCTTTCGTGATATTTCTCTAGAAATATTCAGTTCCCTATTAGGAACTAGGAAAGTATACTGCCTACCAGCGGCTATTCCCGTGATTCAGATTGCATTAGTTTTCTATTGCTGTGTAACAAAAATATTTCACATTAAAACAACATATACTTAATGTATCAATGTTTTTGTGGATCAGGATTCCAGGCATGGCTTAACTGAGATTGCTGCTTCAGTGCCTCACTGGGTTTCGATCAAGATGTCTGCCAGGCTCAAATTCTCAGCTGAAGCTTCGGTTGGGGAAAGGTCTGCTCCCAAGGCCACTCGCATTTTTGGCAGAATTCAATTCCTCATAGCTGTAGGATGGAGGCCTTCTGCTCCTACAGACTGCTCACAATTACTTGCCCTGCAGACCGGTTCATAGTTCACATAGCAATTTACAACATGGCTGCTCATCTCTTCAAAGTGAGGGAGAGAGAAGGAAATAGAGAAGGGGGAGGAGAAGGAGAAAGAGAGACTAGCAAGACAGAGTCTTATATAAAATAACTGTATTAGTCCATTCTTGCATTACTATAAAGAATACCTGAAACTGGGTGATTTATATGGAAAAGAGGTTTAATTGGCTCATGGTTCCATAGGCTGAACAGGAATCATGGCTCGGAGGTCTCAGGAAACTTACAATCATGATGGAAGGCAAAGGGGAAAGAGGCACATCTTCACATGGCCAGAGCAGGAAGAAGAGAGAGAGGGGGAATGGTGCTACACACTTTTAAGCAACCAGATCTCATGATAACTCACTATCGTGAGATCAGCACCAAAGGGGAAATCCGCCCCCATCATCCAATCACTTCTCACCACGCCACACCTCCAACATTGGGGATTAAAATTTGACGTGAGATTTGGGAAGGGACACAGACCCAAACCATATCGATAACATAATTACCAGATTCACATTCCCATCACCTTGGACATATTTTGTTAGTTAGAAGCAAGTCACAGGTTCTGCCCACACTCAAAGGGATAATACAAAGACATGAATACCAGAAGGCAGAGGTCATTGAGGGTTACATTAGGGTCTGTCTACCGCAGGAATTGACAATGGCATTAAATCAAAGGAACAAAGGATTTAGTGGTATATGGAGTTTGTCAATCATATTGCCAGCAGGAAACAGATGGGACCCTGAAACCCTGCAATTTAGAGTTTAATAAACTATTTACAAGGTTGTAAGCTGAGTTTAAGGAAATCATAAAAGACAGAACAGTATACCAGGGCTCGCAATACTGGGGAGCAGCTGCTGCCCCTATTAAGGAATATCCAGACGGGGAAGAGCATGGTTACTGGAATCCACAGAGGATTCTTGTGGGGCACCTGTTAGGTGATGTGCTCAAAGAACAAAACTAACTATGGTGACCTGACAAAAATGGAAGTGAGAGAATAAATACCCCCTTCTCCCACCTCCTTCCTTCTAGCTTCTTGCCAATGCTTCTCATTGACCATACCCAACCAGAAGGCAGAAAATTCCAATCAGCCTTCAGTGGCAACAGAGCAGGGTGGAAAAGGGTGAGAAATGGATTTATGGAGGTATTTGAAAGACATTCAGCACACTGAGTAGTCACTGAAATTTCTGATAGAATGATGAATGAAATCAGAATGGAGGAGAGTGGACTGGGGAAAGATAGGAGTAGGAGACGAATAAAGGAACAGGTTCAGAAGAAGTGAAAACAGAGCAAGAAACGTTTCTAGTAAGAGGTAATTTCAGCTTTAAAGATTTCCAAATTATATTGCTTTTCAGTAATGACAAGAGTCCTGTGCCTGTCGAGGAATTCGAAAGGAATGAAATCAATTTAAATATAAGCCTGGACACCCCATCATTTGAGAAAGTAGGTGAAATAATGCTTATTTTATTCTTTTAAATTGTCAGGGAAGGACTCTTTCCAAGGAAATTTCTCATGTTAGGCTTAAGGTACCTGAATTTCAAGCACTGTATTTGAAGCACTGGATTTTTTTGAGATAAGATGTGACCCTATCATTCATGTTCTATCTGTGCTTCTCACCCATTATGATGATGAAAATTGTTCCCAAAATTAGTTTTCTTAGTCACAGAAAGCTGAATGCCTTCACATTTGGGGAGGAGTGGTACTCATTTAATGGGTGCTACTGGAATATATATCATCAAGTTGATTTCCAAATATGTGTACATAGATATGTACCACTGGGAGTAATGATGGCAGATATTTAATTACTGTTGGCCATTTTCCTGCTCCCTGAGCTGTTTTGTTCCCTCCGATATCACCCTCAAATTTGTCCCCCTCCCTATAATTGAGTAATCCCTCATGCTAATATCAGCCTGAAAGAAGTACCACTGAGAAGGAAATACGAACCTATAAAGAGCCTGCAATGTACTTCTAAGCAAATAAAAATGACTTGGGGATCTGTCTCTAGTGGAATTATCTACCCCACATCTCTTCCACCATTGAAGGGTGACAAGGCATTTCTTTCTGCCTATCTTAGTCTTCTTTGCAATCTTCCCTTCTCTCTCATTTCTGAGCAGAGTCACATCATGGTGTAATACACTATACCATTTAAACAAATGGGAAGAAATACAGTGGACTTACTGTCAAGATTTGTTTTTGTTATTGTTAGTAATGTAAAACCAGTGACTAGTATTTTCATGATTACTTATGGCCTCAGCTTTAAAATATACCACTACAGAAATTTTTCTGTCTCAAATTCTAATATTTCAGCCCTATTCCAATTTTATATCCACAACTATTATTTGGAATTAAGCAGAAAAATGAAGGTGTTAAGAGTTTGAACACCACAATATTGATTTCCAGCTACTGGTTTATATGAGGTTTTAAATAGCCAAGGAAATTTTCAACACTTTATCTTTCCACTTTTATGCTTTCAAAGTTGCTTTCCAGCCTCTCTCCACCCTTGACTATCACTTTCTCTGAATTATTAATACCACACATACACTTACATGAATATAGTTGTATTTTCTACACAGTGCAGAGAGGCTCCCAGGCTCATTTGTGTTCAGCTGCAAAAGAAAAAAAAAAATTTTTGAAAAGCTTCTTTTCTTCCTAGGTTTCCCACACAAAAGTCACTGCTCTGTGAAGATTACCATTTGTAAGCTAATTCTGAAGTTGTTAATGGCAAGAATCAGAGCAATTGGCATCTGTTGTAAAACACACATTTAAGACAATCTCTCCCACTCATTTGTGAGAGCTGTGTGACATAGCAGTGTGTTCTCTCTAGAGGGTTCCCGCAAAGTCTTGCTTCATTTGCTTTAACTGGCTTTTGGAGAATTTTTAGAGAGTGTAGATTAACTCCCAAACACAAAGCAAATCTGTGACACTTGATTTGTTGTAAAACCATAACCTGTTTTCCATTGATTTCCAGCCTAGCCACAAACATTTTTCCGACTTGCCCTCATTACCTCATTCCTGAGCTCAAAAAACAAAACAAAACAAAACGAAACAAAAACAAAACTTGGATGGTAAAGAAGCTATGTTTTCTCTCTCTTCAAGAGATTCTGATTCCAATTGCCTGTGGGACAAATGACAAGAAAAGGAGTTTATGTTTTTAAAATAATAGGATTATTGAAAAGTCACAGAGGTTCTCAAATAATTTTGAACAAACTGCAGTAATCTGTTAACAAGCAAAGATTTCCTATAGCCTACAAAAGATCCTGAAACATTCCCACTCTTAACAGTATCTCAAGGCAAAAACCAATAATGGCAGTGAAAAGCTAAGAGTTAAAATATTGTAGAATACCAGAGATTTTAATATCTATTTTAATTAAAACCTTACCTTTCTGTTACCTAAATTCCTTGGGATTTGCTCTCATTTTTGTTTCAAGCCCTGGAGAATCTTTGCTAGTTTGTTCAGCTCTTCTGCAGAGGAAAAGGATCTCACTAACATTGGAAAAGTTAGGAATAGCACATATAAAAAAGCAGGTTGTTTATTTCGGCAGTCTTCTCCCCTCTTTAATCAGATTGCAGGGATCTTAACTAGCAGTGCTTCCATGATGACATACATATCCAGATTTTACATATCAAGATTTCAAAGAGCAGAATGGGCAAAGATTTAAAGCTGAAAATGTCACACAGAAAGTATATGGAAAGTTCCAAAAAGCTTTGTCGTTGTTGAGCCCTAGATTTGACAATCATTAATTTGCTATTAATAAGTCTTACTGTTAGGAAGACTCATTTCACTAGCCGCAGGAAGAGTTTGTTCTTTAGACACTCGTTGCTTTAAGCAGTATGTCAAATTGATTCAGACATTCAAGGTAAGAAAGAGATGTAATTAAATCTTTTCAATACACTGAGCACTCATCTGCTGCCACTGATAGATACAATTTGGGGGTTTCTAGGATTTCTTTACCCTCTCCCTTAATACATTTTTAAAAATAATCTTTAATGCCCTAAATGCCTGCCATCCTATAGCAGAATTGGTATTACTTGGTAATGTCAAACCATTTCTCAGATGAATAAAGAAAATTCACCTCAAAAAGTTAACTGGATTGTTTTTCCCAACATGAACAGTGTATGACATATGTTACATATATGTATTACATATAATTACATGGTGTATGTAAGTACATGTATGTATTACATATAATGTGATTATGTAATTGTGATATGTGTAATGTACAACGTGTATATATGTAATATATGAAGTTGAAGGTCACCTTGCTCCCTGTCCTGCTTGATCTGTGCCCTTTTGTGAAACATAATAGCAAATATATCAGCCCTTAGGCTTTGGGCAGTTCTAAATACCAGATTCATGGAGAAATCCAATGGGAAAATAGTGCTCTCTTCATAAAAGCTTTTTCAGACCGTGTGCTCCTGGAATCAGCAATTTTACCTTGAGAAAAATGGCCTTTTCAGTTATGTGCAATAACTGTTCTACCATGAATGGAAAAGTGTCTTAAAATGCCAGCAGTGTCCCCAAATGAAGAATTCTCCACTTGCTCAATTTCACTGATTATTCTGTTGAGTTACTTAGCCTCTATGCTTCTAAAACATATTCTGAGATTGCTACTGAAATGCAGCATTTGTCACTAAGAGCTATCAGTGGTACAGTAAAGACTTACTCCAATGCACGGTACAAGGAAAACATTGGTGACTGCAACTAGAATATATTGAATGGTTATAGTGGTGTGTACTTTGGGGTTCAAATAAGTTAAAACATGGATCAAGCTGCACAGGTGTCTTTCAATCGGATTGGGAAGGTAAAATATATAAAAATGGAAAATCAGCAAAGATTTCGAAAGTAACAAGTGGAATAACATATGGGACAACTATTGTATCAGTCAGCTATTGCTACTAACAATCAAAATATCTCAGTGGCATACAATAAGAATTTATTGTGTGTGATTCAGCTGGAGTTTAGCTGACATGGGCTGAGCTCAGCTGGGCCTGACTCCAAGCCACGGGGTTGATTCAGGCCTGTTCCACTTGTCTTTTATGCTTGGGCCAGCGGACTGCCTACATGTTTTTTCTAATGGTGTCAGTGGTCAAAAGCTCCCAGAGAAGAAAATAAAACAAGTAACGAGGCTTCAGGCATAATCTTGATGTAGCACACAGTCGCGTGTGCCGAAATAACATTGGCTACAGTAAATGACATGGCCAAGTCCGATATCAATAAAGCATGGAAATATACTCCTCCCATATATAAGGGAGGGGAGGAGGGAGTGAATATTTACTGAAAAATAAACTACCACAATTATTAATTTTTCAGTGCAGAGGTAACATGGAATACTAGAGGAAGCAGCATAGTTGGTAGTTAGGAGTCTTGAGAAACCTGGGAACTGCAGTTCCTTGGCAGTTACAGGTATCATGTATGACTCAGGGCCTATCTATAAACCATCTACAAAATTTTTCATGACTTTTTTCAGTCAGTGAGAAGGTAAGTTACAGTTTTTCTCATCTTCAATGAAAATGGGTAAAATACAGTAAGTTCCCTAAACTAGAACTTACTGGAAAAGAAAACCTATTTTGTCATAATCAAATTCGTGTTTAGGTATTTTTTTCCAGTGGTATTTTTATGGAGAAGTTTGCTGATATTTTAATCTGTTCATGAATGCTTCCTTAGTAGAACTTGCTAAATGTTGCACCCAGCCTCCAGGTTGCACTGTCTCTGGGTTAAAATTTGTGTTCTGCTTACCACCACATTGGCTGTTTAAGTCAGTGCTCCCTGAAATTTATGATCACTTGATCTAGTCTGAATAACACCCATGGATGCTTATATAGGGGAATATTTCTCTGATATTGCCACATATTCAGCCCGTCTTCATTTAACCCTGTCAGTGGGGTATGCTTTATAAGTCTGCAGGATATAGTTTAGAATGGGTATGTGTGTAAGGAGGATAAAGAAATACGTGGAGAGAAACTCTCACCCTTCTCTTTAAACAGCTGAAATGGGATCAATTCATGTGGATAACAAAAATTCATTAACAGGAGGAGGTCTAAATATGAAATTGGGACACCAATATGTGAAATTTTATTGTAACAAACGATTTCTAACTGTATGACCTTGGGGAAGACACATTTTTCTGGGCTACAGTTTCTTCACCAGTGAAAAAAAAACTTTGGACTACATGGGACTTTAGAATTTTAGTGCTAACATTCTGGTTCCTTTAAGCAGTGGCATTTTATTTTCCAGGATCAAGTTAACATACAATATAGGTAGCACAGAATCCAAGATGACAAAGGGAGAGAAAAATATGAACCAGGTTTCTACCATCGAGGACACACGTACTGTACACAGAATAAGGGAGTTCAAGAAGCAGAGTCAGACATGCAGGACCAGAGTTTCAAGATGAGCCCAGGGTTGCTCCTAGAAGAGCACTAGCTTCAGTACCATAGGCAACAAGAGGCTGAATAATAGGGCTTCGCATATAAAGTTATTTACCTCACACATTTCTGTTCGTAGCTTTAGATAATGCAGCAAATCCCTGGCTGCATATATCGTAGACAACGTTTTTTTAAATCTGTTAGGAAAGCTTTATTTTTCCTCATTGTAAGATTAGCTAGATTCCATCTTTGAATCTCCCTGGAGTTAGGATTTCTTAAAGAAAGTAGACACTAGTGTCACTGAATCCTTGAAATGATGTGGAAAATGTTTCCCATCAGGAACTCCGTACTTTGGTTTTCAATATAAACCACCTGCATTTGGGTTTCTTTAGCAATTGTAATAATTCCACTTTTATAAAGAAAATTTTAAGAATATTCTGAAATTTGTATGCCACTGTCTTCCTGCAGGAAAATGCAGGTGATGTGAAATATAGTATAGTATGGATTTTTCTTTTCTTTTTTAAATGTCCAGACTTTATTTATTGGCATTAATCTCTAAACAGTACAGTATAAAAACTATTTATGTAGCATTTGCATTCTGTTGGGTGTTATAAATAATCTGGAGATTATTTAAATGAGAAAATGAGTGTAGTTTGCATGCAAATATTAGACCATTTCATATAAGGAGCTTGAACATCTTTTGATTTGGGGCTGCATGGAAGGTTCTGGAATCAATCCCCTATGGATATGAAGGGTGAGTGTGTACAATACTTATTTATACTTTTGTTGTATATAGCTCCCCTGAATGTAAATTTCACAGAGGCAGGAATATTGTCTGTTTTGTTTATTGTATTTCCAGCACAGTAGTACCTGTACATATTAAGTGCTCTTAGATATTTTCTGAACATGAATCAATATGTATTTAGAAATGAATGAGTTTTCTAAATATTTATGATTATTTAACTTTTTAGGTTCAGGGGTATATGTGCAGGTTTGTTATATGTGTAAACTTGTGTCATGGAGCTTTGGTGTACAGATTCTTTCATCACTCAAGTACTATACTTAGTACCCATTATTTATTTTTTCTGATCATCTCCCTCCTCCCACCTTCTACCCTCAAGTAGACCCCAGTGTCTGTTTTTCCCCTTTTTTGTATCCATGTATTGTCATCATTTAGCTCCCACTTATAAGTAGGAACATGTAGTATTTGGTTTTCTGTTGCTATATTAGTTTGCTTAGGATAATGGCCTCCAGCTCCATCCATGTTCCTGCAAAAGGCATGAGCTCATTCTTTTTCATGGTTGCATAGTATTTCACAGTGTATATGTACATTTTCTTTATTCAGTCTACCATCGATGGGCATTTAGGTTGCTTCCATGTCTTTGCTATAGTGAATAGGGCTGCAATGAATATATATGTGAATGTCTTTATGGTAGAACAATTGATATTGCTTTGGGTATATGCCCAGTAATGGGATTGCTGGGTTGAATGGTAGTTCTGTTTTCAGCTCTTTGAGGAACTGTTACACTGCTTTCCACAATGGTTGGACTAATTTACACTTCCGCCAAAGGTATATAAGCATTCTCCTTTTTCTACAACCTTGCCAGCATCTGTTGTTTTTTGACTTTTTGATAATTGCCATTCTGACTAGCCTGAGATGGTATCTCATTGTGGTTTTGATTCGCATTTCTCTAATGATCAGTGATGTTGCAGGTTTTTTTTTTATTAGGTTCTGGGATGCATGCGCAGAACGTGCAGGTTTGTTACATAGGTATACACATGCCATGGTGGTTTGCCGCACCCATCAACCCGTCATCTGCATTAGGTATTTCTCCTAATGCTATCCCTCCCCTAGCCCCCTACCCCCTGAGAGGCCCCAGTGTGTGATGTTCCCCTCCCTTTGTCCATGTGTTCTCATTGTTCAACTCCCACCTATGAGTGAGAACATGCGGTGTTTGGTTTTCTGATCTTGTGTTAGTTCACTGAGAGTGATGGTTTCCAGCTTCATCCATGTCCCTGCAAAGGTCATGAACTCATCCTTTCTTATGGCTGCATAGTATTCCATGGTGTATATGTGCCACATTTTCTTTATCCACTCTATTATTGATAGGCATTTGGGTTGGTTCCGAGTCTTTGCTACCGTGAATAGTGCTGCAGTAAACGTGTGTGCATGCGTCTTTATAGTAGAATGATTTATAATCCTTTGGGTATATACCCAGTAATGGGATTGCTGGCTCAAACGGTATTTCTGGTTGTAGATCTTTGAGGAGTCACCACACTGTCTTCCACAATGGTTGAACTAATTTACACTCCCACCAACAGTTTAAACGCATTCCTATTTCTTCACATCCTCTCTAGCATCTGTTGTTTCCTGACTTTTTAATGATCACCATTCTAACTGGCATGAGATGGTATCTCATTGTGGTTTTGATTTGCATTTCTCTAATGACCAGTGATGATGAGCTTTTTTTCATATGTTTGTCGGCCGCATAAATGTCTTCTTTTGAGAAGTCTCTGTTCATATCCTTTGCCCACTTTTTGATGGGGTTGTTTTTTCTTGTAAATTTGTTTAAGTCCTTTGTAGATTGTGGATATTAGCCCTTTGCTCCAAAGAGAATAAAATACCTAGGAATGCAACTTACAAGGGATGTGAAGGACCTCTTCAAGGAGAGCTACAAACCACTGCTCAAGGAAATAGGAGAGGACACAAACAAAATGGAAAAACATTCCATGATCATGGATAGGAAGAACCAATATCATGAAAATGGCCACACTGCTCAAAGTAATTTATAGATTCAGTGCTATCACCATCAAGTTACCATTGACTTTCTTCACAGAATTAGAAAAAACAACTTTAAATTTCATATGGAACCCAAAAAGAGCCTGTATAGCCAAGACAATCCTAAGCAAAAGGAACAAAGCTGGAGGCATTGTGCTACCTGACTTCAAACTATACTACAAGAGTGTTGCACCTTTTTTCATATGTGTTTTGGCCACATGTATGCCTTCTTTTGAAGAGTATCTGTTCCTGTCCTTTGCCCACTTTTTAATGGGGTTGTTTGTTTTGGCTTGTAAATATAAGTGCCTTATAGATGCTGGATATTAGACCTTTGTCAGAGGCATAGTTTGCAAAAATTTTCTCCCATTCTGTATATGTTGTCTGTTTACTCTGTTGATAGTTTCTTTTGCTGTGCAGGGGTTATTTAGTTTAATTAAATCCCATTTGTCAAGTTTTGCTTTTGTTGCAATTGCTTTTAGCATCTTCGTCATGAAATCTTTGCCAGTTCCGATGTCCAGAATGATATTTCCTAGGTCATCGTCCAGGGTTTTTATAGTTTTGAGTTTTACATTTAAGTCTTAAATCCATTTTGAGTTGATTTTTGTATATGGTGTAAGGAGGGGTTCCAGTTTCAGTCTTCTGCATATCGCTAGCCAGTTATCCCAGCACCATTTATTTAATAGTGATTCTTTCCCCATTGCTTGTTTTTGTCAGTTTTGTGGAAGACCAGATAGTTGTAAGTGTGCAGCCTTATTTCTGAGCTCTCTATTCTGTTCCCTTTGTCTGTGTGTCTTTTTCAGTGCCAGTACCATGGTGTTTTGGTTACTGTAGCTCTGTAGCATAGTTTGAGGTGGAGTAATATGATGCCCCCTGCTTTTTTGTTTTTGCTTAAGATGGCCTTTGCTATTTGGGCCCTTTTTTGGGTCCACATGAATTTTAAAATAGTTTTTCTAGTTCTATGAAGAATGTCATTGGTAGTTTGATAGGAATAGCGTTGAATCTGTAAATTGCTTTGGCAATGTGGCCATTTTAATGATACTGAGTCTTCCTATCCGGAGCATGAAATGTTTTTCCATTTGTTTGTGTCATCTCTGATTTTTTTGAGCAGTGTTTTGTAATTCTCATTGTAGAGATCATTTACCTCCCTGGTTAGCTGAATTGTTAAGTGTTTTATTCTTTTTGTGGCAATTGTGAATGGGATTGTGTTCCTGATTTGTCTCTCAGGTTGGCTGTTGTTGGTGTACAGGAATGTTAGTGATTTTTGCACATCAGTTTTATATCCTGAAACTTTGCTGAAGTTGTTTATCAGCTCAAGGAGCTTTTGGGCCAAGACTATGAAAATTTTTTAGATACAGAATCATGTTGTCTGCAAACAGGGATAGTTTGACTTCCTCTCTTCCTGTTTCAATGACTTTTATTTCTTTCTGTTGCCTGCTGACTCTGGCCAGGACTTCCAATACTATGTTGAACAAGAATGGTGAGAAAGGGCATCCTTGTCTCTTGCTAGTTTTCAAGGGGAATACTTCCAGCTTTTGCCTGTTCAGTATGATGTTGGCTGTGGGTTTCTCCTAGATGGCTCTTATTATTTTGAGGTATGTTCCTTCAATAACTAGTTTATTGAAAGTTTTTAACATGAAAGGATGTTGAATTTTACCAAAAGTCTTTTCTGCATCTATTGAGGTTTTTGTCTTAATTTGGTTTATGTGATGAATCACATTTATTGATTTGCATGTGTTGAACTAGACTTGCATCCCAGGGATAAAGCCTATGTGATTGTGGTGGATTAGCTTTTTGATGTGCTGCTGGATTCGGTTTGCAAGTATTTTGCTGAGGATTTTTGCCTCTGTGTTCATCAAGGATATTGGCCTGAAGTTTTCTCTTTTTTATTGTCTCTCTGCCAGGTTTTGGTATCAGGATGATGCTGGAATCATAGAATGATTTGGGGAGGAGTCCCTCCTTATCCTTTTTTTTTTTTTTTTTTTTTTTTTTTTTTTTTTTTTTTTTTTTTTTTTGCAATAGTTTCAGTAGGAATGATACCATCTCTTTGTACATCTGGTAGAATTCGGTTGTGAATCCTTCCGGTCACAGAAGGATTTTTTGGTTGGTAGGCTGTTCATTACTGAATCAACTTTGGAGCTTGTTATTGGTCTGTTGAGGGCTTCAATTTCTTCTTGGTTCAGTCTTGGAAGGGTGTATGTGTGCAGGAATTTATCTATTTCTTCTAGATTTTCTGGTTTGTATGCATGGAGGTGTTGATAGTGGTCTCTGATGGTTGTTTGTATTACTGTGGGGTCAGTGGTAACATCTTTGTCGTTTATAATTGTGTTTATTTGGATCTTCTCTCTTTTATCCCTTTATTAGTCTAGCCAGCAGTCTATCGTATTAATATTAAAAAAGAAAAAAACCAGCACCTGGATTCCTTGATCTTATGAATGGATTTTTGTGTCTCAGTCTCCTTCAGTTCAGCTCTGATTTTGGTTATTTCTTGTCTTCTGCTAGATATGGGTTGGTTTGCTCTTGCTTCTCTAGTTCTTTTAGTTGTGATGGTAGGTTGTTAATTTGAGATCTTTCTAACTTGTTGATGTGGACACTTATTGAAAAATATGGAATGCTTCATGAATTTGTATTTCATCCTTGCACAGGGATCATGCTAATCTTCTCTGTATCATTCCAATTTTAGTATATATGCTGCTGAAGCGAGCACGGTATGGATTTTTCAAAGTGTATAATGAGTCATTATTAATTTCTATATTGAAGATGATATGGTTATCATGCTCAAGGTTATTTGTAGGGCTTTTATCCAGAGATGTGATGAAACAATGCTCCAAATTCTAGGACTCCTTATGCAGTGATAGGAAAAAAACAATGACCAAACACTTATGAAACATAGGTAGTTAGATTTGTTTGAATAAAATTACCATTTTTTTAATTTGAAACATGTCTTTAAGACTCCTGCATGTTAAGGTCAACAGTGATTAATTTAGAAACTGTGAATGTTAATTGAAGGCAGAGTTTCTTCTGAAACCTTTTAAACGTTTGACTCATGCTCGTTAATTAGAAGGGCAAAAATCACTCCATTGTGTAAATATAGGGAGAATCTCTTTTCCCCAGTAATGTGAATACATATTTGTTGGGTTGTATGAAAAGAGAGGAAGTAATTAGCCAGGTGAAATGGGTAAGGTGACAATGACTTTGAGATTTCAAATTATTTCCAATCTTAGGTTTTACTGAGCTGTACCAGTGTACCTGGTCCTAATCCAAAAGAGAGTTAAAAGCCAATGTTATAATGCTTTAATAAGGTTGGAATTATACACCATGGTTTTGTATCCTTAGATAGGTAGCCAAAGCATTCTAGGATTTCCACCTGCCATGATTTTTAATCTAACTAGTAAAGTATATAATCTACAAAAGACTGCAATTGGCCAACTCTTGGAAGTATCAGTTACTCAGATGAAGCCATTTCTTTGTATTTATTGTTGGTTTGACCAAACCCAAAATTGAAGAAATTTTCAGAATTGTCCTTGCTTCACTTTCGGATAACCTTTATAAAATGGAAGACATTTATAGAGTATCTAAGATTTGGAATAAAGTTTTCACACCTTCTCGAAATCTTTCTCATGGGGTAGATGCAACCTAAATAATCAAAGGGAAATAATATCAGGTTGAGAAATGTATAACATTAAATTATTGCAGTGTTTGTGTATAAAGTGAGATACACTCACATAAGAGTTGTTACACTTACATGGCAGACCCCTGGGGCCCTTCCTAGGAAAATTCACAGCAAATCACAGTGGTTCAATATCCCTCCTCAACACTACCATCTTAAAGAGGTAAAATCTATTAAAATTAGCTCTGAGGGCAATAGTGGCAGAGAGAAGGCTGAAAGAGATCATGGCTATAGTGCTATGGTAATGGAGATCAGGGTGTGGTTATGAATTGGTGAATTGTATCTTCTTGCATCAATGCTTTCTTCTTTCCTCTTTTCTCTTCTGTACACTCCCATCCTGAGTCATTGGAACTCTTTGAATGCCTGGTTTCCAGAGGAGAAAATCATCTCATAGTGTCTCGATTTGTCATAACTAGACATAATGACTGAGAACCAATTTCAGTTTTCTAGCTTTTGTTTTTTGTTTGTTTTAATTCACAGTTATGTAGATATAGCCATTGAGTAGAAGTAGAGTCTACCCACTTCTATTTTGGATGTGTTTCTTCCTGATAAGTTGAGCATGAAATCTAAATCTCATGAATTTTGAGTGAGTTATTTTGAAGTCTATATACTGTTTAGAGTTTTGACCAAAATATTTTGTTACAATATGCTTTGTTTTACTTAAGAGACTATATTGCCAAAATATAAATATACCTAAAAAACTGTATTTTCTAAGTGCACCCATTAGAAAAAAAGTGTTTATCAAATATTTTCACATACATTTTAAAGTCTCACTTGATACTAGAATAAAATTCCATGTATTTTATTCCCTCAATATGTCTTTAAAGCAGAACCTGCTGTGAGGAGGAAATAAAAAGAGTGAAGCACGTTTTCATTGTGGAAGTCCACCCTCTATGTATAGAACTCTATATGATGGTCATGGAAATTAAAATGAATTTGATGTTGGCAGTAATTAATTTGCTTATTCTAATAATGTAATGAATTAACAGAGATTTTTGTACTTACATCAAGTGGGAGATGATTTTATTGTTTTGTAAATATAACAAAATGTAAAAATTTTAAGAAAGGACTGCATTTAATAATGATTTAGATAAAACAGTGGGGATTTTTGTTTGGTTTTGGGGGCAAATGTTTTGTTTTGGGGTGTTTTTTGGTTATTTTTTAACATTTTAGGTTTGGGGGTACATGTGAAGGTTTGTTACATAGGAAAACTCATGTCATGGGGGTTTGTTGTACAAATTATTTTATCACCCAGGGATTAAGCCCAGCACCCAATAGTTATCTCTTCTGTTCCTCTCCCTCCTCCCACCCTCCACTCTCAAGTAGACCCCCAGTGTCTGTTGTTTCCTTCTTTGTGTTCGTAAGCTCTCATCATCTAGCTCCTTCTTATAAGTGAGAACATGTGGCATTTGGTTTTCTGTTCCTATGGTAGTTTGCTGAGGATGATAGCGTCCACCTCCATCCATGTTCCTGCAAAAGACATCATCTTGTTCTTTTCTATGGCTGTATTGTTTGCTTTCTAATGTGGAATGAAACTATTTTTATGCCTGTCGAGTTCTGTTATGTAGATTCTCAGGCTAAACACATCACCATCACAGTGAGTTGTGTACAAGCTATGAGTAAAGGAAGGCACCAAATCTCTGTTCAAAGTTCCTATTCCTCCCATGAGTTAGAGATGGAGGCATAAAGGTAGTCTTTGAGTAACGGAGAGGTTCATAATATACCTTATGCTCCTAGAACGACACCACTATATGCCTAGCCATCTATATGTCTAAATGATTTTTAATGAATCATCTAAGTGAGCAATAAGATAGAGGGATGTAGTAAAGGAGACTTTCAGTCAATGTGAATAATTACATTGAAAGTATTAGCTTTGTCAGACATATTATTAATATATCATAAAAAGTTTCAGGCTAGGTGCAGTGTCTCACACCTGCAATCCCAGCACTTTGGGAGGCCGAGGCGGGTGGAACAGAGACCAGCCTGGCCAACATGCTGAAACCCCATCTGTACTAAAAACAAAAATTAGCCATGAGTGGTGGTGGATGCTTGTAATCCCAGCTATTCGGGAGGCTGAGGCAGGAGAATCTCTTGAACCTGGGAGGCGGAGGATGCAGTGAGCCGAGATCACACCATTGTACTCCAGCCTGGGCAACAAGAGTGAAACTCCATCTCAAAAAATTAAAAAAAAAAAAAAGTTTCTGATAACATATGTCAATTTAAAAGACCTGTCAGGGAAAATGTATGGTCATAAAAGAAAAAAATATGTGCAATTATTGCTTAGTGTTTTTGGTGTTTCACAAGTAATGGAAAAATAACTGTACAAATATTAATGTGATCAAATGAAACACATTTAAGCACATTAAGAAACCATAGCAAGTCATCTTTTTCAGTAAATAACAGAAAAATTGTCCTGACAGTGATCTCCAAACATTTTTCTACCCAAGTATTGTTTAATTTTATGTCATGTATGCTCAGTAGAATTCTTCAATTATACTCTAAATTTTCTAAGTGGGTTTCCCTTGGAATTTTATGAAAAAGGGGAAATATCTTTGGACTATTTTATTATTTCTGACAGAAAAATGCATATTTTAGCGCTAATACTTTTTCCCCAGGAAAACTTATAGGTCCTGCATAATAAAATATTGGGAAAAAATTGATGTGAGTTTATATAAAATATTAGGAAAGCAAGATGGTGGGGCATAATTTAGGGGTTTTGAAATCCACATGGAGAAGTCAGTGTAGGGTCTCAAGTTGCGTCACAAAATGACATTGCAATCCACAAAGCCAGTTGAAAATGATTGTGTAGCTCATAGACACACATACAACTTCTCGTTTGCCCTTCTGAATGACTGTGAGAACAAGCCCATGCTGCCCTCAGAGCAGGAAAATGGTCCTGATTCTCAGGGCAAAAAGGTATCGTGAGCCTCTTTAGCACAGCTTTAAAGAGCACTCCCATTACCTTCTTAGTCTTCCAGGCAGGATCTTCTTTTCTCCCACCACCTCCTTAATTAAAGCAACTCTAAGTTTTCAAACTGTGCCTCCCACCAAGCTCTGGTTTAAAGGATTCTGACGACAAATATGTAAAACTATTAAACCAGCTAATCACCAGCAGCTCATTCCTTTGCCTTCGTGTCTCCCAGAAGTCTTTCCTCCATAGGAAGTATTAACATATATATTTTTGATGAAACATTATATAAAGACATCCTTTTATCTCTTATTTAATTTTAAGGTTGAAGTCTACACATCTTCAGAGGTGAATTGTAATATAAGTAAAAAATCTAAAAGATTAGAGATATTTTTACTAATTCAAGTATGTATGGGTGTGGAGGTAACTCATCTTTTCATCCTTCGTATATATTCATTTAAGTATTTCAGGTTCAAGCATTGCATAGCTATGAAAAACCAAGTCCTAATAATATTATACATGGAAATTAAGCTTTAATATACCATATACTTTATAACTTTTACTAAGACTTTTACTTTCAAAATGTTTGGCCTGTTCTGTAAAGATAAAGACAGAGTGGAGCAAGTGGCAGAAAATTCAAATGGTGAGAAAGCATGAAACTCGTTAAATGTTTGTGAGTGTGCTTGGGTGTCTAAGGCAGAGGATTTGCACGAGGAAACAATAAGATATAATATTGGAAAGAGGGCTTAGAGCCAAATTTTGAAATCATTGACTCAAAATTAGAAAGACCCGAAAAGGTCATTTACTTACACCTTTTCTCTGATGCACAAACCTCCTCTCCAGCATCACTAAGAAGCAATCATCCAGTCTGTTACATATTTTCCATGTCATCCAACACATGACTTCGTTGGCAATCTATTTCATTGTTTGACAGCTCTAACAACTAAAACTTCCTTCTGTTAGAACTGTAACTCCCACCATTGCTCTTAGTTTTGGCTCTGGAATGCCAAATATTTTTTATCAATCATTTTGAATGTTAAAAATCATTAAAAATAACACTGTGATACACTTCTGTGTGATTTATGTCAAATTCCATAAGCTATAACAATTTGAATTCATTTTGCTCATCATCCAGAAGAGATGTATGTATTTCTTATGATGTATCAAGCACTGTAAGTACTTTTCATATGCAAATGTATTCATCCTCATAACCTGTGAGGTAGGTATAATTATTATCACCAATTTTTCCACATAAGGAAACTGAGATACAGAGAGGTTAAGTAACTTACCCAAGGTTATATAGCCAGTGAGTGGCAGAAAGAAACAGGCCTACAAGATAGCATACCCTAGTAGAAATGACTTATTTACTAACTCATTTCCAGTGTCTCCTTTGTATTTAAAGAGGGAATTAGAAAAGATAAAGTAAAATACTAAAAACGGAAAAATCCTTTGCTGGATTGCCATAAATTGAGCTTAATGCTTTTTTTCTCATTTCCAGGTAACTCACCAGTCAATCCAATTCTTCCATTTTATATATGATTCTCCATATCCTTGTTCTCTTTCAACTCATATTTCCATTTAATTTCTTATCTTCAGTTTCAAATAAAGAGTTGGGAGGGCTACTTTACTATGTCTTAAGCATCGTGTATACTGGTCCATTCATTTTCTCTTCTTCTGAAATCAACAATTAAATATTTATATTATGTGTAACTCATAGATCTTGGTAGTGTAATTTTCGAAAATGGTAACATTTTGGAGTACAGAATCTGTTCTTTCTCCAGATACATCTGAGTTACTTTAACAGTTTCATTTGAGTTTTCATACCTGTCTTTATAGCTTCAGCAGTCGTTCAAACGATTCCATCACCATAGATCACCATTTACTAATGTTACCCATGTACAATGGACACAGCGTTGAAATTTGCATCTTCTAGATCCCAGTAGGTCTATACAGAGAGATAGGTTCAAAAAGGTGGAAAATCTGCTTCACAGAGAGAAGTAACTTGTCTAATTTTCATTAAAACTCTACCATTTCGAACTCAAAATACAGGTACAATAGATGTACTAACCATGGTAGGGTGTGTGTATATGCAGGAGTATATGTGTGTGTATATGCAGAACTCTGCTCATATCCTTTGTCATTCATAGTTCCAACAGCCACAACTCTCTGTCTCAGGGAATTCTTTGCCCAATGCAGTATGCGTGCCCAAAGCCCAGGGCTGGTTGGAAGTGTCAGGAAGTTACCATTGGTTAACCCATTAATCAATGACAAAGTAGAAGTGGTAGATGAATACTCAACCCTCCTTGCCCTTCAGGTAGAACAATGATAAGGCATGTTCTATCCAGTTTCCCAGAGGTTCTCAATAGGATTCAGTCCTACTTGCCCACAGTGGTAACCAATCATTAATATACTCCATACTGACTACTTTTGCTTTTCTTTCTTATTTCTCCACTCCCTGCTGGTAATTACCTCCTAAATGTGTGCTAAAACCTTAGTCTGAAGTTTTGGTTCTGGGAAACCTAGGCGGATGTTCTCTTTACAGAAGGAAACTCTGTATAGGCATCGTCATCTAGAGATAGACACTGCCTGCCCTTGGAGACAATGTCATCTCAGTTTTTCGTGCTGGTACTTGGCAACTATGTTTACAACTATGTGTACCATCTTTATAGATGCTTCCTTTTTCCTCCTGTCACTGTCATCAGCACCCAGATTTTTGTTTTCTTTACTTCTGTTTGTTTTTTATTTTCTCTTATTGTTATATTCTAAACACACAAATGCTCTGCTTAGTGGGGTGAGGCTCTGGGCGTGCAATAGTAAGATAGGCATTAATCTTTTTTCTCCTCTGTAATTTACTAGTATAATCAACTCAGTCCCAAAATTGATTCTTCTCTCACCCTCATCTCTGTTAATATTGCTACGTTCTATCAATTAGGCCACACAAACATCTCCTAAACTTAGCCCCCTATCCTCATAGACACACTGCCCGCTGCAGACCTTATTGTTCCTTGAAAACCTCAGTTTCTACACCAGTCCTTCAGATCTCTACCTACCCTCACTGTCTTTACATTTCAGTCTGTCATGTACCCTACTTCCAGAGTATTTTTCAAGATTATAAATTTTACTGTGTTATACTCTTGTCTTAAAACCCTTCAGAGGTGTCATATTAGCTTGATAACTGTTCCAGTTCCTTCACATGGAACACCACATCCTTCATTATCCGGCTCCTGATCACCTCTGCAGACATGTCATTGTTCACACACCCAACTAAGCGCTACTATCCAGCCCCGGTGAGCCATTTTCAGTTTCCTGAACACACCATGACTTTTCAAAGGGCCTTCCAGGTATGCCTGAGTCTAAAGCCTGTTCTCTTTCACCTATACCATGGCACCTCCCATGTGCTATTTTACAAATGCAGCTTTAAGCAGAAATTTCCTGGGAGCGAGAATGAGAAGGAAGGGAATATTATTTCAAGACTTTTACAAAATACCTGTAGACATTTCACTTGGGAATTTCTAAGTGCAATAGAAATCTGAGTGAGTAGGTAAAATATCTACATAAATAAAATGCACACCTTTTAGGTCACATGGGGAGATTGCCTTGAGGTTTAAATGGCTGAGATCATTTCCACATTCCTCACAGCTAGCCATCTATAATTAAACAGCGATGCAAGTCGGCACACATTCATCATCTCCAAAGAAAAGGAAAGTCACCTCCATAAATCCCAAAATATGGGATATTAAAAATTTGTTTTTATAATAGCTGGTGCAAAACGATTTGTGCAAACAACAATCAAAAGTAACTTCTACTTTAGCTGAATCCATGTCCCAAGATTGAGAATTTACTCATGTAATACAATCTGCTACTATTCTTTTCCTTGCTAAAAGCAAATTATGAATAGACTCTAGTAATGTAGATGATTTTTAAACAAAAAGGTTTGGGTTTGATTGGCATTAGTAAAGTCACTATTTAATATACTGGGTACCAATCAGCTTCTTACAAACACTTCTAGAATGTTATGCCCTAGTTCACACCTTCACCTCATGCAATTCTTCCTCTCATTACCTTGATTGACTGTGGAAGAACAATGCTTCTAAATATAACTCCCCTTCTGAAATGCTCTTGGAATTTCTTCTCTCTACCTCCTATTTTCTTTACCAAAAAACACTCTTTCTCCCTCAAATAACAACAGGACGCAAAATGTAAAATTTCTAGAAAGAAGCAGAGGACAACACACTCTATATTGCTTGTTTCTTAGTCATTTTTCAGGGACTAACTAGATATAATTAATTGCCTAGGCCTATGGTTGGTAAATTTTTTTCTGTAAATGGTCAGATAGTAAATATTTTAAGCTTTTCAGGCTCTACATTTCTGTTACAACCACCCAACTCTGCCACCGTAGTGCAAACACAGACCTAGACAATGCATAAATGAGCATGGCTGTGTTCCAATAAAACTTTATTTACAAAAATAGGCAGCAAGTAGATTTGGCCCATGGAACATAGCTTGCTGACTCCTGATCCAGGCCACTTAAATCCTCTCTAACATTCCTTGCACCAACAATGAAAGGTCATTCAAATTATTTTAATATAATTTTGTTGAGCAAAGCTTGTAACAGTTGCCATCTTTCTTTGAGGACTTCTGATCTCAAGGTAGATAGAATAATGATAGGTACATCCACAACATATGAAATGATTAGAAACAAGACAATAGAGAGACTGAAGTATACACTATCAATTGCAGGTCAAAGGGAACATATGATTAGAGACAGAGCAGAGACTAGGAAAATTCATTCTGGCTATTCCGTCAAGACCGAATGCGGATATGTTAATCCAATCAATCAATTTGGAAGAGTGGAAACGGATGAGATTAGGTTACAAGGCTGGCTGCCTTCCAGTTACCAATAGCCATCAGAATTTGAAAAAGTTGTAGCATCTCTCAGATCTCCATTTTTTCTTCTGTAAAATAGAGATTATACCTGCCTGGATGTCTTTATCAAGGCTGCTGGAAGATTATATATGTGAAAACACTCTTTATAATTGTCAACTACAAATGCTAGCTTTATAAAGTCATTCAAGTGTGAAGAAATCTATAAATCTGATGATTCTTTTGAAGACTTTTACTTGATTCCAATACACTGTGGAAGCCCCCTGATCATTTTAGTTGCTACTCTTTTGAACTTTTCCATCTTTTTTACATCTTCCTCCAGGAACAATGACCATAGCTAAACTACATAATACAAATGGACTTCCTATTCCAAATAGAAAATCCTTTTAGGGGTTATGGTTGTTTTTACAAAAAAAAAAAATGGTCGTGCCCTAACTCGATTTGTAGTCATTCCTGCTAAATAAGAAAAGAGGAGGGGGCGGAGCAAGACGGCCGAATAGGAACAGCTCCAGTCTCCAACTCCCGGCGCGAGCGACACAGAAGACCGGTGATTTCTGCATTTTCAACTGAGGTACTGGGGTCATCTCACTAGGGAGTGCCGGACAATCAGTGCTGGTCAGCTGCTGCAGCCTGACCAGCGAGAGCTGAAGCAGGGTGAGGCATCGTCTCACCTGGAAGCGCAAGGGGGAAGGGAATCCCTTTTCCTAGCCAGGGGAACTGAGACACACAACACCTGGAAAATCGGGTAACTCCCACCCCAATACGGCGCTTTAAGCAAACAGGCACACCAGGAGAATATATCCCACACCTGGCCGGGAGGGTCCCACGCCCACGGAGCCTCCCTCACTGCTAACACAGCAGTCTGCGGCAATCTATCCGCAAGGCAGCAGCGAGGCTGGGGGAGGGGCGCCCGCCATTGCTGAGGCTTAAGTAGGTAAACAAAGCCGCTGGGAAGCTCGAACTGGGTGGAGCTCACAGCAGCTCAAGGAAGCCTGCCTGTCTCTGTAGACCCCACCTCTGGGGACAGCGCACAGCTGAAGACCAACAGGGGAAGCAGCGGGGGCCGGTGCAGACGCGAACGACTCTGTCTGACAGATTTGGGGAGAACCTTGGATCTCCGAACGTGGAGGTTGAGATCTGAGAACGGACAGACTGCCTGCTCAGGTGGGTCCCTGACCCCTGAGTAGCCTAGCTGGGAGACATCCCCCACTAGGGGCAGTCTGACACCCCACACCTCACAGGGTGGAGTACACCCCTGAGAGGACACTTCCAAAGGAAGAATCAGACAGGTACACTCGCTGTTCAGCAATATTCTATCTTCTGCAACCTCTGCTGCTGATACCCAGGCAAACAGGGTCTGGAGTGGACCTCAAGCAATCTCCAACAGACCAACAGACAGTCCTTCTGACTGTCAGAAGGAAAACTATCAAACAGGAAGGACACCTATACCAAAACCCCATCAGTACGTCACCATCATCAAAGACCAGAGACAGATAAAACCACAAAGATGGGGAAAAAGCAGGGCAGAAAAGCTGGAAATTCAAAAAATAAGAGCGCATCTCCCCCTGCAAAGGAGCGCAGCCCATCGCCAGCAACGGATCAAAGCTGGTCAGAGAATGACTTTGACGAGATGAGAGAAGAAGGCTTCAGTCCATCAAACTTCTCAGAGCTAAAGGAGGAATTACGTACCCAGCGCAAAGAAACTAAAAATCTTGAAAAAAGAGTGGAAGAATTGACAGCTAGACTAATTAATGCAGAGAAGATCATAAACGAAATGACAGAGATGAAAACCATGACACGAGAAATACGTGACAAATGCACAAGCTTCAGTAACCGACTCGATCAACTGGAAGAAAGAGTATCAGCGATTGAGGATCAAATGAATGAAACGAAGCGAGAAGAGAAACCAAAAGAAAAAAGAAGAAAAAGAAATGAACAAAGCCTGCAAGAAGTATGGGATTATGTAAAAAGACCAAATCTACGTCTGATTGGGGTGCCTGAAAGTGAGGGGGAAAATGGAACCAAGTTGGAAAACACTCTTCAGGATATCATCCAGGAGAACTTCCCCAACCTAGTAGGGCAGGCCAACATTCAAATTCAGGAAATACAGAGAACGCCACAAAGATACTCCTCCAGAAGAGCAACTCCAAGACACATCATTGCCAGATTCACCAAAGTTGAAATGAAGGAAAAAATCTTAAGGGCAGCCAGAGAGAAAGGTCGGGTTACCCACAAAGGGAAGCCCATCAGACTAACAGCAGATCTCTCGGCAGAAACTCTACAAGCCAGAAGAGAGTGGGGGCCAATATTCAACGTTCTTAAAGAAAAGAATTTTCAACCCAGAATTTCATATCCAGCCAAACTAAGTTTCATAAGTGAAGGAGAAATAAAATCCTTTACAGATAAGCAAATGCTTAGAGATTTTGTCACCACCAGGCCTGCCTTACAAGAGACCCTGAAGGAAGCCCGAAACATGGAAAGGAACAACCGGTACCAGCCATTGCAAAAACATGCCAAAATGTAAAGACCATCGAGGCTAGGAAGAAACTGCATCGACTAACGAGCAAAATAACCAGTTAATATCATAATGACAGGATCAAGTTCACACATAACAATATTAACCTTAAATGTAAATGGACTAAATGCTCCAATTAAAAGACACAGACTGGCAAACTGGATAAAGAGTCAAGACCCATCAGTCTGCTGTATTCAGGAGACCCATCTCACATGCAGAGACATACATAGGCTCAAAATAAAGGGATGGAGGAAGATCTACCAAGCAAATGGAGAACAAGAAAAAGCAGGGGTTGCAATCCTAGTCTCTGATAAAACAGACTTTAAACCATCAAAGATCAAAAGAGACAAAGAAGGCCATTACATAATGGTAAAGGGATCAATTCAACAGGAAGAGCTAACTCTCCTAAATATATATGCACCCAATACAGGAGCACCCAGATTCATAAAGCAAGTCCTTAGAGACTTACAAAGAGACTTAGACTCCCATACAATAATAATGGGAGACTTCAACACTCCGCTGTCAACATTAGACAGATCAACGAGACAGAAAGTTAACAAGGATATCCAGGAATTGAACTCATCTCTGCACCAAGCGGACCTAATAGACATCTATAGAACTCTCCACCCCAAATCAACAGAATATACATTCTTCTCAGCACCACATCACACTTATTCCAAAATTGACCACATAATTGGAAGTAAAGCACTCCTCAGCAAATGTACAAGAACAGAAATTATAACAAACTGTCTCTCAGACCACAGTGCAATCAAACTAGAACTCAGGACCAAGAAACTCAATCAAAACCGCTCAACTACATGGAAACTGAACAACCTGCTCCTGAATGACTACTGGGTACATAACGAAATGAAAGCAGAAATAAAGATGTTCTTTGAAACCAATGAGAACAAAGATACAACATACCAGAATCTCTGGGACACATTTCAAGCAGTGTGTAGAGGGAAATTTATAGCACTAAATGCCCACAAGAGAAAGCAGGAAAGATCTAAAATTGACACTCTAACATCACAATTAAAAGAACCAGAGAGGCAAGAGAAAACACATTCAAAAGCTAGCAGAAGGCAAGAAATAACTAAGATCAGAGCCGAACTGAAGGAGATAGAGACACAAAAAACCCTCCAAAAAATCAATGAATCCAGGAGTTGGTTTTTTGAAAAGATCAACAGAATTGACAGACTGCTAGCAAGGCTAATAAAGAAGAAAAGAGAGAGGAATCAAATAGATGCAATAAAAAATGATGAAGGGGATATCACCACTGACCCCACAGAAATACAAACTACCATCAGAGAATACTATAAACGCCTGTACGCAAATCAACTAGAAAATCTAGAAGAAATGGATAATTTCCTGGACACTTACACTCTCCCAAGACTAAACCAGGAAGAAGTTGAATCCCTGAATAGACCAATAGCAGGCTCTGAAATTGAGGCAACAATTAATAGCCTACCCACCAAAAAAAGTCCAGGACCAGATGGATTCACAGCTGAATTCTACCAGAGGTACAAGGAGGAGCTGGTACCATTCCTTCTGAAACTATTCCAATCAATAGAAAAAGAGGGAATCCTCCCTAACTCATTTTATGAGGCCAACATCATCCTGATACCAAAGCCTGGCAGAGACACAACAAAAAAAGAGAATTTTAGACCAATATCCCTGATGAACATCGATGCAAAAATTCTCAATAAAATACTGGCAAACCGGATTCAGCAGCACATCAAAAAGCTTATCCACCACGATCAAGTGGGCTTCATCCCTGGGATGCAAGGCTGGTTCAACATTTGCAAATCAATAAACATAATCCAGCACATAAACAGAACCAAAGACAAGAACCACATGATTATCTCAATAGATGCAGAAAAGGCTTTTGACAAAATTCAACAGCCCTTCATGCTAAAAACGCTCAATAAATTCGGTATTGATGGAACGTACCTCAAAATAATAAGAGCTATTTATGACAAACCCACAGCTAATATCATACTGAATGGGCAAAAACTGGAAAAATTCCCTCTGAAAACTGGCACAAGCCAGGGATGCCCTCTCTCACCACTCCTATTCAACATAGTGTTGGAAGTTCTGGCTAGGGCAATCAGGCAAGAGAAAGAAATCAAGGGTATCCAGTTAGGAAAAGAAGAAGTCAAATTGTCCCTGTTTGCAGATGACATGATTGTATATTTAGAAAACCCCATCGTCTCAGCCCAAAATCTCCTTAAGCTGATAAGCAACTTCAGGAAAGTCTCAGGATACAAAATCAATGTGCAAAAATCACAAGCATTCTTATACACCAGTAACAGACAAGCAGAGAGCCAAATCAGGAATGAACTTCCATTCACAATTGCTTCAAAGAGAATAAAATACCTAGGAATCCAACTTACAAGGGATGTCAAGGACCTCTTCAAGGAGAACTACAAAGCACTGCTCAGTGAAATCAAAGAGGACACAAACAAATGGAAGAACATACCATGCTCATGGATAGGAAGAATCAATACCGTGAAAATGGCCATACTCCCCAAGGTTATTTATAGATTCAATGCCATCCCCATCAAGCTACCAATGAGTTTCTTCACAGAATTGGAAAAAACTGCTTTAAAGTTCATATGGAACCAAAAAAGAGCCCGCATTGCCAAGACAATCCTAAGTCAAAAGGACAAAGCTGGAGGCGTCACGCTACCTGACTTCAAACTATACTACAAGGCTACAGTAACCAAAACAGCATGGTACTGGTACCAAAACAGAGCTATAGACCAATGGAACAGAACAGAGTCCTCAGAAATAATACCGCACATCTACAGCCATCTGATCTTTGACAAACCTGAGAGAAACAAGAAATGGGGAAAGGACTCCCTATTTAATAAATGGTGCTGGGAAAATTGGCTAGCCATAAGTAGAAAGCTGAAACTGGATCCTTTCCTTACCCCTTATACGAAGATTAATTCAAGATGGATTAGAGACTTAAATGTTAGACCTAATACCATAAAAACCCTAGAAGAAAATCTAGGTAGTACCATTCAGGACATAGGCATGGGCAAGGACTTCATGTCTAAAACACCAAAAGCAACGGCAGCAAAAGCAAACATTGACAAATGGGATCTGATTAAACTAAAGAGCTTCTGCACAGCAAAAGAAACTACCATCAGAGTGAACAGGCAACCTACAGAATGGGAGACAATTTTTGCAACCTACTCATCTGACAAAGGGCTAATATCCAGAATCTACAAAGAACTCAAACAAATATACAAGAAAAAAACAACCCCATCAAAAAGTGGGGAAAGGATATGAACAGACATTTCTCAAAAGAAGATATTCATACAGCCAACAGACACATGAAAAAATGCTCATCATCACTCGCCATCAGAGAAATGCAAATCAAAACCACAATGAGATACCATCTCACACCAGTTAGAATGGCAATCATTATAAAATCAGGAAACAACAGTTGTTGGAGAGGATGTGGAGAAATAGGAACACTTTTACACTGCTGGTAGGATTGTAAACTAGTTCAACCATTATGGAAAACAGTATGGCGATTCCTCAAGGATCTAGAACTAGATGTACCATACGACCCAGCCATCCCACTACTGGGTATATACCCAAAGGATTATAAATTATTCTACTACAAAGACACATGCACACGTATGTTTATTGCAGCACTATTCACAATAGCAAAGACTTGGAATCAACCCAAATGTCCATCTGTGACAGACTGGATTAAGAAAATGTGGCACATATACACCATGGAATACTATGCAGCTATAAAAAAGGATGAGTTTGCCTCCTTTGTAGGGACATGGATGCAGCTGGAAACCATCATTCTTAGCAAACTTTCACACGAAGAGAAAACCAAACACCACATGTTCTCACTCATAGGTGGGAACTGAACAATGAGATCACTTGGACTCGGGAAGGGGAACATCACACACTGGGGCCTATCATGGGGAGGGGGGAGGAGGGAGGGATTGCATTAGGGAGTTATACATGATATAAATGATGAATTGATGGGTGCTGACGAGTTGATGGGTGCAGCACACCAACATGGCATAAGTATACATATGTAACAAACCTGCACGTTATGCACATGTACCCTAGAACTTAAAGTATAATAAAATAAAGTAAAATAAAAAAAAGAAAAGAAAAGAAAAGAGGAATGGAGTCACCTTAAAGCTAATACCCAGACAGCTCCTTTTACATAAAGGAGAGCAAGAGAAAGGCAAGACTACGAATTTGAACCTGTGCTCTTCCTCAGCTCTCATTTTAAACCTTATTGGCCAAACCTTATTAATTAAAACTAATTTATTTATCTATAGAAATGTCAGTTACTGGCATGTAATAGTTCCTGAAACCGACAAGGAGAAGATATGTGAGTCAACCAAAATACACAGATCATTAGTGGGGATGTTAGGGCTTCAACGAAGCTCAGTTGAAAGTGTGGTTAAGTCAACCATTCCTTGATGCCTCACAACATCTACCTTGGTAAAACCTTAAAAATATTTCAACAAATTTCTCTGCTATTTCTTTTTAAATCCTGAGTACCTCTTGTTCAATGATTATCTCTGCATATCATTGAAAACATTACATTATTGGTGTTAAGAGGCTCTTGAAGTTATTTTTTTGGGCTTGTCTAATTTCTAATTTGCTCACACCTGCAACTATTTCTGAACTTCCATATTCCTCACTGGAGGAAATCTTTGAAAATAAAAAAGTTAATCTTCAGCTCAAAACAAGGTTCTGATGTTTCACTCTTGTATCTGTTAAATAGGCAATCTCTTTAGTACAAGGCACTGAACTCAAACCAGAAGGGAGGTCTTAGAGAAAACTTCACTAGCGCCCTAGGACCATCTGTATCTAGAAAAGGTAGGTTTAGTTAATAGAAATGGAAGACTACCAAAGTCCGTTTAACAAGAGAGTTGATTTTAGGCTTGTAAATTATATTTCCCTCCTATTTTATCATGCACATGAGTATTGTAAGAAAAGCCTAGGCAGTCTCTTTTAAAATATGCTAAATAAATCTAAGATAGATATATTTTAGATATGCCAGCCTTCATACCTTATAGTAAAAGGCAAGTCCATCTTAAATTTTACTCCAGGGGCTTAATTACTGAAGTCCTAAAATCACATGGCTACGAAACAGTACCATGTGTGAAACTGTAGCTTGAAATCTGAGGAAAAAGACAAGCTGAATTTCAGTTTCTCACATTCAGTAGGTTTGCATTTTCTCTCTTTGACATTTCACTGCATAGCCATGTTTTGTCTCACTGAATTACAGATTCTCCTTACTGCTCTTACTCAAATATTCTTGCTAACCATCTTTTGTTTCTCTTGGGGGCTGAAAGACCAACAATCTAAAAGTGCATCTTCTTCACATCTGTTCATCATTCTGTGACAGCTGCAGCATAACCTGGGTGGCATACCCATACACATCATATCCATGTTGATTGCAATGTGTTTCAGTAGTTTAAAAGCACATTAAAATAGATCTTTGTCAACCCCCAGAAATTGTGCTGCTCAGCAAGGAATACTTTACCAGTGACGAAGGACTCTTATTTTGCTCTTCCCCTCGTGATACACTGGAGAGTTTTTTCTTGTAAGCTGAGTGAACGAGCTGCCAGACATAGCTCCTGGAAATGCCTGGAAGAGACATGAGGTAAGAGGAAAACAGCAAACTTTGAAAGAGAGATCTGCCAGCCTGCATCACATCAACCACCCCAACCTGGGCTCCTCACACCGACTCAGTAACTTCAGTCTCCTGGCAAATCATATACCATAATTAACTGTCCTTAATTCAAATGAACATTTTATGGGCCCACAGGGTCTAGAGAGAAAATCATTAGCTTCACTCACTCATTTTCAGTTAATCAGCAACAGTTCACTCAACAGAACACTAATAGGGCAGCCTTGATTAGAAGTATAGGGGTATGATATTAATTGGCTTCTTCTAACAGGGATGAGGATGCTAAATGGCAAAGACCATCTGTAGCTCTGGAAAGGAAACACTTGAAAAGCACTTTTTGAAGGTAAATGATAAGACAGGAATGCTTTTTAATTTGTAACTCAGTCTACAAAGTATTTTATGTTTCTTTTGTCATTATTGTTTTGATTATTCCCTTCAGAGGCAAAAACTTCTTTTGAAACCCATGGTTTTAAGTGACATGTAAATGCTGAAGCCAGTTGCTATTTGACTAAATATTTTAGATTTTGACTTGGGGGCACAGTTTAAGATTATTGAATATTTGTATAAAGTTTATGCATATTTAAACATGTATGCATGTATATATACACATACTTACATATATATGTATGCGTGTGTATATCCTAGCAGAACACCAAATACACAGAATTTCTTGAACAGAATCACTTGATAAAAAGATGAAGCAAAGGCATTCTTCATAGCTGCTTTTTATTACATATGTCTTTGAAAACTTAAAAACACATGCTAAATAGCGTTTATACCAAGCTTTGAATGAAAGCACAAGGAGAAATTTCCTATTCAGTAAAAATCCAGTCAGAATTTTATTTACTGCAGTGAACCTCAATTATCCAAAGTACTTTGAGAATGGAGGATTTAGTTAATTTAATTTTCCTGCTAATTAAAATTTAAATCTAGTCTCCCCTTACTCTAATTTTAATTGTTAGATATTTTCTTAGCTTAGTAAGTTGAGCAAAGGGAATGTAATTGAATCATTGATCATTTAGGATTTTCACTAGGGTCATTAGGAAGATCGATTTTCATACTATAATACAACAGAGGTAGGTAAAACCAGCAGATTTAAATGAGTTGTAACTTTCTTTTGACCCTAAGACTATTAGGTGAGCACATTCCCTCTGTCTCTCTGTGTCTGTCTCGTGCTGTCTCTGTGCCTCTCTCCCTCTCTTAACTAAGTCTCTGAAATAAGCTTGCCGTGTTCTCCTTCCCCTTTAGTTTTTTCTAATGGATTAAAAACATATTATTATTTGAAAATGTCTTTATGGTATTTTAAAATTAATAAAAATAGTAATTTTGTAGTTCCTAAGGAAAATATCTCTTTGTCTCAATATCTTGCATAAAAATAAGTCAAAGAGCCAAGGTTTGAATCTATTATTCATTTGAGGGGAGCAGTACTTTAACACACAGAAATTAGAAGATAGCTGGAAATTGAAGAATCTATAAGATCCTTTCCAACTGTAACAACTAGAGTCTAGGACCAAGTATTAACCTCTCTCTTTTTACCTAATAGAATGTGTGATTTCTAAGGATTTTTGAGATCTTCATTTCTGTATCTTCTGAAAGGATAAACGATCTTGTTCAGATTTGGTAACATGGCATTAAAAACTAAAAACACAGAAATCCTGAACAGAATGTGAAGCCAAATAAATCTATAATCATATCAGAATATTTAACATAACTATTAGAAATGAACAGATGAAAAACAAAATGAATAAACATAGAATATTTAAATAAAAATTTCAAACTTGATCTAACATATATGAACATGTGTATATGTATATGCATATACATGTATACATATATGTACATATATGTCTGTGTATACATGTGCATGTGTATATATGTGTATGCATGTACATATATGTGTGTATATATGTGTGTGTATATGTATATATAACCCTGCATCCACTATAAAGGGCTATGAATTGTTTCTAAAACACATTAAACATCTGAAGACAAATCTTAAGAAGTCCTCCCCCAAATTATATAACACAAACAAAATTCTCTGACTATAAGTCACTTAAATTTAACAAGAAAATGATAGTTACACAAAAGAGTTACACATTTGGAAACTGAAATAGGCCCTTTTAAGTAATATGTGAATTAAGAATGAATCCAAATTTTAAAAAAACTGCAAGTATACACAAAGACAGTGAAAATCCTCCATAGTAACACTTGTGAAAGGCAAACAAAACAATACTCAGAGGTAAATTTATAGCTTTATATGTGGTTATGTATTTTTTTTATCATACTTTAGGTTGTGGGATACATGTGCAGAACGTGCAGGTTTGTTACATAGGTACACATGTGCCATGGTGGTTTGCTGCACCCATCGAGCCATCATCTAGGTTTTAAGCCCTGCATGCATTAGGTATTTATCCTAATGCTTTCCCTCCCCTTGTCCCCCACCCCCCGGCAGTCCCCGGTGTGTGATGTTCCCGTCCCTGTGTCCATGTGTTCTCACTGCTCAACTCCCACTTATGAGAGAGAACCTACAGTGTTTGGTTTTCTGTTCTTGTGTTAGTTTGCTGAGAATGATGGTTTCCAGCTTCATCCATGTCCCTGCAAAGGACATGAACTCATTCTTTTTTATGGCTGATTTTTTACATTTTTAAAAATAAGAATTCAAACTTAAGAGAAAAATATGTAGCAAGCTTAAAGGAAGAAACAGGAAGGAAATGATGACAGCAAAAGCAAAATATATATTTAAAATAGAATAGGGATAGAAAGAGAAATAATATAACCCAGACTTGGTACTTTTAAAAACTGGATGAAATGGACAAGCCCATAGCAAGCTCATTCAATTAAAAAAAAAAAAAAAAGACTGAAATTTTTAAAAAGTAAGAAAGAATTTTTACAGATTCTTATAGGGGGATACAACTGTAGTTAGAATGGGGATTTTAAAAATAAGAGAATCATAAACAATTTTATGGCAATACATTTTTAAACTTAGAACAAAATAATTTTCTTAAAAAGCACATTACAAAATTGGTTAATGAAGACAAAACCTAATCAAATCAACAATTAATTTTTTAAATTAAGAAATAAAAACTATTCCTCATCCCCACCCAAGGTATCAGTTGCAGTTTCACAGGAAAAGATACCCATCTTATGCAAGCACTTGCAAAAATATAAAATGAGGTAAATATATTCAATTATTTTTATGTAGCTAATAAAATATATTAAACCAGAAAATTTCAGTACAATTTAAGGATACTATAAGCAAATATAACTTAAGATAGATGCAAAAATACAGATAATTTATTGCAAAATGTAATTCAGCTATGTATTAAAATATATAATGAACAAGTAGTGTGTATTCCCCAAATTCAAGAATAGCTCAGGTTTTAAAATCTTGAATATAATGAAATATAATCTTTTAATAAAAGATTAAAGCAGAAAAGACAATCATCCCAATAAATATAGGGAAAAATAATTCAATAATATTCAAAATCCTTTGTTGTAAATTTTATCTAACTCTTATAGTAAATATTATAGTTAACATTAAAATTTTAGCATTGTTGTAACTGTTTTTACTCTGATCCTTAACACTTATCATTGTAATGAAGATCCTAGCCAATTCAGTTACTCTAGAAGAGGGATAAACTGAAAATCAAAAGGCAAAATTGTTTATCATAAATAATATTGGCTGCATGAAAATTTAAAACATTTCTAAACTCTTAATACCAACAGCAAGGCTTCTGTGTATAAGATTAATCACAAAAATCTATGGCATCCCTACAGTTCATTAAAATAGAAAATATCAGAATAAATATTTCATCCATGATAACAATTACATTTTTAAAAAGACAAGAAAAAGCTCCACCAAATGTTGTATAGTAATATTTCTAGAGTCTTTAAAATCTAATTCAACAATATAAAGCATGATATGATTGAATGGAAACCCATACCATGTATTATGGTGGTAAAATTCAATATTGAATAGACGTTTTTTTGCCTCAGAGTAATCTATAAATTCAGTGTAATTTTAACAAAGTCCTGAGAATTTGGCAAGTTAGCTGAAATTCATATGGGAAAGGAAAGGACCCAAAATAAAAACAATTTGGAAAAATAAAAGAGTAAGAATAAGGTCAGATTTCTTCCTCCCTTGCCATGTATCAAGGCTGATTACATAAACATCTATTAATCAAAACTCGATGACAGTGACAAAGTGCTAGACAAAGGTTAATGGAATAGAATAAAAGGCTTACACACACACACACACACACACACACACACACACACACAGTGGTTAATGTTTTACATAGATAGCTTTCAAAGAAATGCTTACATAGAGTATGCTTTCATAAAAATCAAGTCACTATAACTCCCATCATAAAATATTTTCCAGTTGGATTCAAGTCCTAAACAAGAAAGGCAAAACGTTATAACATGGTAATGAAGAATTACTTAAGATACAGAATCCTATATTACATATCCTATAAATTTAAACAGTGGATATAGTCCATGTTAAAATTTGTAAAATGACAAAAGTCATAAACAACGTTTAAAGCCAGGAGATATTTGCAGTACATATGACCAATAAATAAATATTTTCAAGAATATCTTTTTAAAATTCCTAACATCATTACAGAATAAGTTAAAAACCTAGTAGAGGATTGGACAGAAAATTCACAAGTGAGAAAATCTGTATGACACTTTAATATGTGAAAAGATACTTAGCCTCACTGACCATCAGCGGAATTCCAAATCAAACAACAATGAGATATAACTCCCTAATTACCAGATGAGCAATTATAAAGAATAATCAAATAATACCGGGCATCTGAAATGTGGAGAATAGAAACTTTCATATACTTGTGGGGAAAGCATAAGTTGGTATAAACACTTTGGAGGATAATATGGCAGTAGCTAGTGAACTAGAGGAGACTATCATGTGTGTTAGCAATTATACATCTGTTTATATACCTTTTGTATATTTAATCTACTTTGGAAGAGGCCAATTTCAACCTACTCCAAAGAATTCACATAAAGTTCCAAAGGAAAAAGAACTCACAGTTAAAATAATTTACAAAATCCATGAGGAAGCAAGGCATAATGGATGAGAACCAACAAAACCCAAGCAATAGAAACAGATCTAAAAAAACTTTCACATATCAAAATTATCAATACAGAATATAGAAGAGCAATATTTAATCTTATTAAAGAAAAAAGCACAGAAATATGAGCAATATACAAACTATGAAAAAAAAATTCAGCAGTGAGGCACAGTGGCTCATGCCTGTAATCCCAGCACTTTGGGAGGCCAAGCCTGGAGGATCACTTGAACTTGGAGTTTGAGACCAGCCTGGGCTACATGGTGAGACCCTACCTCTACTAAAAATTTTTAAAATAAGCCTGGCATGGTGGCATGCACCTGTGGTCCCAGATACTTGGGAGGCTGAGGTGGGAGGATCGCTTGAATCTGGGAGGTCGAGGCTGCAGTGAGCTATGATCATGCCACTGCACTCCAGCCTGGATAACAGAGCAAGACCTTGTTTTTTTTTTTTTTTTTTTTAAGCAAATTTGGCCAAGATTCAAATAGAACATTTTATGTAAAATAACTAAAAATTGAAGTCAATATTTTGATAAACAACAGATATGAACTAAATGAAAATAAAAGATATTGAATAAGAACATAGAATGAAGTATAGCCATTGTGGAAAACAGCATGGAGTTTTGTCAAACCCAAAATAGAACTACCGTATGATCCAGCAATCCCACTGCTGGGTATATATGAAAAGAAAGGAAATCAGTATATCGAGGAAATATCTGTACTCCCATGTTTATTGCAACACTACACAATGGCCAAGATGTGGAATCAACCTAAATGCCCCCATCTACAGATGAGTGGATGAAGAAAATGTGTGTATACATAGTAGAATATTATTGAGCCATAAAAATGAAGTCCTGACATTTGCAGCAACATGGATGCAACAGGAGGGCATTAATTTAAGTGAAATAAACCAGTCACAGAAAGACAAATATCACATGGATATCACATGTTCTCACTCATATGTGGGTGCTAAAAGAGTGAATCTCATGGAGGTACAGAATAGAATGGTAGTTGCCAAAGGCTGTGAAGGGAAAGGGGGAGAAAAGGATGAAGAGAAGTTAAGGGGTGCAGAAATACAGCTAGATAGAAGAACTAAGTTACAGTATTAAATAGTACAGTAGGAAAATTATGGTTAACAGTAATTTGTTGTATATTTCAAAATAGCTAGAAGGTTTATGTCCCCAACACAAAAGACAAATATTTGAGCTGATGCATATCCCAATCACCCTGATTTGATCATTAGACAGTGTATACAGCAATCAAAATATCACATGTACCCCCAAAATATATGCAACTACTATATATCAATAAAATATAAGTAAATAATATATGGATCTAAGCAAATGGCATAAAATGTGGCCTAAAATGATCAAAGTTGGAAAATGTAACAGTTTAAAATACACGAAAGAGTGAAAGTTTGAATAAGAGATCTAACTGGTAATTCAGAAGGCGATAGTAGGAAGTAGAAAAGGCAATATTCAAAAACAATGGCTGAAAATGTTTAAAATGTGGTTAATAAGAGAACACCAATTTTCTGATCTAGAAAGCCCAGTGAAGCTCTACAGAATATGTAAAATTAAATGTATATCGAGATACATCATAGTGAAGCTGTAGAACACCGTAAAAGGGGGAAAATCTTAAAATCAACCAGACAAGGAAGACAGATAACCTACAAAGCAAGAGTAATTACATAGATAGCTACCACCTGAGTAGCAACAATGTAAGCGAGAAGACTCTGGAATAAGATGTCAGTGTGCTAAGTGAAGAAACAACTATACCAAACAAATATATGTTTCTGGAGCAACAACCAAATGAAAACATTTTCACACAGGACTGAGGGAGTTTACTTCAAAAAGATCCTATCTAAAATAAAATTCAAAGCATATATTTTAGACAAATGGCAATGGTCCCATATTCAAGGTCCAAGATTGGGGATGGTATAACTGTAACATCCAATTTATGCTTGTGTGAGGAAATAGGTAAAACCAGAACACTTGACAGAAATAATATATACCTTAGGAAGGATAATCACATTCAAGTTTTTTAAGGTCCTTGTCTTGTTTCAAAAGGATAAATATTGATTGCCTCGGTATTTTCTTAAGAAAGAATGTTAAGGTCAGGTGCAGTGGCTCACGCCTGCCATCCCTCAGCACTTTGGGAGGCTGAGGCAGATAGATCACGAGGTTAGGAGTTCGAGACCAGCCTGATCAACATGGTGAAACCCCATCTCTACTAAAAATGCAAAAAAAAAAAAAAATTAGCTGGGCTTGGTCGCAGGCACCTGTAATCCCAGCTACTCAGGAGGCTGAGGCAGGAGACTCGCTTGAACCCGGGAGGCGGAGGTTGCAGTGAGCCAACATCGCGCTGCTGCACTCCAGCCTGGGGGACAGAATGAGACTCAGTCTCAAGAATAAAAAAGAGAAAGAATGTTAAAATTAATTGGGATAATATTTTTTTTTTAATTTACCTTATTGTCTCCAAAAGGTAGGGACAATGCAATGAGTAAAAAGGTACAAGAAGGTGTATGAAATAAAAAAGAAAAAAAGTAGAACAAAGTAAATAATTTAATTTACTTAATGTACTTAATAACTACAAATATATTAGTAATGATAAATATTGTTAAATGTTTCAGTTAAACACTGCCAAATGGATTAAAAACACATACGTTTATAAAACTCTGCTCTATACTATTGACAAGAAACACGTCTAAAACATAAGGACATGGAAAGAGAAAGACATACCAGGCAAATAGTAAGTAAAAGCAAGCTAATTTCATTGTACTCACACCAGGTGGGGTGAAAGAACAATAGGTCCTGTGGTGGTGACAGGAAGGTCAATTTACTAGAATATATAACAGTTTGAAACCTGTACATACCTAAGAATGCCGTCTCCAAATAACCGCAGCAAAATGACCAAGCCTCAAGATAAATTGATAAAACTACCGTTAGAGCAGTTTATCTAAACACTTCTCTATCAACAATTGATAAATTAATGGGAAACAAACAAAAATAGGGCCAACAGAAGCTTTCATTTACTTTTAGTGGAAATGTAAGTTGGTGTAAATATTCTAGAAACCAATTTTCTGCATTATGTGCACATATCCTGTGACTCAGCTATTCTATATTTGGTTATATGTCCTAGAAAAAATTTTGTACATATAACCAGGTGATATATACAAATATGTTTATAGCTACATTGTACACAATAGCAAAAACCTGTGGGAAAACAAATGTGCACAGAAGTAGAATGGATGAATATATGATGATATATTCATGCATTGGGATAACATAGGGCAATGAATTACTGCCACGCATCAGCATCTGTAAATCTCAGAAACATAATGAGAGCAAAGGAAGCAAGTCAGAGAAGAATAAAATATTGTACAATCACATTTATATAAGGTTCAATACCAGGTAAACAAAATAATGTGTATTTTAGTTATGTGTATATACAAAAATATAAAAGAAAAAGGAAGAGAGTAATCCTCGTAAGCCTCAAATTTAGGATACCTGTTACGCCTGTTGAAAGTGACAGGAGAGGTAAATACAATTGGTGAGAGGCACACTGGAAGCATTTAAGATACTATAAATTATTTTAACTTTAGTAATAAGTGCAATGCTGTTTATTCTTATTCTTTAAATTACATAGATTTTTAATCTAAAATATTTAATTGAAATATGACATACAGAAAAGTATTCATACCATAAGTGTACAATATGGTGATTTTTCATACAGTGAGCAAATTTATGCATGCATATGTACAAAAATGTACAAAAAGACCTGCAAGATACATTTTATGCATTCTTTTAAGGTATAATGTATTTCAAAATGTTTTAAAGGGCAATGGTGTGCAAAGATATGGACACACACATAGGTAATTATAATAAGCATTGACTGAAAAAAATTAATAATGATTAATTTGAGACATGGTTAAAACAAAATGACAGCAAAGTCTCAGGATACAAAATCAATGTGCAAAAATCACAAGCATTCTTATACACCAGTAACAGGCAAACAGAGAGCCAAATCATGAATGAGCTTCCATTCACAATTGCTTCAAAGAGAATAAAATACCTAGGAATCCAACTTACAAGGGATGTAAAGGACCTCTTCAAGGAGAACTACAAACCACTGCTCAGTGAAATCAAAGAGGACACAAACAAATGGAAGAACATACCATGCTCATGGATAGGAAGAATCAATACCGTGAAAATGGCCATACTGCCCAAGGTTATTTATAGATTCAATGCCATCCCCATCAAGCTACCAATGAGTTTCTTCACAGAACTGGAAAAAACTGCTTTAAAGTTCATATGGAACCAAAAAAGAGCCCGCATTGCCAAGACAATTCTAAATCAAAAGAACAAAGCTGGAGGCGTCACGCTACCTGACTTCAAACTATACTACAAGGCCACAGTAACCAAAACAGCATGGTACTGGTACCAAAACAGAGATATAGACCAGTGGAACAGAACAGAGTCCTCAGAAATAATACCACACATCTACAGCCATCTGATCTTTGACAAACCTGAGAGAAACAAGAAATGGGGAAAGGACTCCCTGTTTAATAAATGGTGCTGGGAAAATTGGCTAACCATAAGTAGAAAGCTGAAACCGGATCCTTTCCTTACTCCTTATACGAAGATTAATTCAAGATGGATTAGAGACTTAAATGTTAGACCTAATACCATAAAAACCCTAGAAGAAAACCTAGGTAGTACCATTCAGGACATAGGCATGGGCAAGGACTTCATGTCTAAAACACCAAAAGCAACGGCAGCAAAAGCCAAAATTGACAAATGGGATCTGATTAAACTAAAGAGCTTCTGCACAGCAAAAGAAACTACCATCAGAGTGAACAGGCAACCTACAGAATGGGAGACAATTTTTGCAATCTACTCATCTGACAAAGGGCTAATATCCAGAATCTACAAAGAACTCAAACAAATTTACAAGAAAAAAACAACCCCATCAAAAAGTGGGCAAAGGATATGAACAGACATTTCTCAAAAGAAGACATTCATACAGCCAACAGACACATGAAAAAATGCTCATCATTACTGGCCATCAGAGAAATGCAAATCAAAACCACAATGAGATACCATCTCACACCAGTTAGAATGGCAATCATTAAAAAGTCAGGAAACAACAGGTGTTGGAGAGGATGTGGAGAAATAGGAACACTTTTACACTGTTGGTGGAATTGTAAACTAGTTCAACCATTATGGAAAACAGTATGGCGATTCCTCAAGGATCTAGAACTAGATGTACCATATGACCCAGCCATCCCACTACTGGGTATATACCCAAAGGATTATAAATCATGCTGCCATAAAGACACATGCACACGTATGTTTATTGCGGCACTATTCACAATAGCAAAGACTTGGAATCAACCCAAATGTCCATCAGTGACAGACTGGATTAAGAAAATGTGGCACATATACACCTATACACCATGGAATATTATGCAGCCATAAAAAAGGATGAGTTTGTGTCCTTTGTAGGGACATGGATGCAGCTGGAAACCATCATTCTTAGCAAGCTATCACAAGAACAGAAAACCAAACACCGCATTTTCTCACTCATAGGTGGGAACTGAACAATGAGATCACTTGGACTCGGGAAGGGGAACATCACACACTGGGGCCTATCATGGGGAGGGGGGAGGGGGGAGGGATTGCATTGGGAGTTATACCTGATATAAATGATGAATTGATGGGTGCTGACGAGTTGATGGGTGCAGCACACCAACATGGCACAAGTATACATATGTAACAAACCTACACGTTATGTACATGTACCCTAGAACTTAAAGTATAATAAAAAAAATTTAAAAAAAAATGACAGGCTAGCTAGCCTGTAAGTCCAATAGTACAAGCAAGCAAAACTAGGAAAAAAAACAAACAGTGCATAAAGATCTGTTTAAAGGTGTTAGAGAGCTGCCAAGGCAGAAAGAAATGAGAAATCAATAACCGAGAGAGAAAAGAAGCCCATAGAGAAGAGAAGTCTTATAATTGGTGCCACTTTTCTCCTTGAGGTGTTTTCCAATTCTAGACTTGGACAGACTGAGAAGCTATGCATAACTAGTGTTATCTCATGAAGATGGGGAGGGAAGAAACGAGTTCAAAGCCCACCAAGGTAAAGATGCCCTGGTAAATACGCAAGAATTTAGTTGAGGTTCTCAAAGGGTATACCCTAGGATTGAGGAAAAATGAAAATTAGAGGAGTTCTAACAGCTGTACAAATTCAGCCTTGAATCAGCTCAACTCCTAATTGCATTAATGTGATCTGTTGCTGCCTAACTTACATGCTGGGGGGAGAAAAAGCATATCCTTTTTGAGGGACAATAACATCATCCCAAAAGTCAAATTATATCTACAGTTATTCGTATACAATACCTCCATATTTAATCAAAGCCAACTAGCCTGCAGAAGACCAGAATTCAGCAAAATTCAAGGGAAAACATGAACAATAAAAACAGACTAATCTGAGACCTAGCTAAGTTACTTAACACAAACTTTACCATTAATTTGATAACTATATTCAAAAAAATTAAAATAAAATGTGAACAGACAACTAGTAGGTCTTAAAATAATTTAAGATTCTAGGCCAGGCACGGTGGCTCAAGCCTGTAATCCCAGCACTTTGGGAGGCCGAGACGGGTGGATCACGTGGTCAGGAGATCGAGACCATCCTGGCTAACACGGTGAAACCCCGTCTCTACTTAAAAAAAAAAAAAAAAATACAGAAAAAAAAAAAAAAAAGCCGGGCGATGTGGCGGGTGCCTGTAGTCCCAGTTACTTGGCAGGCTGAGGCAGGAGAATGGCGTAAACCCGGGAGGCGGAGCTTGCAGTGAGCTGAGATCCGGCCACTGCACTCCAGCCTGGGCGACAAAGCGAGACTCCGTCTCAAAAACAAAAAAAAAAAATTTAAGATTCTAAAATTTAAAAATACAATAACCGAAATAAAAACTTGCTGGTTAGGCCTATTAGGAGATTAGACACAACTGAAGAGAGCATTTGTTAACCGTATGTAATACAGAGCAAGAGTAAATATCCAGACTGGATCACAAAGAGACAAAGGATGGAAAATACAAAACGAGCATGATCCTGGAATAGTGAAAAGGTGGTACATGCATTCAACTGGAATCCCAGGAGAGGAAAGAGCCAAATATGGAAAAGTCCATGCGCAAAGACACAAAGGCGCAGAATTTTCCAAAATTGATTAAAGCTATGAAGTCACATTCAAAACAAGCGTTACAAACTCCGAGCAAGTTATATGCAAGGATAACCATATTATTATTTAGAAATAAAACACCATCTGAACATATCATAAAACTGCTAAAAATGAAACTAAAAAAGAAAATCTTAAATCTGAAGCAACCATAGAAGGAAATTAGATGTGCTTCCTTCAAAGAGCAAAAGTAAGACTGAGAGTTGACTGTGTAACAAAATAAAATATTTCCTTAAAGTGCCAAAGAAAAATAATTGCCAGCCTAGAAATCAATATCTAATCAAGATGTTCTTCACAGTAAAACTAAATGCAGATATACACTATAGAAACTACAAAAGGAAAATCTTCAAAGAGAAGATAAATAAATCCCACAGAGAAGGATAAAGATGCAATAAGGAATGAAAAACAGTGGAAAGAGTAAGTATATGGGTAAACCTAAATAAATCTGACTGCCTAACACAATAGTAATATCTTAGACTGTTTTGAATATAAACAATTAAAATTCAAAAAAAGAACAGCATAAAAGCAGGAGAGGAGTAAAAGGAGTTAAAGTTTTATAAGGTCCTTCCATTATTCAGGAAGCTATAAAATTACTAAATTATTTTAAAGTTTGAAAAGTGATAGATGCAGGTTATAATTCCTGGAGTAAATTGTGAAGTGATAGTAAAAGATAGCATACTAACACACTAGCAGAAGGTAAAGAATGAAATATTAAAAAGAAAAAACAACAGAAGCATGAGAGAAGAGCAAAGGGACATACAACAATGGCAAATAGAATAAAATAGTAGATTTGATACTAAACATATGAGTAATCACATTATGTTACATGTAACAAACACTTCAATTATGTATGAAATACTTCAGTTAAAAGAAAACAATCACTAAGCTACTTACAAGAGATAGAGTTTAAATTGAAAGATACAGATAGGTTGAACATAAAAGAGTGCGAGGGAACATTTTAAACACTAACCAAAAGAAAAGTGAAATAATTTTACTAATATAACTAGAGAAAAGGAAGAACAATTCATAGTGATAAAATATTTAGTTTACCATGAGGATTTAATAATTTCATATTTGTGTGCATCTAACATATTTTTTAAAAAGCACTGAGATAAACACTAGGAACAATAAACAAATATACAATCTTGGCAGACAATTTAAACACATATATGTTAGTAACTGATAAAAGAAACCAAAAGAAAAATCGGGTAACATAGAAAATTAAAACTTATGATTCACAACTTGACTTAATTGACACATAGAGAATTTAGCACTCAACAATTACAGAATACACATTCTTTTCATGTGCAACACTAACCATATACTTGGGCATAAAGTAAGTCTCAACAAATCTCAAATGGCTGAAATGGCACAGAGTATATTCTCTGAACCTAATGTAATTAAGCTAGAAATCTGTAACAGAAAGTATAACCAAAAAAGGACTCATATGTTTGGAAATTAAGCAATATAATTTTAAATAACACATGGATCATTGAAGGAATTACAATGGATATTAGAAAATTGTTTGAACTGAAAGATAATGAAAATACTACATATAAAACTAAAGCCATATATAGAGTAAAATGTATAGCCCATAAAGACATTATTAGAAAAGAAGCAAAACTGCCAATCAACAATATAAGCATTCTTCTCCAGGTATTAGCAAAAATAAACATCAGATTAAATTCAAAGGAAGTAAATAACAAAAAGCAGAAAGTACTGAAATCAAAGTAAATGTTCAGTAATGAAGAAAAAACGCGTAAGGTGGTTCTTTGAAAAGACAAATGACATAGATAAACCCCTGGCAAAGTGAATGAAGAAAAAAGTGTGAAATAATAAATATAACAAATATACAAGGGGACATGACTACAGAAATTTCAGATGAGAGGATATTTTCAATAACTTTTTGGCAATAAGTAGAAAATCTAAATAAAGATATGCTAACAATTGAATTGCAATTTAAAACCTTCCCAAAAAGAAAATTCCAGGCTGAAGTGACCTGTTCAAAGATTTAAGGAATCAGTGTAATAACATGTCTTCCAGAGGATAAGGACAGAAAGATATTTCTCAACTAGTTTTATGAGACCGGCATAACCTTGTTACCAAAATCTGCCAAAGAAATTTCAAGAAAGAAAAGTTGCCCTAATTCTGTGTTGTAAATATGTATATAAAAATCTTAAATAAGATATTAACATATCAGATTATGTGATATATAAAATGCATATCATAACCAAGTAGAGTTTCTTCTTTGAATGCAAGGTTGGCTAACATTAGAGTAATCAGTCAATTCATTCACTAATGTAGCAGAATAAAGGAGAAGAAAAATTCACGATTATCACAATAGATGCAGAAAACAATTATCAACTTTAAATTTTAATTTAAAAAATCATTCGGAAACTAGGAATAAAAAATAATCTCCTTAATCTGATAAAGGGTATCTACAAGAAACCTACAGTAAACCTAATACTTTGTAAGCCTGGGTGTAATGGCCCATGCCTGTAACCCCAGCACTTTGGAAGGCCGAGGTGGGAGGATCACTTGAGGCCAGGAGTTTGAGATCAGCCTGGGCAACATAGGGAGATTCCCATTCTACAAAAAATAAAAACTAAAAACTTGGCCAGGTATGGTGGTACATGCCTGTCATCCCAGTTCCTAGGGAGGCTGGGGTGGGAAGATTGCTGGACCCCAGGATTTCAAGGCTGCAAGGAGCCATGAGTGTAGCACTGCACTCCAGCCTGGGCAACAGAATGAGACCTCGTCTCTGCTTGAATAAATATATACTGGATAATAAACTAGTGAAAGCTTTCCTTTTGAGATTAGGAAAGATGAGCAGTCTGTTACCACCTCTTCTATTCACCATTTTACTAGAGGCCGTAGCAAGTGCAATAAGGCAAAAAATAAAATATTTGGAAAGAAAAATAAGATGTTATTATTTTTAGGTGACATAATTGTGTAAGTAGAAAATACAAAATCAATAATAGGTATCCTATTCACGAATTTAGAAAAGTCACAGGATTAAAAAATCAATCATATTCCCATGTACCAGCAACAATCAATTAGAAAATGAAACTTAAAAAGGATAGACTACTATAGCACCAACAAACATGAAATATCTAGGAATAAACTTAAGAAATGATACGAAAGAATTCTACACACAAAACTATAAAATATTATTGAAATTGAAGACCTCAATAAATAGAGGAGTATACCATACCATGCTCATGGTTGATGTAAAGATATTAATTGTCCCCTAATTAATGTAATTAAATGTCATCATAATCAAAATCCCAGGAAGAGGGGTGTGTGTGTGTAAATTGCCAAGCAAATTCTAAAATGTATAATGGAAAAATCCAATATGTGATATGTAAAATGAATAACATATCATAACCAAGTAGGATTTCTTCTATGAATGCAAGGTTGGCTAACATTAGAGAAATCAATTCATTCACTAATTTGGCAGAATAAAGGAGAAGAAAAATTCATGATTATCACAATAGATGCAGAAAAAATTGAAGACCCAATAAAAGTCAAGAAAATCTTGTATGAGAGAAACAAAATTAGAAGCTTGTCACCAGTAGTAACCAGATTTACTGTAAAACTACATTAAGACAGTGTGGTATCTCTGCAAGGATAGACAAATAGACCAATAGAAAATAATAGAGTGAGAAATCAACTGACAAATATATGGACATTTGATTTACAATAAAGGTTGTAATATAGCAGTATGAGAAAACGTCTGGTCCTTTGAATAAATGGAAAAAAAATCATCTTAATCACCTTATACCACACACCAATATCAATTCCAGGAGGACTGTAGATCTAATGATGAAAAGCTAAATAAATCATCCAGAAAAAAAATAGAATAGCTTCATAATATTGTAATAGACACGATATTGTAATGATTTCTTAAACAAGACCCAAAAACACTTACCAGAAAGAGAAAAGTGATAGTCATTTTTTTTAGAGATGGGATCTCGCTATGTTGCCCAGGTTGGACTGGAACTCCTGGGTTCAAGTGATTCCCCCACTTCAGCTTCCTGAGTACCTGGAACTACAGGTGTGTGCCACCACACCAGGAAATATTTTTAAAGTAGTAATTTCATCACAAGAACCATTAAGACAGTAAAAGGGCAAGCCACAAATTGTTAGAAGATACTTGGAATACATATAAGTATCAAAGGGCTTGTTTGTAAAATTCAGAAAGAACTCCTACACATCAATTAGAACAAGGCAGACAACTCAGGAAAAAAAAAAATGCAAAAGTCTTGAACAGGTACGTAACTAACAAGAATAGCCAAATAGCCTATAAGCATATATAAAGATGCTTAATTTCATTAGACCTCAGGAAAATGCAAAGTAAAATCACAATGAATTCAGACCATCCAGAATAAGTAGAATTAAAACAATAATACCGAATGTCAGTGAGAATGTGGAGTAACTGGAAGCCTCACACACTGTTGTTGGGAGTGTAAATTGATACACTTTGTTTCTTGGAGGCCTGCTTGGCAGAATCTACTAAAGCTGAACATCTGCATATCGTATGGCCCATCAATTCCATTCCTAGCAACAAACCCAACAAAAACGCATACATTTGTGATGCACAAAATATGTACAATGTTCATTACATGATTGTTCACAATAGTAAGAAAAAGCAAGACAAAATGAAAATCCTGGGAATAATCCAAAGATCCATTAATACTAGAACAGTTAAATGAGTTGAAGTAAATTCATTCAAGGGAATGAGAATGAAAAAATTAGGGTTACATACAGTATCATGTGTTTTATATGAATCTCACAAAGGCAATGTTGAGAAACGGAAGGCAGACCCAATGAGTACACACAGTAAGATTTCATTTACAGTTAACTCAGGAACAGGCAAATTAATCTATGGTGTTAGAAATTGGGAGAGTGCTTACCTTTGGGGAACTGAGGTTAGTGATTAGAAGGGAGCATGAAGATTTTATGGGGGTACTGCCAATTTTGTATCTAATTACTTGAGTGTGTTTACTTAGAGAAAATTCGTTACACTTACCTGTGCTCTTTTGGGTATGTACACTATTTCCAGAAATGTTAACGGAATGAAAATAAGAGATAATAACAGGGATTATACGCCAGAGAATGAGAGTTGGGTAGAAATATTAACTAGCGTTTTCAAGTCAATTATACATGTTTTAACATATATAAAAGCAAGAATCAATAATCTCCCTACGTAGGAAGCCTGGAGCAAATATATTTCCTCTCTCTCTCTCTCTCTCTCTCTGTCTCACTCACTCTTTTACTCTGTTATGGTGCTTGTTTCCACTTTGTTTTTAGAAAGAGTTGAAATCAACACAAAGAACTTATTCTTGTCATAAAAATAAATATAGAAAATAAGCAGAACCCCTTCCCAAACCCTTCCCTCCACATACACACACCAAACTTTCCTATAAAGAAACTTTCCACGTGGAACTAATGAAGTTCATAACTATAATGGTTTCAGAAGACCAAATAATTAATTTTCTTTCCAAACATACAGATTTTAATTCTTTGTGGCTCTTCAAGTCTATCTAATACCTCCCAGAGAAAATTCTCATAATCCAGACACTAAATTTCTGGTTTGGCAGGATGGCTGATTTGCTTCTCTTTATAGTGTCTTCTATGCATACACAACACTGTGTCATGTGTCATGATCTCTTTGATTCCTTTGTGAAGGAATCTAGAACAGTAAGCAAATCCTCATGTTGAACTTTAGGTTTGGGAAGTGTTAGAATCAGTTTTTCATTTTTCAGGCAACTTCAGGGGTAACAAACTACAGATGTAGGAGGTGTTTCAGACAATGGAAGTCACACTAACCCTTTTTTTTTTTTTTCTTTTTGATTATATATACAGTCGGCCTTCTGCATCTGTGGATTCAACCAACTATGTTTAAAAAATAGTTGAAAAAAAAGCAATAAAAATAACAATACAGGCCAGGTGTGGTGGCTCATGCCTATAATCCCAGCACTTTGGGACGCCAAGGCGGGTGGATCACCTGAGGTCAGGAATTGCAGACTATCCTGGCCAACATGGTGAAACCCCATCTCTACTAAAAATACAGAAAATTAGCTGGGTGTGGTGGCGCATGCCTGTCGTCCCAGCTACTTGGGAGGCTGAGGCAGGAGCATCGCCTGAACGTGGGAGGCAGAGGTTGCAGTGAGCCGAGATCGTGCCACTGCACTCCAGACTGGGTGACAGAGTGAGACTCCGTCTCAAATAAATAAATAAGTAATAACAGTACAACAATTTAAAAATACAAATTTAAAAATCGACACAGCATAGCAACTATTCAACTATTTACATGCAATTTACATTGTATTAGGTATTATAAGCAATCTAGAAATGCTTTAAAGTATACGGGAGGATATGTGTAGGTTATATACAAATATTACACCATTTTATATAAGGGACTTGAGAATCCTTAGATTTTGACATCCACTAGGGTGGGTTGGTGGTAAGGGGGCTGTTGTGGAGCCCACTTCCCACAGATACCAAGGGACAACTGTAGTACATAGTTATGGGGCACAGTGGGATGTTTTGTCATATGTCTACACTGTGGAAGACAGTAACCTTTTTAGAGAGTTATTGGAATGAAGAATTCAGGCTGGGGCAGAAAAAAATCCTAAAATATAAGCAATATGTTTGTCTTAGGTTTTAATACAACCAATGTTTTTAAAAAGCAATTAATGACTTATTAACTATCACTATTTTCCACATTAACCATATTTTATGACATTCCTAAATTATTTAAAACTTTTTCTCACCAACCATGATGCCTACACAATGATGCCTGTTTGAAGGTCAGATGGGTAAGACAGGTTCTCGTTGCAAAACAGTTTGACAGTGAGAGGATCTCTTTACAAATAAAAGAAGAAAAGCTCAACAGAGAAGTTTGTGAATTAAGGCAGATAGCAGAGTACAGCGTCATCTTCAGACATTTGCTTCATCCTCATTAGTTACCTTTTCAAAGCAACTTCTTAGTTTACCAGATTATAAATTCACCATTCTTAACATCACAGTCGAAGTTATTTGCAGACCCCATCTGAATAATTGAGGCTCTGTATTTTAAGTCAAAGTGATTAGCTTTATTTTCTTTTCTAATTAAAACTGATTCTTTTATTAAAGAGAGACATTTCTGTTTTCATATTTTTGTTTTCTTAAAAGGGGCATTTCCACATGCCCTTCCCCACACACACACCTCTTGGCTTTTGAATACCCTCTTGCTTTGAATTTGATTCTGCAGTGAACCTGCAGATAATTAAACCATGAATACTTTCTGCACTATTTGAAATGTATGCATAATTTTTTTCAGTTAAAGTACCTTCTTTTTTAGAGCCCTGAATATTAAGGGCACACACCCAATATTTAAAATCGTTTGTATAATGAATACTGAGTAGAAAAAGGTATATCATTTTGATCTTAGTTAATCATTCTTTGACATTTACCTCCAATCCGGAATGACAAAATCTTGTACCTTAGAATTGCAAGGTAGTAATTATATTAGCAAATCCAGGGAGATCAACATAGTAACTTATGGTAATTTTTTTAGGTTTAATTACTTTAGTGGTTATTATTCCCTCTCCTCTCGCCTCTGTCTCTCTCCTCTCTTTCCTCTCTCTCCTTCTCAGCAGAAGACACTTAATTGTAGTGTATGCTTTAAAGTTAACCCTTGATTTTGTTCTTGAAGTGGTCCAAGTCAAATCTTACTTGCGACATCAGTGCCTTCCAGCCAAAGACCATCAGAGACCATAGTTATGGTTGAACAAAGTTGGGCTTACTGGCCCATTGTAATGAGGAAGACAGTACCTGATAGGAAACCATGAGGCAGCTCAATAAGAGGGTGTGAGAAGAGTGTTGTTATAGGATATGGGCTTTTTGGTGATTTTGTGGGGGGATTCAAGGAAGCATAGTTTTCCTGAGGGTTGGTTGTTCTCAAAAGGCAAGGAAAAGTCTATGATTATGATCTTAATTTTTATCTACAAGGTGAGAATTCTAAAGAGCAAATTTTAGGCTAGTAGAAAATACATGCAATTTATTTTTATGGCTATAAGGTGATACATGAAACTAAGAGTAAGGAGCTCTTAGTGAGTGCAGCAGATATCTCACAGGGGCAAATGAAGATTCAGGGCCAAAAGCATGAGAACGTGTCATTTGGTGAGTGGTTAGAAGGACTTATTATGGTCCCATCCAGTGCAATTGAAGTGATGTCCTTTCTGCTGAATTTTGAAATATTAATATATCCAGTCCCTAGGCTGTAGCCCAATAACATCTATTTTTGCAGCCATTAATTGAATGCCTTATTGCAGGCCATTAATATTTGTAATAGCATCCAAAATATGATCTAATCTATGAACATTTTCCACACAGATGGCCATTGCATTGCAGCAGAAAATCTTATGATCATACCTATTAGTATTTCTCTATTGATCATAGATCTCATGCTCAGAAATACTATTGACTACAATTATTATTTTCTTTTCATGATCCAGTGCCACAATTTGACCACTGGGAGCCCATTTAGGTTGGTTCCCTTTGATACTGCTGCAGAACTTTTGAAAGCATCCTTGCATTCGTATAACAAAATAATCAAGATGCAGTTTTGTTCTTTCTAGTAGATTGCTAGAGTCTACTAAAGATTTTCATTTGCACTCTAGAAATGGGGCTGCCACATGTGATTCTAACTATATATGTAGTTGGAATTCCACCAAATTCCAGAAAGGGCAATTTGTAATCAGTGAGTTTATCATCAGTGCTGTCTTCATTTGATTGTGGTTTTTAATTACTCTAATCCTTGAATTTTAATTATAAATGCTGCCAATTTAGCTTCATCATTATTAATTTGGCTTGGGAATTGTTATTTGTTCACCTTACAGTGAGTAGGGATACATATTTGCATCAACAATATTTTTTATGTATAATTTTCCAATAACTAGAAGTTAAGATGTATATGCATTGAAGTTCAAATATGAATTCATTGTTCCTTCATTTCTTGGGAAGTTGGATTCCTAAACTTCAAAAATGTACAAGGACTCTCAGAATCTTATTTAAAAACTCATATTTCTGAAAGTTAATAATGAGATTCATATACATTGCCAACAAAAAATTTTTACTACAAGTTGTTTATTTTGCATCTCTATAATTCTTGGTAATCATAGAATTCTTTTTCATTGTGAACAGTGGGATTTCACAGTAAAGATGGGCCATAGACTGAAAAAGTTGAAAAGATTGCTCTTAATGAAGTCTTTCTCCACTGGAACTTCATAAGTACCAGAGTATGTTGGGTGATTTTATTTTATAAAATATGCATATGACTTCCCACCAGCAATGCTGATACAATAGACATGTATATTATAAAAACTTTCTCCCTTTATTACTCTTTCCAACCTCATCTTCCTTTCCTACTTACCTAACCTTGAGAGTCACCACTGTTCTTAGTGTCTAGTCCCTAAAGGTTATGAATAGCTGTTAAGAATAGTGCTCAGTAGAAGCAAGGATCAGCAGTATGTGATATCTTTACAAAGGAGGGAGAGCCCACTGGCTGTTTATGCACCTTCAGGCCATAGGATATTTTGGAATAACATTCCTGGAACCGCAGATCAACCTTATGACTGTAAAGTTCTCTCTGCCTTCTCCCTCTGACTCAATATCCTTTTTAACAAGTACTGTGCTACAGATCAGTTACCATGGAGGAAAGAAATATACCTGTGGCTCAGTGTTACTTGAAATTGTGTGACCAGGACACCCTTCCACACCTCTCTTTCTTTAGAGTATACTTCTTGATTGTTGTGCTCCATCTTGAACCAGCTCATTTTACATAAAATACTATCATCAAGGTCTTATTAAAGTATTTTTCTTTTGAAGAAAACTTTTCAAAAGAAAAATTAAAAATCATTTCCTAGGTTTGGCTCTTGGGTCTGAACAATACCTCTAAAATGAAATCAAACATAAAACAGGCCTCTCAAAGCTACTGAAAAAGTCACTGGGTCTTTGAGCTCAACATAGCTCACATTTTACTGTGAAGGAAATACTGATTTTCTGTATTCCCCACCATGACCTTGCATTTGTGGTAATCATGGCAACTACCCAAATTGTGAGTTCTTTGTAAAGCCAACATGGCAAATTTATATTAAATTAGTTGGAGGAAACAGACAAGGGGGGGATATAGTCAGCATAACCATTTATGTCCTCTGACCATCCAGCACTTAATAATTCAAAGTTTTCCTTTATATCTTCCTCTGGTCCAGACATTCTCAACCTTGGCTGCACATTAGAATCCCCTGGGAAACTTTTTTCCCCCCGGGAAACTTATAAAATACCAGTGAGCTGAGATCTGGCCACTGCACTCCAGCCCAGGCGACAGAGCGAGACTCCGTCTCAAAAAAAAAAAAAAAAAAAAAAAAAAAAAAAAAAAAAAAAATACCAGTGCCAAAGGCCCATCTATACAGATGCCGCTTTTACTAGGTTTGAGAGGAGACCCAGACATCAGTATTTTTTTAATCCCTCATATGGTTCTAATGCACAGCCAAGATTGAGAACTACCGCTCTGACTTAATATATACCACCACCTTATTTGCGATGTTCTAGGTAGAGACAGTCTTCCCAAAGGTAAATATAACAATCTCCTCAAGTGGCTAATCAGTACAAATGCATCATACAACCTAAGAAAATTTTGAAGTAGACTCCACAGGGAAAGCAAAACTGGTATTGTATAAGGAAGAGTAGGACCAATAGGAAACATGTCTAGATAAAGGTAGGTTGCAGTATACTGTTCTAGAAGAGTTAGAGTAGAATCATACCTTTAACTGTGGCCTTAGCTCAGGAACAAATAACTAACTACGTGAGCTTGGGCCAGTCATTGCCCTTCTCTGGACCACATTTGCCTCATCTGTAAAATAAGAGGAGTTGATTCATTGATTTCTAATTCCCCTCCTCTTCTAAAATCCTGTGATGTCTAAAACACAAAAATCTTAAAGCATGCTATTCCAGGGCTCCTCCTCAAACCAAATAAACTAGAATCTTCAAGAGTGGAATGTGGATGTCAGTGGTTTTTAAATGTTCCCAGGTGATTCTAATATGCAACCGGAGTTGCTAACAGCTAGACTTTAGGAACCTGCCATGTGTGATTGTACATGGTATGGGAAAGAAGGAAAGAATAAAGAGTAAAGTCTTTCAAGAAAAATGAATGGGATAAAAATCAGTACCATTTTTATAGTTTAATTAAAATCTCATATTTTTCCATCTTTCTTTTGCTTCTTTTGTTTTTACCATATTCTTGGATCCTGGTTCAGTATTTGTTTTCCCTCTTCTCTCTTAAACCTGCCTTACTAAGACATTTCACTACCAATGAATATGTCATGTGAAGAACTGAGAAAGTGACCAAAAGTAGTATTGCTTGGTAAATACAGCTTACAAGATCTATTAGGAGAGATGTCACCAATATTGTAATGGAATACATTTTATTTTAATTTTCAGCTGTGAAGATGTGTGCTTTCAATAAGTGTATATTAAATGTAACTCACTACAAAAAAGGCCAGCATCTATAAAAAAGAGAGAGAGAGAGAGAAACATAGGTCAACAGACTGAATTTAGTCAGAAGGTAAAGGCATCTGTTTTATTACATAAGGTTGTTGAAAGCGTGGTAGCTTAGTCCAACAAAATACTGGGCATGTGGCCTGTTGTCTGGTGGGCAAAAAACAACAACAAAACAAACTTTTCCAGGTGCACTACATTAACTTCCAACATCTTCCTAATGCCTTCCTCATTTTTCCCATTGTTCACCCTGTTTCAGGAGACAGTTCTAAGAGTTCGCCCCCAAAAATTACATCTCCTAAAAGTCCTATCTAGAGCTATGATACCCCAAACAGTAGCCACTAGCCCCATGTGCCTACATAAATTTAAATTTTAATCAACTAAAATTAGAAATATTCTTCTGTCACACTGGCCCCATTGCACATTCTCAATAACCACACAGAGTTATTAGCTATTAGCTATCTTTGATGTCACAGACCATATCCATCATCATAGAAAGTTCTATTGGACGGGGCTTCTCTAGGGTCTCAGCAGTACAAAAGCCAAGCTTACTTGCTAACCAGAGGTAATTCAGTGTTCTTTTGGAGAGGTTGAGAATTGAGATTAATTCTCTGTGTCTCAGTTTTCTGCTCCAAAAAATGGATATAAGAATAATGATCAGTTCCAAAGGAAGGGTTATCAAATTATATTTAAGTTTCCTAAGTAGCATAATTATGAATAAAAACATTTACACATGGAAAGCAACTATGTTTGTAATTCATAATCTGGGAAAAACTAAAGCATAATATATAGAAGGATTGCCAGCGTTTCTCAAAATATAGTCCATGTGCCACTTCCTTTGGTCTCCCCTGCATTGCTTGTTAAAAATATGCATTTCTATGCCTTATCCCAGCGTTGCTGAATCCGAAAATTCGGAGTGGAACCGATGACTGGGCATTTTAACGAATCCACTGACCATGCTTATACATACTATTGTTTTAAAAAAATGCCTTTTTGGAAAAATAATCATTTGTAGCCCATCCCAGAGCCTTGTACTTTGTGAGTACCTCTTAATTTGACTAATTGAATGTATCACTCTTTTGGTCAGTTGGTGTTTTGCAAACACATTTGGGAAATAAGCAATTTCTCCAACAGTGAGATTACAACCATGATCCTGCAGGGAGAGTTAAATTGCAGTGTATTTTACACTCACTTCTGTGACTGGGCAGTACCATTGAATTTCGGTAATATTATTTAGCGTAGCTGTCATAAATTGGTCATTTGGGGCTAGCCAAATGATTACCTAGGAAATATTTCACACAGTTTATCAAAGAAGCTTTTGCAATTGGAAACAGCAGGAAAACACAGCCATTAAAAGAGAAAAAATGGCTATGTTTTTACAACAAAATAATTAGAAGCCATTACTGGCGCTGTTTAGATTTCAGTACCCCATCTATCTTACTTTCAATTAGAAACAATGTGCCCAAATAGGAAAAGTCTGGCTAAACATGAGTGCATTTTGACTGCACTGTTTAATAAAGTATGACCCCCATTGATAATAAAGTCTGTTGAAATGTTCTTTTAAGTACAACTTTTTTTTAGATAGTACTAGTTTTTGAGGTAGAGAGCTAGGTACCAAATTCACTAATTTATATCCCTTTATCCCTCATGATGACAGAATCTCAAAGATGGAATTTTTGAGTTTGTTAGACCCAGCTTCTACTCAATGTCTGAATCCCTCTCACAGTTTTCCCAGTGAATCGTGGCCCCCATCCCCATTTGAACACTTCCAAAAATGAGACAATCATTTCTTGCAGAGGAATCCATTTCCACTTTGGGATAGTCTTTGCTAATCCAAAACCAAAATCATTTGGTTTTAGTTCTGCCCTCTTGGATCATATAGCATAAATCAAATGCCTCTTTCCATGACCAGTTTTCCAGTAGTGGAAAATTACTAAGGTATTCCCCCTTGTCAACTCCATTGTGTGTTCAGGAATATTTTCTTTTAATTAACATATTCCAGCTTTCAGCTAATGGTGATGAAAATAGAACAAATCATTATACGTTTCTTCTACTTCAGAACACTTTCATATATTGCTTGTCTTAATTTAGGCAAGACTTGACAATTCATAGTTGCTAATTCAAAAAGACTTAACCAAGGGCAGAGATTGTCTTGACTAATGGATAGTCTTAAGAAAAAATATCCATCTCATCTAAACTCTAGTAGTTTATTGAATCTGGCAAAATTTCAATTTTTATTTATTAATTTAGCATATTTATCAAATGCCCAACTGCTACATGTAGGGACTCAACCATGAACCAGGAGCTTAAAATTTAGGAAAACAAACATTTAGATGCCTGGATAATATAAGACTTAAGCATTTTCTCTTTCGTTTATTGGCACTTACTTGGAAGGAGTGGAAGGAAGGCAGTCAAAACAGCAGAAAGGGTGCTAGACCAGTTGTCAGGGAAATCTAATTTTGTCACACTACCTCTGCCTTATAAATATACCAAGTGGCCTTCAGCAAGTCACATAGCCTGACTTGTCTGCATTTTCTATATTTTGCTTACCTCATGAATTTGTGTACATTTTGTTTTGTTTTAATCAGTTGAGATGGTTCTTGTCAAATGGCTTTCTTATTAAAGAGGATGAAGCATAGTATGCATATATATATATATATATATATGCTGTCAGTTTGCAAAGTTCTTCTCAAACATTAATCCTTAAATATTTTAAAAGATGTGTGAATTAATATGCCATTCATGAGGTAAACTGCAACTAAGATGAGATAGGCATTCAATTTAAAAATTATTACAATGAATTTTATCGTTATCTTTTATGTAACCATTTCCAGGTTGTTAATGTCTGAAAAAAAATTGTTTTGGCTCAAAGTCAAGTCCATTGTCTACTTTGTAGATACTAAAGCTAATTTGATTATAATATCAAAGAGGAAACTCTTTAACACCTTTAATTTTTTTTACAATAGTAAGCTGTTGTCAGTTTCCATGGTCTTTGCCAAAGTGATCAGGTAAGTAATTTTATGGGTCGTCTCATGAAACTTGTTTCCAATTTGACATTTTGCCTCCTACCATTTTAAAAATAGCTGCTGAAATACAAATATCAGAAAGAAAGAAAAAAAAAAAAACCTCTTGAATTAGCAGTTTGATCCTCTTCTTTGCTAGTTCCCTTTTCCTAGAGATATACTTTGTAATGTTTTAGTTGAGTTTTAAGTGTCTCAAATGGTGGTAGATCTGGCACTTCCTTGGTAGCATAGTTCACAGTCTAATAATCTTAATAGCTTTAATACCTTGAAATGTGTTAAATCCAGTGTTATTTGTTTGTGTAGTTTAAAATTTTCCATAGGGCTCTCATCACCCCAGCAAAAACAACTTTGTAATGGTCTCAACACTTTTTAATTGCTCAAATTTTACCTTTTGTTTTTAGTGTTTAAAAAGTTCGAAATGAGCATTTTAGTTTGTCCCACAAAGGCCTTCAGTGGTTATATCCAGTATCACTGTCAGCATGTTTGGCTCAACTTAATTTTACAGCTTTCTTCTCTTGTCTCTTCTGAGAAAAATTAAGTTGATTCTATGTATTCTTATTCAAGTTAAATAATGAAACTAATACTCTTGTTTACTACATACCAGGTAATGGCTATGCACTTCACAAGGGTTCTCCCAACCTTGATAAGGGGCTGTCCTATGCATTGTAGAATGCTTAGTATAATATTATAGCATCCCTGGCCTCTACTCACTAGATACCAGTAGTACTTACACCACAACCCCCACCCCATTGCAGCAACAACAACAAAAATGTCTTCAGACATTGCCAAATGTCCCCTAGGGGAAAAAAATCACCCCTTTGAGAACCACTGACTTACATGAGCTCATTTAACCCTTACAACATCCTGTGAAACAAATGTTATTATCTCAGTTTCATACCTAAAGAAAAGGCTAAAATAAGATATATCATTAATCTACAATTATGCAACTAGAAAATGGAGGAGCCGAGATTTGAATCCCTCTTCTGACTTTAAAGTTAGTGATTTTCCTAGTATCTAAACAACCCTCATTCAATAGTATGTTCACAAAGTTTCACTTTAATATATTTTAACACATTCAAGTTGAATAACATTATAGAATTTTTTGCACATTTATTTTTTATTCTATCTCAGTTTTTAAAATCCCTTTACATAGAGGAAAACAGTTTTACTTTCTTCAGCTTTATCAATTTCTGTATGAGGAGTCTTTGTTTTATTTATTATTCAGTATTTTATCATTGTCTTCTTTGAAGCCAGAATGGCTTATCTGACTTATCAGGACTTCATTTTGTCTCAGTTCTGACTTCTAAAATATTTGGGATCTCTCTCAGCTTTGCCTAATATACAAATTTCATTAGTGTTTTCTCTGTTACATCAATAAAATACTTAGTATTCCAAATGGCATACTCTTATTGCATGTCTCTTTCCAAAATATCTTTCTGTTTGGATTCTTGCTGGTATAAAACACATTCATTCCATCTAATTCATAGAATCCCAATTTTCCAGGAAGGTAGGAGCAGGTGCTGAGGAGAATCAGAGGAAGAGGATAAAGAACAGGTACACAGTGTGACAGTATCAGCAGTGGTCATAGAAAGAGCCTGGATTCCCTTATTTCCTAGAAGCACAAGCCTTAGAAGAAGTCAGAATACCACAAAATGCAATTTGAATTCAGTTTTAGTCAACATAAATGAAGAATATGAAAGCCATGGTTTACACCAAGGCTTGAGGTACTTGTTTCTACTTACTTACCTATTAGCTGCAGTGATTATCTGATTTAGATTTCAGAAGTCCAGCAATGGTCATATGCTTTCAGGAGAAAAGAAGGGCAAAATTTGTTCTTTTCTTTCTCGTTTTTCTTTTCTTAGTCCATCTTTTTTTAAAATTATTGTTATACTTTAAGTTCTGGGATACATGTGCGGAACGTGCAAGTTTGTTACGTAGGTATACATGTGCCATAGTGGTTTGCTGCACCCATCGACCCGTCGTCTACATTAGGTATTTCTCGTAATGCTATCCCTCCTCTTGCCCCCCACCCCCTAACAGGCCACAGTGTGTGATGTTCCCCTCCCTGTGTCCATGTGTTCTCAATGTTCGACTCCCACTTATGAGTGAGAACATGCGGTGTTTGGTTTTCTGTTCTTGTGTTAGTTTGCTGAGAATGATGGTTTCCAGCTGCATCCATGTCCCTACAAAGGACATGAACTCATCCTTTTTTATGGCTGCATAGTATTCCATGGTGTATATGTGCCACATTTTCTTTATTCAGTCTAGCATTGATGGGCATTTGGGTTGTTTCCAAGTCTTTGCTATTGTGAATAGTGCCTCAATAAACATACATGTGCATGTGTCTTTATAGTAGAATGATTTATAACCCTTTGGGTATATACCCAGTAATGGGATGGCTGGGTCAAATGGTATTTCTGCTTCTAGATCCTTCAGGAATGGCCACACTGTCTTCCACAATGGTTGAACTAATTAATACTCCCACCAACAGTGTAAAAGTGTTCCTATTTCTCCACATCCTCTCCAGCATCTGTTGCTTCCTGACTTTTTAATGATCACCATTCTAACTGGTGTGAGATGGTACTTAGTCCTCTTTTAAAATCTGGCATTCTAAGCAACACCAGAAAAAGCCAAACAGACAACAAAAAAATTGGACTCACTCTCAGCTTTCCCCCTGGTAGCCATAGTCAATATTTCTGAGGTAAACACTCCAATTTGTAGCAGAATGACAGTCAAAGGGTTTTGGAGAACGTTAAAAAAAGCAAGAGAACAAAACTACAACTGTGGACCACAAACTACTGAGGGACATCTACTAAATTACTTCAGGATTGTAAGGGTTTTCTTAAGGGTGATGAAAATAATGCACTTGTGTTTGGCTAAATTGTGAAATCTGCAACTATAATACGGAACAAAATTCATTGAAATACTGGGAGGCTGTCTGTGGCGTAAGTTTCATCAGCCCTTTTCTCTGACCAGCTGCAACTATTTAACAACTGGGTTAATATTTTGTAAATAACCTGTGAGTTTATTGAATTCGGTTTGTTTTCTTTGTCTGGTTTGCATGTGTAGTCACATTCAAAGTAACCTCAACAATTGAATGGTTTGGGCTAAAAGGGTACATGTCCTTGTAGTGTCCAGATAATCAGGACAAATTTGGGGAATGAGAGAGATAGCTTGATTTGTGCTGTTAAAAGCTTCTGTTTTCTACTTGATTATGCATGTCAATAGAATATATATGTGTTTAAAAGACTCAGGAGGGTTGAGGAAAGAGCCTTGTAGACATTGTTTAATAACAATACAAAGCTCAATATTGGAAAAGGCATGGCAAACACCTACTTGAAAGCAGAAAAAAAAAAGCTGTAATTCGGAATAGGAACAACTCCAGTCTCCAACTCCCAGCGCGAGCGACACAGAAGACCGGTGATTTCTGCATTTTCAACTGAGGTACTGGGGTCATCTCACTAGGGAGTGCCGGACAATCGGTGCTGGTCAGCTGCTGCAGCCTGACCAGCGAGAGCTGAAGCAGGGCGAGGCATCGCCTCACCTGGAAGCGCAAGGGGGAAGGGGATCCGTTTTCCTAGCCAGGGGAACTGAGACACACAACACCTGGAAAATCGGGTAACTCCCACCCCAATACTGCGCTGTAAGCATACAGGCATTCCAGGAGAATATATCCCACACCTGGCCGGGAGGGTCCCACGCCCACGAAGCCTCCCTCACTGCTAACACAGCAGTCTGCCGCGATCTATCCGCAAGGCAGCAGCGAGGCTGGGGGAGGGGCGCCCGCCATTGCTGAGGCTTAAGTAGGTAAACAAAGCCGCTGGGAAGCTCGAACTGGGTGGAGCTCACAGCAGCTCAAGGAAGCCTGCCTGTCTCTGTAGTCTCCACCTCTGGGGACAGCGCACAGCTGAAGACCAACAGGGGAAGTAGCGGGAGCCGGTGCAGACGCGAACGACTCTGTCTGACAGCTTTGGGGAGAGCCGCGGATCTCCCAACGCGGAGGTTGAGATCTGAGAACGGACAGACTGCCTGCTCAGGTGTGTCCCTGACCCCTGAGTAGCCTAGCTGGGAGAAATCCCCCACTAGGGGCAGTCTGACACCCCACACCTCACAGGGTGGAGTACACCCCTGAGAGGACACTTCCAAAGGAAGAATCAGACAGGTACACTCGCTGTTCAGCAATATTCTATCTTCGGCAACCTCTGCTGCTGATACCCAGGCAAACAGGGTCTGGAGTGGACCTCAAGCAATCTCCAACAGACCAACAGAGTCCTTCTGACTGTCAGAAGGAAAACTATCAAACAGGAAGGACACCTATACCAAAACCCCATCAGTTCGTCACCACCATCAAAGACCAGAGACAGATAAAACCACAAAGATGGGGAAGAAGCAGGGCAGAAAAGCTGGAAATTCAAAAAATAAGAGCGCATCTCCCCCTGCAAAGGAGCGCAGCCCATCACCAGCAACGGATCAAAGCTGGTCAGAGAATGACTTGGACGAGAGGAGAGAAGAAGGCTTCAGTCCATCAAACTTATCAGAGCTAAAGGAGGAATTACGTACCCAGCGCAAAGAAACTAAAAATCTTGAAAAAAGAGTGGAAGAATTGACAGCTAGACTCATTAATGCAGAGAAGATCATAAACGAAATGACAGAGATGAAAACCATGACACGAGAAATACGTGACAAATGCACAAGCTTCAGTAACCGACTCGATCAACTGGAAGAAAGAGTATCAGCGATTGAAGATCAAATGAATGAAATGAAGCGAGAAGAGAAACCAAAAGAAAAAAGAAGAAAAAGAAATGAGCAAAGCCTGCAAGAAGTATGGGATTACGTAAAAAGACCAAATCTACGTCTGATTGGGGTGCCTGAAAGTGAGGGGGAAAATGGAACCAAGTTGGAAAACACTCTTCAGGATATCATCCAGGAGAACTTCCCCAACCTAGTAGGGCAGGCCAACATTCAAATTCAGGAAATACAGAGAACGCCACAAAGATACTCCTCCAGAAGAGCAACTCCAAGACACATAATTGCCAGATTCACCAAAGTTGAAATGAAGGAAAAAATCTTAAGGGCAGCCAGAGAGAAAGGTCGGGTCACCCACAAAGGGAAGCCCATCAGACTAACAGCAGATCTCTCGGCAGAAACTCTACAAGCCAGAAGAGAGTGGGGGCCAATATTCAACGTTCTTAAAGAAAAGAATTTTAAACCCAGAATTTCATATCCAGCCAAACTAAGTTTCATAAGTGAAGGAGAAATAAAATCCTTTACAGATAAGCAAATGCTTAGAGATTTTGTCACCACCAGGCCTGCCTTACAAGAGACCCTGAAGGAAGCCCTAAACATGGAAAGGAACAACCGGTACCAGCCATCGCAAAAACTTGGCAAAATGTAAAGACCATCGAGGCTAGGAAGAAACTGCATCAACTAACGAGCAAAATAACCAGTTAATATCATAATGGCAGGATCAAGTTCACACATAACAATATTAACCTTAAATGTTAATGGACTAAATGCTCCAATTAAAAGACACAGACTGGCAAACTGGATAAAGAGTCAAGACCCATCAGTCTGCTGTATTCAGGAGACCCATCTCACATGCAGAGACATACATAGGCTCAAAATAAAGGGATGGAGGAAGATCTACCAAGCAAATGGAGAACAAAAAAAAAGCAGGGGTTGCAATCCTAGTCTCTGATAAAACAGACTTTAAACCATCAAAGATCAAAAGAGACAAAGAAGGCCATTACATAATGGTAAAGGGATCAATTCAACAGGAAGAGCTAACTCTCCTAAATATATATGCACCCAATACAGGAGCACCCAGATTCATAAAGCAAGTCCTTAGAGACTTACAAAGAGACTTAGACTCCCATACAATAATAATGGGAGACTTCAACACTCCGCTGTCAACATTAGACAGATCAACGAGACAGAAAGTTAACAAGGATATCCAGGAATTGAACTCATCTCTGCACCAAGCGGACCTAATAGACATCTATAGAACTCTCCACCCCAAATCAACAGAATATACATTCTTCTCAGCACCACATCGCACTTATTCCAAAATTGACCACATAATTGGAAGTAAAGTACTCCTCAGCAAATGTAAAAGAACAGAAATTATAACAAACTGTCTCTCAGACCACAGTGCAATCAAACTAGAACTCAGGACTAAGAAACTCAATCAAAACCGCTCAACTACATGGAAACTGAACAACCTGCTCCTGAATGACTACTGGGTACATAACGAAATGAAAGCGGAAATAAAGATGTTCTTTGAAACCAATGAGAACAAAGATACAACATACCAGAATCTCTGGGACACATTTAAAGCAGTGTGTAGAGGGAAATTTATAGCACTAAATGCCCACAAGAGAAAGCAGGAAAGATCTAAAATTGACACTCTAACATCACAATTAAAAGAACTAGAGAGGCAAGAGCAATCACATTCAAAAGCTAGCAGAAGGCAAGAAATAACTAAGATCAGAGCAGAACTGAAGGAGATAGAGACACAAAAAACCCTCCAAAAAATCAATGAATCCAGGAGTTGGTTTTTTGAAAAGATCAACAAAATTGACAGACCGCTAGCAAGGCTAATAAAGAAAAAAAGAGAGAGGAATCAAATAGATGCAATAAAAAATGATAAAGGGGATATCACCACTGACCCCACAGAAATACAAACTACCATCAGAGAATACTATAAACGCCTCTACGCAAATCAACTAGAAAATCTAGAAGAAATGGATAATTTCCTGGACACTTACACTCTCCCAAGGCTAAACCAGGAAGAAGTTGAATCCCTGAATAGACCAATAGCAGGCTCTGAAATTGAGGCAACAATTAATAGCCTACCCACCAAAAAAAGTCCAGGACCAGATGGATTCACAGCTGAATTCTACCAGAGGTACAAGGAGGAGCTGGTACCATTCCTTCTGAAACTATTCCAATCAATAGAAAAAGAGGGAATCCTCCCTAACTCATTTTATGAGGCCAACATCATCCTGATACCAAAGCCTGGCAGAGACACAACAAAAAAAGAGAATTTTAGACCAATATCCCTGATGAACATTGATGCAAAAATCCTCAATAAAATACTGGCAAACCGGATTCAGCAGCACATCAAAAAGCTTATCCACCATGATCAAGTGGGCTTCATCCCTGGGATGCAAGGCTGGTTCAACATTCGCAAATCAATAAACGTAATCCAGCATATAAACAGAACCAAAGACAAGAACCACATGATTGTCTCAATAGATGCAGAAAAGGCTTTTGACAAAATTCAACAGCCCTTCATGCTAAAAACGCTCAATAAATTCGGTATTGATGGAACGTACCTCAAAATAATAAGAGCTATTTATGACAAACCCACAGCTAATATCATACTGAATGGGCAAAAACTGGAAAAATTCCCTTTGAAAACTGGCACAAGACAGGGATGCCCTCTCTCACCACTCCTATTCAACATAGTGTTGGAAGTTCTGGCTAGGGCAATCAGGCAAGAGAAAGAAATCAAGGGTATCCAGTTAGGAAAAGAAGAAGTCAAATTGTCCCTGTTTGCAGATGACATGATTGTATATTTAGAAAACCCCATCGTCTCAGCCCAAAATCTCCTTAAGCTGATAAGCAACTTCAGCAAAGTCTCAGGATACAAAATTAATGTGCAAAAATCACAAGCATTCTTATACACCAGCAACAGACAAGCAGAGAGCCAAATCAGGAATGAACTTCCATTCACAATTGCTTCAAAGAGAATAAAATACCTAGGAATCCAGCTTACAAGGGATGTAAAGGACCTCTTCAAGGAGAACTACAAACCACTGCTCAGTGAAATCAAAGAGGACACAAACAAATGGAAGAACATACCATGCTCATGGATAGGAAGAATCAATATCGTGAAAATGGCCATACTCCCCAAGGTTATTTATAGATTCAATGCCATCCCCATCAAGCTACCAATGACTTTCTTCACAGAATTGGAAAAAACTGCTTTAAAGTTCATATGGAACCAAAAAAGAGCCCGCATTGCCAAGACAATCCTAAGTCAAAAGGACAAAGCTGGAGGCGTCACGCTACCTGACTTCAAACTATACTACAAGGCTACAGTAACCAAAACAGCATGGTACTGGTACCAAAACAGAGATATAGACCAATGGAACAGAACAGAGTCCTCAGAAATAATACCGCACATCTACAGCCATCTGATCTTTGACAAACCTGAGAGAAACAAGAAATGGGGAAAGGATTCCCTATTTAATAAATGGTGCTGGGAAAATTGGCTAGCCATAAGTAGAAAGCTGAAACTGGATCCTTTCCTTACCCCTTATACGAAGATTAATTCAAGATGGATTAGAGACTTAAATGTTAGACCTAATACCATAAAAACCCTAGAAGAAAACCTAGGTAGTACCATTCAGGACATAGGCATGGGCAAGGACTTCATGTCTAAAACACCAAAAGCAACGGCAGCAAAAGCCAAAATTGACAAATGGGATCTAATTAAACTAAAGAGCTTTTGCACAGCAAAAGAAACTACCATCAGAGTGAACAGGCAACCTACAGAATGGGAGAAAATTTTTGCAACCTACTCATCTGACAAAGGGCTAATATCCAGAATCTACAAAGAACTCAAACAAATATACGAGAAAAAAACAAACAACCCCATCAAAAAGTGGGGAAAGGATATGAACAGACATTTCTCAAAAGAAGATATTCATACAGCCAACAGACACATGAAAAAATGCTCATCATCACTGGCCATCAGAGAAATGCAAATCAAAACCACAATGAGATACCATCTCACACCAGTTAGAATGGCAATCATTAAGAAGTCAGGAAACAACAGGTGTTGGAGAGGATGTGGAGAAATAGGAACACTTTTACACTGTTGGTGGGATTGTAAACTAGTTCAACCATTATGGAAAACAGTATGGCAATTCCTCAAGGATCTAGAACTAGATGTACCATATGACCCAGCCATCCCACTACTGGGTATATACCCAAAGGATTATAAATTAGTCTACTACAAAGACACATGTACACGTATGTTTATTGCGGCACTATTCACAATAGCAAAGACTTGGAATCAACCCAAATGTCCATCTGTGACAGACTGGATTAAGAAAATGTGGCACATATACACCATGGAATACTATGCAGCCATAAAAAAGGATGAGTTTGCGTCCTTTGTAGGGACATGGATGCAGCTGGAAACCATCATTCTTAGCAAACTATCACAAGAAGAGAAAACCAAACACCGCATGTTCTCACTCATAGGTGGGAACTGAACAATGAGATCACTTGGACTCGGGAAGGGGAACATCACACACTGGGGTCTATCATGGGGAGGGGGGAGGGGGGAGGAGGGAGGGATTGCATTGGGGAGTTATACATGATATAAATGATGAATTGATGGGTGCTGACGAGTTGATGGGTGCAGCACACCAACATGGCATAAGTTTACATATGTAACAAACCTGCACGTTATGCACATGTACCCTAGAACTTAAAGTATAATAATAAAAAAAAAAAAAAAAAAAAAAAAAAAAAAAAAAAAAAAAAAATAATTAAAAAAAAAAAAAAAAAAAAAAAAAAAAGCTGTAATTCCTCTAAATAGTTAAATATAGAGTATGCATTATTTGCAGTGAATATTCTAAATGTTTTACATTCAGATTTTCCATTTTCAACTGAAATATGTCATGGAGAGGAGACAATGACTTGTTCTCTGTTTAGTATTCAATGAACTAATCATGTTTCCAGTTTATAGGTGTCTAACCTAAATTCCTAGATATCCTTGTGACTGGATGACAATATCACAAGTGATATGAAATGCTTGGAAGTAAGTTCTTTTAAAATTTGATTTGTTTGCCAAAATCCCATGAACATTTATTAATGTTTTGGTGTCAGATATGTGATAATCCTGTGTATTGTTTAGGTGTTGCCAAGCTTTGCATATTTTACTGGGGTTCCTTTTTTGGGTTGTGATTAAGGAAGTTAAGGAGATAAATAAAATGAGAAGTGATTTATTTGGATCTGTACAAACTAGAGTCTCTCTATAGCTCTATCTTAGCAATAGCACTTGTCTTGAGTTGCATTCTTGCAAAGGAGATCCTGAATCAAGGATTTGAGCACACATAGCTTGTTTGGTAGGTGATCCCAGCAATTACTGAAAGGAAAATGAAGAAATAGGACATAAAAGGGAAGGAAGCCAGTAGAAAGAAGTTGCATAATAGGTGGTTACCTCCTGAGGGTTACTGGAGTACAGTCCCACTGGGAACTTCTGTGAGACAGTGGAAGGAACATCTCAGTCCCGTTCTACCTATGGGTCAAGGAGGCTTGTGGTATTCCTGTTGTCGTTTACGGATGGCTGCTCCAGGAAGCCTAATTCCCCAGAATGGGCCCGCCCTATGCACAACTTGAGCAATGGCCGGAGACTGACCTCTGGTAGAGAGTGCTTTGTAGTAAGATGCCCTTGGTTCATGAGTAGGAGAAGTGACAGTAGCTGTGATATCATTAATATTCCCCAAAACACCAGAAGCCCCCTTTATGAAAAATTTAAATGGCAACTCAGAACTTTGGCCCACAAATGTGAAATCCAACTTCCATTAACTGCCCTTAAAAAAAAGAAAAAAAAATATTTTCCCAATGTTCCTCAAAACAGGTTATCCTACAAGAAAATCCAAAGAGCTCTTGTAAACAGATTCCCTCACCATTTTATTTTCCAGCTGAGCCTGTTGTATGGTAACTCAGTTAAAAAAAAAAGAAAAAAAAAAAAAGCCTCAGTGGTTGTGACTTGCTTTTCTGAATTTGCAGATGCCTGGGGTGCTTCATTTACACATGCACTTTATAACAGAAAGAGTAGTCCTTGGAGAGGAGTCATAGCAATCATTTTAATTAGCATCAACTTGAAGACTGTCCTTTCTTTCTCCCCGCCATTAACCCAAATGAACCAAGAGATAAGCTTATAAAGTTTTGCTACAGAGGTTTCTCAGCTGGCAGCTGATCAAAATGTGCAGAGGCAGTAATACTGGACAACGATTTCGTACTCAGGAAAAATTTTTAAATGTTAATTACACACCAGCTAAGAGGTGAAGAAGGTGCCATGGTTACTAGAATCATTACTAAGTTGTTGTCAACGCTGTTTGGTCTACCCTAAAAACCACAAAGACTTCAGAATAAAAATATTAATGTGCTTTCAGAAGATAAAGTTTAAAAAAATGTTCTTTAGTCTCTGAAGAGCTTATCTCTTCAAAACTATCCTTAATTTGTCTTGTCGCAGAGTTGAAGAAATCCTTAAATACGCAGCTCTTTTGGAATTAAAGAGAAACAGAACCGACACTGAAGTCGTGCAGCACAAGAAAAGAAGATAAAATATTAAAAACACATTTACTCCCATATGTACACTTTTGAGATCAGATTTTCACTTTAGGTGAAGTTATTAGGCCCATTCCATTTGGCCTAATTCTGTTTATTTTGCTTCTTTTAGGATGGTGTTTTTTGTTTTGTTTGTTTTTTTGAGACGGAATCTTGCTCTTGTTGCCTAGGCTGGAGTGCAGTGGCGCAATCTCAGCTCACTGCAACCTCCGCCTCCCGAGTTCAAGCGATTCTCCTGCCTCAGCCTCCCCAGTAGCTGGGACTACTGGCTCGTGACACCACACCTGGCTAATTTTTGTATTTTTAGTACAGACGGGATTTCTCCACGTTGGGCAGACTGGTCTCAAACTCGTGACCTCAGGTTATCCACCTGCTTCAGCCTCCCAAAATGCTGGGATTACAGGCCTGAGCCACCATGCCCGGCCGCTTTCCTTTTACCTTCTTTGGATCAGTCTTAGACTAATTCTTAGAATGGATTCACATGCTCCAAGAAAATGCCCATTGCATATTGGTACATTCTCATTCTTCTTTAAAATGGCCTAAGCACCTATAACCTGGATCAGGCAGTACCAGGAGGAAGTGGTAAGGGGAAGGACTGATATAAGGAGCAGAGCTCTTAATGACTGAGCCCTTTCTTGCAGGATAAGGCTTTCAGATGAGCTTTTTGTGATGGATTTTTGTAATCATCCTTTTGTTTCCCAGGAACAAGTTGTCTGCTGCTATATTTTCACAGTAACTAGTATAGTTTTGGAGATGCTCTTTTTACTTGCAAGTCAGATGGCACATTTTAAATCTTCTCTCTTGTAAAATGCCATAATAGAGAGCATTATATAAATTCAAGGCATGTACAATACTATGCATATTTTTTTTTTAATTTTTTTATCTCCCTCTGTCACCCAGGCTGGAGTGCAGTGGTGTGATCTCAGCTCACTGCAACCTCCTTCTCCTGGGTTCAAGTGATTCTCCTGCCTCAGCCTCCCAAGTAGCTGGGACTCCTCCCACCACAACCAACTAATTTTTATATTTTTGGTAGAGATGGGGCTTCACCATGTTGGCCAGGCTGGTCTCAAACTCCTGGCCTCTAGTGATCCACTCGCCTCGGCCTTTCAAAATGCTGGGATTATAGGTGTGAGCCACTGCGCCCGGCCGCACAATTTTTGTTTAATAAAAATAGATCATAGAGTCTTCTAGTTAGTGTCTACACAATCCCATAAAAACCCATGAAATATGAAACACTCAGGCAGTTAGGCAAGTTGTCCCAGCTTTATTAAACCAAGCATCCGGCATTCAGATAAGTCATTTAAATGCTTGATTACATTGTTTTGAAATTTGGTCTTGTGACTTGGTTTGGTGGCAGTAAAGCCCTGGAATCCCACTGATTCTCTCAAATTGTTGCATTTATTTCTGAGGAGCAATGCTCTCTTTAAGTTACTTTTCTAGCATTTCCAGATTAATTGGCATAGATCTTGACTGTTACATGTCTACATTTATTGATCATTGGGGAAATAATGCTAGGCTCATTTAAAGATGAAGAAATGTTAAAAACAAGGCTTTATGACTGTTCTGAAATGATATTAAACACTGCAATACCATGCTGAACTTGGGTTTTCTGGAAATATAAAGTCTGTATTATTTTTAGAAAATAATTTGAAAATTATTTTGGACCATCAAATGAGATGCATCACCAGACACTACATTTTGTAAACTTGAAGAACTTGGATGATCTTTCTTTTTCTTGTCCACTCCAGTTCTTTTTAAGTATTTCAAGCCTACGTAGATTTCCTTGGCATCTCCATGGGGATGTGTCTATTTCAGGACAGTCTGATGGTACAGTTGTAAAATGTGATTAGGGAATTTGAAAGAGAAGGAAGTTGGCTGAAGGTTGTTATCAATTAGATTAAAATTCAGATGAAAACTAAAGGCTACTGAGCTACTCAAATCGAGTAATGAATAATTGTCCATACTTTTTGAAAGACATTTAGAATGTAATTTCATTGTGAATTTTCATTAAATTGCAAAATGGCAGAAGGATCAAGTCTACCCAGACACCCAAATACACATACCTCTAGGGCAATGCAATTTTCTAATCTAAGGAGGAGTGGGGAATCAGTTGAGGCAGGTGTGGGGTTAAAATATAGTTTAAGCCATCATCATTGGATAACTCAGTGGGCCACAGAAACTCTTACCAAATTATGGCCCTTTATCTACCAATCCTAGTGACCTCACAGGCCTGAGAATGATGGAGGGAAGTTCCCCCCTATTTTCTTATTTACTAGAGAAAATAATGGAATAACCATCCCCTGAGACCAGCATTTGTCTCAACCTAACGGAGGGCCATTAGGTTCTTTGCTTATTTTTCTAATGGGCTGATATAAAATACTAATTTTCTCCAGTTTAAAATTTTATTGCAAATATTCCCTGTGAGCCTATAAGTGTATAACAACAATTTAATTGTTTTGAAAGGTAAAATGCAGAATAAACAGTTATCCACAAAATTGGATCATTTTCTCTTGTATTACTTTAATTACAGTCATTTTAACAGCTTCACCAATTGCATCTCTTATTTTTAAAAGCAAAATAATTGCATATAAATAATTCAAGCAAAGATGTGACCATGCAGGCCCAGAACCTTCTGATGGGTTCTAGTGATCCCAGAATGAATGATGCTTAATATCTATTATTAAACTCCGTAAACAGAGGTGAATGTATAGTAATATAAGTTTTCAGCATTGCCAATCCCACCAGAAGAAATTATTTCACCTGGTAATAGACCACAAACAGAGGGAAAATAGAAGAGTCAAAGAATTATAATAGAATCCCCCTTTAGAAATTGGGAATCGGAAATTCAGACAATTTTCAGTGATTTTACCCAAATTGCACACAAGAATCTATGATGAAAGTGTATTTTATATATCTGTTTATATCCCTGTGTCTGAGTTATAGAATGCTTTGTAATTAGACTGTGTTGTGTATCAGTCAGAAGTGCATTGAAGTATCCAACCACATCTGAGCTGGAACTTCTAAAGAAGATAAAGCAGTCAAATGCATTCATAGAAAACAGAAAAACTAAATTACAGATTCATTCTGTAAAAGGAACTCTTTAGCAGCTATGAGTCATAAACTGAAAATGCATTCTGTGTTTAATTGCAAGGAAACTAAAGCCAAATTAAACTAATTTGGCGTTATCATTTTTAGACATTAAGCAAATAATATTAAGGAAATAATCAACAGAGTGAAAAAACAACCTACAGAATGGAAAAAATGTGCAAACCACATATCTGATAAGTAGGTAATATCTTACTGATAAGGATGTCCTACAACTCAATAGCAGAAAAACCAAATAATCCAATTTTAAAATGGGCAAAGGACCTGAGTAGCCATTTCTCCAAAGAAGACATAGAAATGGTCTACTAGCATATGAAAAGATGCTCAGCGTCACTTATCAGGAAAATACAAATCAAAACCTCAATGAACTGTCACCTCACACCTGGTAGGATGGCCATTACTTTTCTTTGTTAAAATTATTTTATTCTAGATTCAGGGGTAAATATGCATATTTGTTACATGGGTATACTGTGTGATACCGAGGTTTGGACTTCTAATGATCCTGTTGCCCAACTAGTAAACATAGTACTTAATAGGGAGTTTTCAATCCTTGTCTCCTTACTTCCTTCCCACCTTTTGGAATCCCCAGTGTTTATTGTTTCCATCTTTATGTCCATATGTACCCAATGATTAGCTTTCACATATAAGTGAGAACATGCATATTTGGTTTTCTGTTTCTGCATTAATTCACTTTGAATAATGGCTTCCAGCTGCTTCCATGTTGCTGCAAAGGACATAATTTCATTGTTTTATGTAACTGCATAGTCTTTCATGGCGTATATGTACCACATTTTCTTTCTTTCTTTTTTTAATAGAGTCTTGCTTTGTTGCCCAGGCTGGAGTGCAACGGCATCATCTCGGGTCACTGCAACCTCCGCCTCCCAGGTTCAAGTAGTTTTCCTGTCTCAGGCTCCTGAGTAGCTGGGATTACAGGCGCATGCCACCACGCCAGGCTAATTTTTGTATTTTAGTAGAGACAAGGTTTTACCCTGTTGCCCTGGCTGGTCTTGAACTCATGAGCTCAGGCAACCACATTTTCTTTATTCAATCCACTGTTGATGGGTACCTGGGTTGATTCCATATCTTTGTTATCGTGAATAGTGCTATGATGAGCATACCAGTGCAATTGTCTTTTTGGTAGAACTTTTCTTTCCCTTTGGGTATGTACCCTGAAACTAGAAAACTTTTCCTAATCAACATGGAGTGGAGAATTTATTCACTGTCTTATTTGCAGAAATTTGCTGTCAACAAATAACACAGCTGCAGTAGAAAGTGTATAGCGTTTTGTAATAAATTGTCTGATGTTAATGTATAAATGGAAAAATAAAAACGGTAATGGGATTGCTGAGTTGAATAGTAGTTCTATTTTTGGTTCCTTGAAAAATCTCCAAACTATTTTCACTAGGGATAAACTACTTTGCATTCCCACCAGCAGTATATAAGCATTACCCTTTCTCCACAGCTTGGCAACATCTGTTACTTTTTGACATTTAAAAATAGAAAACATTATTTTTAAAAATAATAATAACAAGTATTGGAGAGGATGTGGATAAATTGGAACCCTTGTGCGCTGTTGGTGGGAATATAAAACGGTGCAGCCATTATGGAAAAGAGTATCAAGATTTCTCAAAAAATTTTAAGTGGAACTACCATATGATCCAGCAATCCAACTACTGAATATTTATCCAAAAGAATTGAAATCAGGATTTCAGAGAAATATTTGAACTCCCATGTTCATTGCAGCATTACACACAATAGTCAAGCTGTGGAAGCAACATAAATGTCCCTCAATGGGTGAGTTGATAAACTGTGTTATATACATACATGCATATGAAGTCCAGTGTATCCATTTGTTCTTTCATGGATCATACTTTTATTGTCAATGTAAGAAGTCTTTGCCTAACCCAGGGTCACAAAGCTTTTCTCCTATGTGTTCTTTTAGAAGTTTTATAGTTTTAGGTTTGACATTTAGGTCTATGATTTATGTTGAGTTAATATTTATATATAAGGTAAGATATGTATAAAATTTTATATTTTTGCATATGGATATTCATTTGCTCTGACATCTTTTAATGAAAAAACAATCTTTTCTACAATGAATTGCCCTTGCAACTTTGTCAAAAATTAGTTTGTGTATGGGGTTCTGTTTCTGGACTTTATTCCACTTACTTGTTTGTCTGTCTTTGTGGTAATGTTACATGGTCTGACATAATTATACTATGACTAAGACTTTATCATAAGTCTTGAAATCAGTTAGTTTTAGCTCTTCAACTTTGTTCTTCTTTTTGAAAATTGTTTTGCTCATTCAGGGTCTTTTGCATTTCTCTATGGCTTTTGGAATCAGCTTGTCAATTTGTATCAAAGAGCATGCTACAGTTTTGGACGGGGTTTTGTTAAATCTGTAGATCAATTGGAGAGAATTAGTATCATAACAATAATAAGTCTTATGACCCATAAAGGTAGTATAATGTCTCCATTTTTTAAGATCTTGTTTAATTTCTCTCAACAGTGTTTTGTAGTTTTCAGTATACGGATCTTTCACATATTTCATCACATTAATCCGAAAATATTTCATATTTTCATATTATTTTAAATGGTATTGTTTTTATTTTAATTTCTGGCTTTTTATTATAAATACATAAACATTTTGTATGTTGTTCTTGTATCAGCAAACTTGCTAAACTCACTTTTTAGTTCTAATAACTTTTTTTGTAAATTTCATCAGCTTTTCCACATTAGCAATGACTTCTATGAATAAAGACTGTTTTACTTGTTACTATTTCGCTTTTACAATCTGGAGGCTGTTTATTTAATTTTCTTGCCTGATTGCATTGTCTGGAAACTCCAGTATAATATCGAATGCAGAATGGACATCCTTGTTTTGTTCCTGAACTTAGAATACAATGTTCAGGGTTTTGCATTTAACTATGATGACAGCTGTAAGGTTTTTTAAATAGATGCCTTGTATAAGGGAAGTTTTCCTCTTTCTCTTTTGCTGTGAGGTTTCTTTTAAAAAAAAAATCAGTAATGAATGGTGGATTTATTAAATTCTTTCTCTATATCTACTAAGATCATCATATAGTTTTTATTTTAAAGTTTAGTTTGGTTTCTTAGTTTGGATAATACAGAACAGTTTCATTGCCCTAAAAATTCCCCATGTTTCACTTATTTGTCCCTTCCTCCCTCTACCCAAATTCCTGGCAACCATTGATATTTTTACTATCTCTATAGTTATGAGTTTTCCAGGATGTCACAGAGTTGGAATCATACAGTATGTAGCCTTTCCAGACGGGCTTCTGTCACTTAGCAGCATGCATTTAAGATTCCTCTGTATCTTTTCATGGCTCATTTCATTTTAGTGCTGAATAACATTCCATCCTAAGGATGCACCACAGTTTCTTTATCCATACACCTATCAAAGGACATCTTGGGCTTCCAAATCTTGGCAATGATGGATAAAGCTGCTATAAACATTCATTGCAGATTTGTATGTAGACATGAGTTTTCATTTCATTTGGATTAATACTGGGGAGCATGATCACTGGATTGTCCGATAATACTACGTTTGGTTTTTAAGAAACTGTCAGACTGTCTTCCAAAGTGGGTGTATCATTTTGCTTTCTCATAAGTAATGAATGAAGTTCTTTTTGCTTCACATCCTCACCAACATTTGGTGTTGTTAGTGTTTTGAATTTTAGTCATTCTAATAAGTCTATAGTGGAGCACTAGCAGGGATTAAGATGGCAGATAGGAGGCAGGATTAGCTTGCAGCTCCCATTTGGATGGACAAGAGCAGAATGTACAGACTCACATCATGAAGTTATGCTCCAAGAAATACCACAGGAACAAAGCAGGAAAGCTGAGAGCATCCACAGATGCTTTGAAGGAACTGGATCACTGCAGCACGCTCCTGTCTCATGGCCTGAGGCAAGATTTCAGCCCTGGTGACTGGCTGTCTAAAAATAGACTTAGTACTGTTGCAGGGCCACGGTGGGAGTGAGACTGGCCTTGAGGACTGCAGGCTGTGTGAGACCTGTGACTGCCAGCTTTCCCCCACTTCCCTGGAAACCTGTATGACTCAGCAGAGACAGCCATAATCCCTCTGGGAATATAACTCCATTGGACTGGGAACCACATCCCCATCCCCACAGCAGCTGCAGCAAGCCCTACCCTAGGAGAGGCTGAGCTCAGACCCACCTATCCCTGCCCCACCCTGGTAGTCAAAGACAAAGGTTGTAATCTCTTGGGAGCTCTGTGGCCCTGCCTACCATCTGAGAAACCTGAATACTAGGTTCTTTTGTCCCACGGGGTGCTCCCTTGGGCACTAGGGTAACACTAGGGCAAGTTTGCATCCCCCCTCTATTATCACAGCTGATGTGCTCTTGAAAGCACCACCTTCTGGCTGGAGACCAACCACAAAGCAAGCACACTAAACAAAAACACAACCAAGGACCCTCACAGAATCCACTTCACTTCCCTCCACTCCCCTGCTACTTCCACCAGAGCAGGTGCTGGTATCCATGGCAGCAAGACCTGAAGACAGATCACATCACAGGACTCTTTGCAGACACTCCCCAGTACCAGCCTGGAGCTTGGTAGCTCTGCTGGGTGGCTAGATCCAGAAGAGCAAAAACAATCACTACAGTTCGGCTCTCAGGAATCCTCATTCCTAGGGGAGGGGGGAGAACACAACATCAAGGGAGCACCCCAGGGACAAAAGAATCTGAACAGCAGCCCCTGAATCCCATATCTTCCCTCTGACATAATCTACCTAAATGAGAAGGAACCACAAAAACAATTCTGGTAATATGATAAAACAGGGTTCTCTAACCCCAAAATATCATACCAGCTCATCAGCAGTGGATCCAAACCAAGACAAAATCTCTGAATTTCCAGAAAAACAATTCAGAAAGGTGAATATTAAGCTAATCAAGGAGGCACCAGAGAAAGGTGAAGTCGACCTTAACGAAATCAAAAACATTATATAGGATACGAAAAGATAATTCTTCAGTGAAATAGCATAAATAAAAAAAAGAATCAACTTCTGGAAATAAAAGACACACTTAGAGAAATGCAAAATGCACTGGAAAGTCTCAGCAGTAGAATCAAACAAGCAGAAGAAAGAACTTCATAGCTCGAAGACAAGGCTTTCAAATTAACCCAGTTCATCAAAGACAAAGCAAAAAGAATTTTTAAAAAATGAACACAGCCAGCTGGGCGCGGTGGCTCAAGCCTGTAATCTCAGCACTTTGGGAGGCCGAGACGGGCGGATCACGAGGTCAGGAGATCGAGACCATCCTGGCTAACACGGTGAAACCCCGTCTCTATTAAAAAATACAAAAAACTAGCTGGGCGAGATGGCGGGCGCCTGTAGTCCCAGCTACTCCGGAGGCTGAGGCAGGAGAATGGCGTAAACCCAGAAGGCGGAGCTTGCAGTGAGCTGAGATCCGGCCACTGCACTCCAGCCTGGGCGACAGAGCGAGACTCCATCTCAAAAAAAAAAAAAAAAAAAAAAAATGAACAAAGCCTCCAAGAAGTTTGGAACTGTGTTAAACATCAAAACCTATGAATAATTGGTGTTCCTGAGGAAGAAGAGAAATCTAAAAGTTTGGAAAACACATGTGAGGGAGCAGTTGGGGAAAACTTCTCTGACCTTGCTAGAGATCTAGATATCCAAATACAAGAAGCTCAAAGAACACTTGGGAAGTTGATCACAAAATGATCATCGCCTAGGCACATAGTCATCAGGTTATCTAAAGTCAAGATGAAGGAAAGAATCTTAAGAGCTGTGAGGCAAAATCATGAGGTAACATTTAAAAGAAAACCTGTCAGATTAATAGCAGATTTCTCAGCAGAAACACTACAAACTAAGAAGGGATTGGGGTCCTATTTTTAGCCTCCTTAAAGAAAATTATCAGCCAAGAATTTTGTGTCCAGCAAAACTAAGCTTCACAGATGAAGGAAAGATATAGTCTTTTCCAGACAAACAAATGCTGAGAGAATTCGCCACTACCAAGCCAGTACTAAAAGAACTGCTAAAAGGAGCTCCAAATCTTGAAATGAATCCTCAAAATATACCAAAATAAAACCTCCTTATAGCATAAGTCTCACAGGACCTATATAACAATCAACAAATAGGATGATGAATAGAATAGTACCTCACATCTCAATACTAACATTGAATGTAAATGGCCTACATGCTCCATTTATTTTATTTTATTTTTTATTATACTTTAAGTTCTAGGGTACATGTGCATAACGTGCAGGTTTGTTACATATGTATACTTGTGCCATGTTGGTGTGCTGAACCCATCAACTCGTCAGCACCCATCAAGTCATCATTTATATCATGTATAACTCCCCAATGCAATTCCTCCCCCCTCCCCCCTCCCCATGATAGGCCCCAGTGTGTGATGTTCCCCTTCCCGAGTCCAAGTGATCTCATTGTTCAGTTCCCACCTATGAGTGAGAACATGCGGTGTTTGGTTTTCTGTTCTTGTGATAGTTTGCTAAGAATGATGGTTTCCAGCTGCATCCATGTCCCTACAAAGGACGCAAACTCATCCTTTTTTATGGCTGCATAGTATTCCATGGTGTTTATGTGCCACATTTTCTGAATCCAGTCTGTCACAGATGGACATTTGGGTTGATTCCAAGTCTTTGCTATTGTGAATAGTGCCACAATAAACATACGTGTGCATGTGTCTTTGTAGTAGAATAATTTATAATCCTTTGGGTATATACCCAGTAGTGGGATGGCTGGGTCATATGGTACATCTAGTTCTAGAAGATACAGAATGGAAGAATAGATAAGAATTCACCAATCAAGTTTCTGCTGTCTTCAGGAGACTCACCTAACACATAAGGATTCACATAAACTTAAAGTATGGGGTGGAAAAATATATCCCATGCAAAAGGACACCAAAAGTGAGCAGGAGTATCTATTCGTATAGCAGACAAAACAAACTTTAAAGCAATAGTAGTTAAAAAAGACAGAGGGATATTGTATAATGATAAAAGGATTAGTCCAACAGGAAAATATAATTCTAGATATATATGCTCCCAAATTTACAAAACAACTACTAGTAGACCTAAGAAATGAAATAGATGGCAACTAAATAATAGTGGTAGGCTTTAATACTCCATGACAGCACTAGACAGGTCATGAAGACAGGAAGTCAACAAAGAAGCAATGGAGTTAAACTATATCCTACAACAAATGGACTTAACAGATATTTATAGAACATTCTACCCCACAACTGCAGAATGTACATTCTATTCATCAGCACATGGAACATTCTCCAATATAGACCATATGATAGGCCACAACAAGTCTCAGTAAATTTAAGAAAATCGAAATTGTGTCAAGTACTCTCTCAGACCACAGTGGAATAAAATTGGAAATCAACTCCAAAAGGAACCATCAAAACTATGCAAATATATGGACATTAAATCTGCTCCTGAATGATCATTGGGACAACAATGAAATCAAGATGGAAATTTTAAAAATTCTTTGAACTGAACAATAATACTTACACAACCCTTCAAAACCTCTGGGATACAGCAAAAGCAGTGCTAAGAGGAAGGTTCATAGCATTAAATGCCTACATCAAAAAATCTGAAAGAGCACAAATAGACAATCTAACATCATACCTCATGGAACTAGAGGTACAAGAACAATTCCAACCCAAACCTAACAGAAGAAAGGAAATAATGAAGACCAGAGCAGAACTAAATCAAACTGAAACAACAACAACAAAAATAAATAGATAAATGAAACAAAAATCTGGTTCTTTGAAAAGAGAAATAAAATTGATAGACCATTAGCGAGATTAGCCAAGAAATGTATACACATACATACCATGGAATACTTCTCAGCCATAAAAAGGAATATAAAGCAGTGTACACCGCTTGGGTGATGGGTGCAGCAAAATCTCAGAAATCACCACTAAAGAATTTATTCTTGTAACCAATCACCACCTGTTTCCCAAAAAACCTATTGAGATAAAAAAAAAATCTTTTAAAATAAGTCTATAGTGATGTATCATTTTTCTTTTAAGGCCTTGCTAGAGATCTAGACATCTAGATTTTTGGCTGCTCCCTCTGGTAGCCAAAGACAAAGGTTTACTTTTGTTAACTGATGTACTATAAAGTATTTAGGTATTGTTTTCTTGCTATGTATTCAGCTTATGAAGTGATGTCTTTCATCACTTTTGAGAAATTTTAGTTCATTATCTCTGTAACAATCTCTGACCATTCTTCCTCCTCTTTCTTTCTGGGAATCCTTTTTATTGTGTCCCTAAAGTCTCTAATGCTTTTTTCTGTATAATCCCACATTTTATTTTTCCCCGATTCAGTCTGGATATTTTTGTTCTGATCCAAGCTCCAGTTAAGTAATTATCTATCCTTTGCATCCAATTTTCAATTAAAACAATCCATTGAGCTTTTAATCTTAATTATTTCCATTTCTGTAATTCCCATTTGACTTTTTAAGCTTTTAATTATCTACCAAAATTACCCATATTTTCTTTAAATTCTTTGAATATATTGACAATTGTATATTTGAAATCCTTGAACAACATGCCCATTATATGGAACTCTGGTGAGTCTGCTTTTATTGTCTGCTTTCTCTATTGGTTTTTGATCAAAACTTTCCTTCTTATATGTCTGGTTGTTTTTAAATTGAGTGTTCAACATTTTATATGGAAAAAATAAGAGATAATTCGTGTATCTGGATGATGTATTCTTCCTCCAGAGTGCATTTATTTTTATTTTGCCTCCATTGGGCAGGTACTTTAGGGGAACTAGGAATCCCAAAGTAACCTAATCCAATCAGAGAATATTATCCAAAACTAGGCTTTAGTGTCTCTGAGAGCTGGAACCTTCCATTTCCCAATTAGAGCGTAGTCCTTTAGAATTCTAACAGAAATACTGGAGTATATTATATGGCAGGAACCATCCTTATTAGTGGTCTTGAGCTCAACTTTGTGTGTGTGTGTGTGTGTGTGTGTGTGTGTGTGTGTGTGTGTGTGTGTGTATGTGTGTGAGACAGGGTCTTACTCTGTTGCCCAGGCTGGAGTGCAGTAGCACTATCATGGCTCACTGCAGCCTTGACTTCCCAGGCTTAAGTAATCCTCCCATTCCAGCCTCCCGAGTAGAACTCAAACTTTTGACTGAGGATCCCTCTGAGTCTATTGAAAGCTCGGTGCTGTCTGTCAGTCACTCAGCCACTGCTTTTGGAATTGTCAAAGGCCTTGAGGTAAAAAGCAGCACCAAACACCAGGCTCACTTCTCTGGCTTTTCCTCTCTATAGAATCTTAGTGCCGCTAATCCTTGCATCTTCATGGTTCTCCTATGCCTTCAAATAGAGCCTTGTAATATTTTTTCAGATTTTCTAATTGTTTGCAGTGAGAGTGTCATTACTTTGCCAGAAATTGAACTCCCTTTCAGCCTATGAGTGATAGACATAGTTTTAAACAACATTCATTGAGTGCTTCTCATGTGTTAGATGCTAAATAAAAGGCTCATACCTGTCTGACTTCATATAATCCCCAAAGTAATTCTGGGTACAAGAATTCTCATTTTGCAGACAAAGGTAAATACATTGTCTAAGAATGTATATCTAGCAAGCTCTAGATGTGAAATTTCATGCGTTTCATTCTATTTTTGTCCCCACAACTTATGCTGGATATCACCAATTATTTTCATGATAAATAAAACAAGTTTACATGCTAGAAAATACAGGACTAGTCACAGTTACTGAAGCTGAAACTTTCCCCAATGTCTAGCATTCTAGTTGGGTAGTATAGTTGTAGATCTGCTTCACTGTTTACTGCAACCTGTTTCTTATTTTTTCCAGTTTTTATTGGTAAAGTTTCCAAATGCACTAAAGAATAGAGTACAATGAAATGAACTCTAAGGGACATGTCATGTAGTTTCAGTCTCCTTTTTCTTTAATGCTGGATTCAGGGGATACATGTGCAGGTTTGTTATATGTGTATATTGTGTGATACTGAGGTTTAGGGTATGGATGGCCCCTTTACCCAGGTAGTGGGCATAGTACCCAATAGGTAGTCTTTCAGCCCACATCCGTCTCCCTCCCTGAGCCCTCAAGTAGTCCCCAGTGTCTATTGTTCCCATCTTTATGTCCAATGTTTAACTTCCAGTTATAAGTGAAACTTGTGGTATTTGGTTTTCTGTTTCTGCTTTAATTTGCTTAGAATATTGGCCTCCAGCTGCATCCATGTTGCTGCAAAGGACATGATCTCATTTTTGTATGGCTGTGTAGTATTCCATGGCATATATGTACCACATTTTCTTTATCCAATCCAACATTGATTGACACCTGGGTTGCCCAGTGATTTTATGTCTTTGCTTTTATGAATGGCTCATAGATGAACATACAAGTGCATGTGTCTTTTTGGTAGAATAATTTATTTTCCTTTGAGTATACACTCAGTAATGGGATTAATAGGTGAAATGGTAGCTCTGTTTTAAGTTCTTTGAGAAATCTCCAAACTGTTTTCCACGGTGGCTGAACTAGTTTGCAGTCCCACCAACAGTGTATAAGCACTCCCTTTTCTCTGCAGCCTTGCCAGTATTTCTTGTTTTTTGACTTTTTAATAATCATCATTTCAGCTGATGTTGAAATGATGTTGAAATCATATGTCATTGTGGTTTTGATTTGCATTTCTCTGATGAGTAGTGATGTTGAGCATTTGTTCATTGGCCACTTGTACATCTTCTTTTAAGAAGTCTATGTTCATGTCCTTGGCTCATTTTTTAAATTGGGTTATCTTTTGCTTATTTATTTGTTTGTTTCTTATAGATTCCAGATAATTGCCATAGCCTTTTAAATGACCCTCTACAAGTTATCCCCTAAATATTTTAGTATGCATCTTCAAAAATGTTTTTGCTTTATATTTTTTAAAGGTTCTATGAATGTACCTTGCTTGTAGCAAATTGTAGTTCTCTTTTTTTAAAAAAGGATCAGCATCCTCGGAACATCATTCTAGGAATATACTTAAGAGAACTGAGTATTTATAGTCACTAAAATACATATACAAAAATGTTCATAGAAGCTATATTCATAATAGCCCAAAATTGAAAACTACCCAATATCCAACAAGAGTAGAATATATAGTACATTCATACACTAGAACAAACTACTGCCACATACAGCAACATGAATTTCATACACATAATGTTGAATAAAATAAGCCAAACCAAAAAAATACATTGCTCCATTGATTTAAAATACTACACTACTCCATTGATTTACATTTCAAAAACAAGTAGAATCAATTCATGAGTGATAGATCTTAGAAAAATGGATAACTTCAGCTGAGAGGAACCCTTTTGGGATGCTGGAAATGTTCTTTATTTTGATTTTGGTGGAGATTACACAGGTAAATACCTATGTAAAAATTCATAGAGTTTGTACCCTTTGCCCTTTATTGAAGTATCACATTATACTTCAACAAAAAAGCAACTTTTAAAAAGGAGCAATAAGTATGCTTTAGCTCAGGAGTCAGCAAATTTTTTCTGTAAAGGGCCAGAGAGTAAATATTTTTGGCTTTGACAGATAGGATCTCAATCACAGCTATTCATTTTTAGCACAAAAGCAGCCATGAATGATACATAAACTCATGAGCCTGACTGTGTTCCAGTAAAACATTATGTATGGACATTGGCATTTAAATTTCATGTAATTTTTACTTGTCATAATATATTATTCTTTTTTGTACTTTTGAAAATCCATTTTAAAATATAGAAACCACTCTTAGCTCATGGGACATACAAAAACAGGCAGTGCACCAGATTTGACCAAGGACTGTAGTTTGCCAACCCCTGCTCTAAATATGTGTGTATAAACATATCAGCAATGTATATAGGAATACGGGCATGAGAATTTGAGCAGTTCTAGAAAACCTGGAGGCCAAAAGTAGAAATGACATTCATATGAGAAAGATTTATTTTAGGCTTTCTGTAATTATAGGAAGAGAATAAAAAGAGCTAGTGTTCCATGGTGATTAGTGACAGTGGTCAGTAACGGGAATGTATACTGTTTTTTTCACACTATGATTTACCATGAAAGTAAATAATGCTCTGGGATTGTTATCATTAGTCCACTGTAAAAGCATTTAATATTTTCTTCCCGTTGTGCTCTTTATTTACCTGAAAGTTTTACTACACACAGTGGTGACAATAGTAATTTGGGATTTCAGGGAGATGGCACTAAATGCAGGCAGCTTGTGCGTGGAATATCTCAAATGAACTTCTCCCAGCAGCCTATCTCCAAAGCAGATTCCTTTTATGAATGTTTTCCCGTGTCTTGGAGGTATTCACAGAAGTGGTGATAATAATAAGATTTGGCACTTATATGGTGTTTTCTCCTTTCAAAGTGCTTCTCTCTAAGAAGAACCTAAAGGGTACATTTTAAGTCCATCATCTTTTCACGGCAGTAGGAACCACAAATTTTAGTAGCTCCAGAGAATAGCAGTAGCCTTTTTAAAAGCATATACTGAGTTTGCTACCGGAAAACTCTGGCTATGATCAGCATTTTTCCTTCAAAAATGACGCATTGTACCTTTTAAATTCTGTGTTTTCTGTTCTTCCATTACACAAAATGCAGCTAATTATATAAATTAAACTTTACTCACATAACGTAATAATCTCTTTGTATAACTTATGTGAATAGTCATATTAGCAGAAATACTGCATATCTGCTTAGTCTAGACAATTATTTTTTCATGCTACCAAAATTTACTTAGTTCCTATATGATATGTACTAGAGGCATCAGGAGGAATTAGATAAGAGCTTCCTTAGGGGTCTCACAGCCTTGTGGGAGAGACAGACTTGGGGGATAGGCCCTATCTCTGACCTTTGTAGCTGGCTCTTTTTGATAATACTCTCCTTTGGACACATAGGTGCCAGCTTCTGACAACCATGCCTGTTCCAAGAATTGCCTGGGATAACACCTTGCTTTTTGAAGTGGGGTTCTCTTCTCCCTGTCACTAAACCACCACCATTACCTGCTCTGGCCTTTTGGCTTTAACCATCTGCTTTAATTTGACCTCTCTGGCTTACCAGACTCAGCTTCTTATTCAACTCAGCTATGCATCTTCCCTTGATTTCAGCCCTGAGGCTTCAGGAGAAAGGATTACTTCATTAGTCCTAGACCCAAAGGACCATGATAGCCTGATTGACCCCTGACCTGGTGAGAAGATTCTAGACATATATTACAAGTAGCGATAATATAATTGAGTTGAATAATTGCAACAAGGGGACAGAGGAAGGAGCCAAACTTCCTTGTGTGGCTATTGGTAATTGGGCCAATTTAATGCCTTCATCAGAGAATAAATATCGTCACCCAAAATAGAGAAAATATAGGCAATAATGACGTTTTGGCCTCTGTTGCCAGACTCAAACGTATAGGAAGCAAATTTTCCTGCATATATATAAGCAAGCAGAGTTTTAAATCTTACAGTCTATAGTTCACTGTTTCACTGATAATTTTGTTGATTGCTATATCAAAATTTTGAAATCTGGCTCCCTTAGTTTTTGAGTAGTTGCCTATTCTCATGCTTCAAGCTCAGGAAGTCTCTTACATCTGAAAAGCTGTTTTTCTTCCATCAACACAGTCTATTTTTCATTAAGCTGAGCAGGGTGGCTGAGCCAGCGAATAGAGCATCCAAAAGGATAATAACAGTGGGGTGTTCTCTTTGTGGGACTACATCAATTCAAGCAGGAAAATCAATGCACCTGGGGGAAGAGTACAATACTATTTCAGCATCATTAATGCTCAGAAGGTGGCAAAAATCAGAAGGTAAAAAACCTCACTGAACTTTGTTCATGCAGAGAAACAACAGGTGAAATGGCTAAGCCTCAGTCACTTAGAAGAGAAGGTCCATCTGAGAGGCATTCCCAGGTTTACTTTTAGCAACTCTAGCTACTGAAATTAAAGTCACATATTTAAAGTACTCTGGGCTTTTAAAAGACATTTCCATCTTTGTTTTTCATCACACTTACTTTGGAAGGAAAGCTAGATAGTGATATTTTATTTGCTTTCCTGGTAACAGCCTACAAGATGGGGAGTTCAAGAAGGAGAAAGTTGTGTCTTTGAAGCCAGAAATAGACCTTGTTAGAGGGAAGGGTTCCACTCAGTTGCTTTGCTCACTGAGCTGTACGATTTCTGTTACACAAATCCTTAGACTTTGAAGGTCTCCCTATTCTTACCACTATTGAAAAAACTGTTTTGGAAGCAAATAATCCCTGTGTCAACTTCCCCACATTAAATGGAATAACCACAGAGAGCTCAGAAGAATTATGCGTGCTAAGTCAGCCTCTTCTTGAAATGTGTAAAGTCCTCCTAGAAAGGAGAAATCCTTCTGATATTACCTGTTGTATTAGTTAGCTGTGCTACTGCAATGCTGAGTAACAAATTGAGCCAAAATTCTATGGCTTAAAGTCTGCAGATTGGCTATACCTCAGCTAGGCTAGATGGACTCCATGCTCTAGGTATCAGTCTCCAGGTTTAATTCAGGTATGTTCCCATGTTGCCACATTTTCCTTGGACCAGAGGCTACCTGAGATAGGCTGTTCTACAAGAGGCTAAACACAGACATGTAAGCACATTTAAAGCCCATGTGTCTGTCACAGCTGTTAACACTCCATTGGCCAAAACAAAGTCAGGCGCTAAGGAAATACACTCAGCCGACCTTGAAGACCAGGAAACTATGTGGATATATAAGGAAGGAAATGAAGTATTATGAGCAGTGTCCCAATCTACTTCCCCCTCCAAATAGAAGGAATATTCTCTGATTGGGACTAGTTGATTGCTATAGTAATAGGGAGTATTTCTTTTTGGCCAGTACATGAAAATGTATCTAGTTGCTCACCTGATTAGCCTAATTCCATGTATTAAAGCTGATGGGTATTGGCTGTTTTCCTGGGTAGTCATGCGATTCAGCTAAGTTAAAAAGAGGGGAAGTATTTTCTTGTGTGGCTTCAGAAAGCCTAAAGCTAGACTGTCCATTATGGTAACCACCTGTGGCTATCTGAATTTAAATCTAAATTAATTAAAATGAAATAAAATTAAAAATTCAGTTCCTCAGTCACACTAGCTCCATTTAAAGAACCCAATAGCCTAGCCAGAGCAAATTAGGCAAGAGAAAGAAAGAAAAGCCTTCTAAATTGGAAAGGAAGAAGTTAAATTGTCCTTGTTTGCAGATAACATGATCTTATATATAGAAAACTCTAACAACTCCAGAAAAAAACTCTTAAAGTTAATCAATGAGTTTAGTAAAATTGTAAGATATAAAGTTAACATACAAAAATCAGTAGTGTGTCTATACTAACAGCAACCTATCTGAAAAAGAACTCAAGAAAACAATCTCATTTACAATTGCTAAAATAAAATAAGGAATAAATTTAATCAAGGAGGTGAAAGATCTCTACACTGAAAACTATAAACCTGTGATGAAAAAAACTGAAGAAGACACAGATAAATGGAAAGATATCTGTTTTCATGAATTTGAAGAATTAATATTGTTAAAATGTCCATACTACCCAAAGCAATCTACATATTCAATGTAATCCCTATCAAAATACTAAAAACATCTTTCACAGAAATAGAAAAAATAATTTTAAAACTTGTGTGGTACCATACTACATATTCAATGTAATCCCTATCAAAATACTAAAAACATCTTTCACAGAAATAGAAAAAATAATTTTAAAACTTATGTGGTACCATAAAAGACCCCAAAGAGCCAAAGCAATCTTGAGCAAAAAGAACAAGATGCCAAATGTACCCACTGAGGAAAGGATAGTCCCTCAATAAACGGGGTTGGGAAGACTGCATACTCATATGCAGAAGAATGAAAATGACCCTATATCGTACCATATAGAAAAACAACTCAAAATATATTAAAGACTTAAATGTAAGATCCCAGACTATGAAAATTCTAGAAGAAAATTTCTAGGGAAAGCTTTATTATATTGGTCTGGGGAAACATTTTTTGGATATGACACCAAAAGCACAGGCAAAATATAGACAAATGAAATTACATCAAACCAAAAAGCTCTGCACAGCAAAAGAAACAATCAACGGAGTGAAGAGACAACCTACAGAATGAGAGAAAATATTTACAAACTATACATCTGATAAGGGATTAATATCCAAAATATATAAGGAACTCAAGTCAATAGCAAATAACCCAGTTTAAAGATGGGGAAATGACCTGAATAGACATTTCTTAAAAGAAGACATGCAAATTGCCAACTGGTATATGAAAGAAATGCTCAACATCACTAATCATCAGGGAAATGCAAATTAAAACCACAGTGAGATGTCACTTCCTGTTAGAATGGCTATTATCCAAAAGACAAAAGATAGCAGATTTTGGCTAGGATATAGAGAAAAGGGAACCCATGCGCACTGTTGGTGGGAATGTAAATTTGTACAGCCATTATGGAAAACAATATGGAGTTTCCTCAAAGATTAAAAACAGAACCGCCACATGATCCACCAATTCCACTACTGGATATATATCCAAATAAGTATGTCAAAGAGATATCTGCACTCCATTGTTTATTACAGCACTATTCTCAATAGACAAGATAGGGAATCAAGCTAAGTATCCATCAACAGAAGAATGGATAAAGGAAATGTGTGTGTGTGTGTGTGTGTGTGTGTGTGTGTGTGTGTGTGTGTGTGTGTGTATGTACACAATAGAATATTATTCAGCCTCTACAAAGGAGGAAACCTGTCACTTGCAACAACATAGACAAACCTGGAGGACATTATGTTTAGTGAAATAAACCAAGCACAGAAGACAAGTACCACATGATCTGACTCATATGCAGAATCTTAAAAAGTTGATTTCACAGAGCTAGAGAGTAGAATAGGCTGGGGAGTGATACTGAGGAGATGTTGGTCAAAGGATACAAATTTTCAGTTAAACAGGAAGAATAAGTTCAAAAGATCTATTGTATAACAATGTGACTATAGTTAAAAACAATGTATTGTATTCTTGACAAATGATAAGAGAGTAAGTGTTCTCACTACAAAAGTGCTGACTGTGTGAGGTAACACATATGTTAATTAGCTAGATTCAGTCATTCCACAATGTATATATACTTCAAAACATCACACTGCACTTTGGTAGGCTGAGGCAGGTGGATCACTTGAGGTCAGGAGTTCGAGACCAGCCTGACCAACATGGTGAAAACCCATCTCTACTAAAAATACAAAATTAGCTGGGTGTGGTGGTACACTCCTGTAATCCCAGCTACTTGGGAGGCTGAGGCAGGAGAATAGCTTGAACCCAGGAGGCAGAGGTTGCAGTGAGCTGAGATCGTGCCATTGCACTCCAGCCTAGGCAAAAAAAAAAAAAAAAAAAAAAGCGAAACTCCGTCTCAAAAAAAAAAAAAAACATGGTTGTACATTTTAAATACATACAATTTTCTCTGTCAGTTTCTTAAAAATAAAAGTCATGCATAAATCTGCCAAATATGCTCCACAGCACTCTTTACATGTTTATCTTTAGCATATTTTTTTAACAACTTCTCATTTTCCTTGATGGAACCTTCCTTGGAAGTAGAGGCTGCGTGTTTTCGCAAATACCCCCAGCATATGGGAAGTGACCAAAGATTGTTTGTTTAATAAAACAAAATAATTAAGCAAAGAGATGGCTAGAATGTTGAAGATGCTTACAAACTTTTATATCTTATTCAAAACATCAAGGAAATCTATAAATTTCACTAAACAATTAAGTGCCCAATAGCCACGTGTTGCTTGCAGCTACCACACTGGGTGGTGCAGGTCTTATTTATTGCCCTCATAGCACAAACCACATTTACTTTCTCTCTTTCCCTGGGGTGGACTAAATAATGTCCCCTAGAATGTGTGCCTCCTAATCCCCAGAACTTGTGAATATTACCTTATTTGAAAAAAAGGGACTTCGCACATGTGATTAAGTTAAGCATCTTGATCTGGGAAGATTATCCTAGATTATCTGAGTGCACCCAGTGTAGTCACAAAGTTTCCTATAAGGGAGGCAGGGGAGGTCACAGACAGAGGGTGATGTGATGGTGGAAGCAGAGGAACAGAGAGAAAGATATTTGAAGATGCTACATTCCTGGCTTTGAAGATACAGGAAGAGGCCATCAGTCAGGGAATTCAGGCAGCCCCTAGAAGCTGTAAAGGACAAGGGAACAGATTCTTCCCTGGAGCCTCCCAAATGAACACAGCCCTGTGGATCTGTTTTAGACTTCTCATATCCAGAACTAAAAGATAATAAATTTGTGCCATTTTAAGCCATTAATTTTATTGTACTTTGTTGCAGCAGCCATAGAAAACTAATAATACTCCCCATTGGAGCTTAAGATCTATGAGAGAGGAACTTTGTATGTCTCATTCACTACTGTATCTATAGCACCAAATATAGCGCCTCTCTAAGAGCAGGTACTTATAATTATTAGAGAATTAATGCGCATATGGATACAAGGCTAACATAAGCCCCCAAAGGCCCTACTAACATAAGATACCTTCCATAATCATGTGCCACAGATCCCAAATCTCTACCTTGCTGACTGAGGTGGGAAGAGAGGTAGAAGAAAAGAACAGAGGAAGAAAGGAAAGAAGGAAGGAAGGATGGAGGGAGGGAAGAAGGAAAGAAGGAGAGGACAGAAGGAGGGAGGGAGGGCGGGCAGGCCAGGGAGACCAAATCCTTTGTAACAGACACATCAATAACAATTAGCACGTGTCATACACTTTGAAGTTGCAATTCACCTTATATATTTTTTTAACACTTTTTTTTTTTTATTATACTTTAAGTTCTAGGGTACATGTGCATAACGTGCAGGTTTGTTACATATGCATACTTGTGCCATGTTGGTGTGCTGCACCCATCAACTCGTCAGCACCCATCAATTCATCATTTATATTATGTTAACTCCCAATGCAATCCCTCCCCCCTCCCCTCTCCCCATGATAGGCCCCATGTGTGATGTTCCCCTTCCCGAGTCCAAGTGATCTCATTGTTCAGTTCCCACCTATGAGTGAGAACATGCGGTGTTTGGTTTTCTGTTCTTGTGATAGTTTGCTAAGAATGATGGTTTCCAGCTGCATCCATGTCCCTACAAAGGACGCAAACTCATCCTTTTTTATGGCTACATAGTATTCCATGGTGGATATGTGCCACATTTTCTTAATCCAGTCTGTCACAGATGGACATTTGGGTTGATTCCAAGTCTTTGCTATTGTGAATAGTGCCGCAATAAACATACGTGTGCATGTGTCTATATAGCAGCATGATTTATAATCCTTTGGGTATATACCCAGTAGTGGGATGGCTGGGTCATATGGTACATCTAGTTCTAGATCCTTGAGGAATTGCCATACTGTTTTCCATAATGGTCGAACTAGTTTACAATCCCACCAACAGTGTAAAAGTGTTCCTATTTCTCCACATCCTCTCCAGCACCTGTTGTTTCCTGACTTTTTAACGATTGCCATTCTAACTGGTGTGAGATGGTATCTCATTGTGGTTTTGATTTGCATTTCTCTGATGGCAAGTGATGATGAGCATTTTTTCATGTGTCTGTTGGCTGTATGAATGTCTTCTTTTGAGAAATGTCTGTTCATATCCTTTGCCCACTTTTTGATGGGGCTGTTTGTTTTTTTCTTGTATATTTGTTTCAGTTCTTTGCAGATTCTGGATATTAGCCCTTTGTCAGATGAGTAGATTGCAAAAATTGTCTCCCATTCTGTAGGTTGCCTGTTCACTCTGATGGTAGTTTCTTTTGCTGTGCAGAAGCTCTTTAGTTTAATTAGATCCCATTTGCCAATTTTGGCTTTTGCTGCCATTGCTTTTGGTGTTTTAGACATGAAGTCCTTGCCCATGCCTATGTCCTGAATGGTATTACCTAGGTTTTCTTCTAGGGTTTTTATGGTATTAGGTCTAACATTTAAGTCTCTAATGCATCTTGAATTAATCTTCGTATAAGGAGTAAGGAAAGGATCCAGTTTCAGCTTTCTACTTATGGCTAGCCAATTTTCCCAGCACCATTTATTAAATAGGGAATCCTTTCCCCATTTCTTGTTTCTCTCAGGTTTGTCAAAGATCAGATGGCTGTAGATGTGTGGTATTATTTCTGAGGACTCTGTTCTGTTCCATTGGTCTATATCTCTGTTTTGGTACCAGTACCATGCTGTTTTGGTTACTGTAGCCTTGTAGTATAGTTTGAAGTCAGGTAGCGTGACGCCTCCAGCTTTGTCCTTTTGACTTAGGATTGTCTTGGCAATGCGGGCTCTTTTTTGGTTCCATATGAACTCTAAAGCAGTTTTTTCCAATTCTGTGAAGAAACTCATTGGTAGCTTGATGGGGACGGCATTGAATCTATAAATAACCTTGGGCAGTATGGCCATTTTCACGATATTGATTCTTCCTATCCATGAGCATGGTATGTTCTTCCATTTGTTTGTGTCCTCTTTGATTTCACTGAGCAGTGGTTTGTAGCTCTCCTTGAAGAGGTCCTTGACATCCCTTGTAAGTTGGATTCCTAGGTATTTTATTCTCTTTGAAGCAATTGTGAATGGAAGTTCATTCATGATTTGGCTCTCTGTTTGTCTGTTACTGGTGTATAAGAATGCTTGTGATTTTTGCACATTAATTTTGTATCCTGAGACTTTGCCAAAGTTGCTTATCAGCTTAAGGAGATTTTGGGCTGAGACAATAGGGTTTTCTAAATATACAATCATGTCATCTGCAAACAGGGACAATTTGACTTCTTCTTTTCCTAACTGAATACCCTTGATTTCTTTCTCTTGCCTGATTGCCCTAGCCAGAACTTCCAACACTATGTTGAATAGGAGTGGTGAGAGAGGGCATCCCTGTCTTGTGCCAGTTTTCAAAGGGAATTTTTCCAGTTTTTGCCCATTCAGTATGATATTAGCTGTGGGTTTGTCATAAGTAGCTCTTATTATTTTGATGTACGTTCCATCAATGCCGAATTTATTGAGCGTTTTTAGCATGAAGGGCTGTTGAATTTTGTCAAAAGCCTTTTCTGCATCTATTGAGATAATCATGTGGTTCTTGTCTTTGGTTCTGTTTATGTGCTGGATTACGTTTATTGATTTGCGAATGTTGAACCAGCCTTGCATCCCAGGGATGAAGCCCACTTGATCATGGTGGATAAGCTTTTTGATGTGCTGCTGAATCTGGTTTGCCAGTATGTTATTGAGAATTTTTGCATCGATGTTCATCAGGGATATTGGTCTAAAATTCTCTTTCTTTGTTGTGTCTCTGCCAGGCTTTGGTATCAGGATGATGTTGGCCTCATAAAATGAGTTAGGGAGGATTCCCTCTTTTTCTATTGATTGGAATAGTTTCAGAAGGAATGGTACCAGCTCCTCCTTGTACCTCTGGTAGAATTCAGCTGTGAGTCCATCTGGTCCTGGACTTTTTTTGGTGGGTAGGCTATTAATTATTGCCTCAATTTCAGAGCCTGCTATTGGTCTATTCAGGTATTCAACTTCTTCCTGGTTTAGTCTTGGGAGAGTGTAAGTGTCCAGGAAATTATCCATTTCTTCTAGATTTTCTAGTTGATTTGCGTAGAGGTGTTTATAGTATTCTCTGATGGTAGTTTGTATTTCTGTGGGGTCGGTGGTGATATCCCCTTTATCATTTTTTATTGCGTCTATTTGATTCCTCTCCCTTTTCTTCTTTATTAGTCTTGCTAGCGGTCTGTCAATTTTGTTGATCTTTTCAAAAAACCAACTCCTGGATTCATTGATTTTTTGGAGGGTTTTTTGTGTCTCTATCTCCTTCAGTTCTGCTCTGATCTTAGTTATTTCTTGCCTTCTGCTAGCTTTTGAATGTGTTTTCTCTTGCCACTCTAGTTCTTTTAATTGTGATGTTAGAGTGTCAATTTTAGATCTTTCCGGCTTTCTCTTGTGGGCATTTAGTGCTATAAATTTCCCTCTACACACTGCTTTAAATGTGTCCCAGAGATTCTGGTAAGTTGTGTCTTTGTTGTCATTGGTTTCAAAGAACATCTTTATTTCTGCCTTCATTTCGTTATGTACCCAGTAGTCATTCAGGAGCAGGTTGTTCAGTTTCCATGTAGTTGAGCAGTTTTGATTGAGTTTCTTAGTCCTGAGTTCTAGTTTGATTGCACTGTGGTCTGAGAGACAGTTTGTTGTAATTTCTGTTCTTGTACATTTGCTGAGGAGTGCTTTACTTCCAATTATGTGGTCAATTTTGGAATAAGTGCGATGTGGTGCTGAGAAGAATGTATATTCTGTTGATTTGGGGTGGAGAGTTCTATAGATGTCTATTAGGTCTGCTTGGTGCAGAGATGAGTTCAATTCCTGGATATCCTTGTTAACTTTCTGACTTGTTGATCTGTCTAATGTTGACAGTGGAGTGTTGAAGTCTCCCATTATTATTGTATGGGAGTCTAAGTCTCTTTGTAAGTCTCTCAGGACTTGCTTTATGAATCTGGGTGCTCCTGTATTGGGTGCATATATATTTAGGAGAGTTAGCTCTTCCTGTTGAATTGATCCCTTTACCATTATGTAATGGCCTTCTTTGTCTCTTTTGATCTTTGATGGTTTCAAGTCTGTTTTATCAGAGACTAGAATTGCAACCCCTGTTTTTTTTTGTTCTCCATTTGCTTGGTAGATCTTCCTCCATCCCTTTATTTTGAGCCTATGTATGTCTCTGCATGTGAGATGGGTCTCCTGAATACAGCAGACTGATGTCTTGACTCTTTATCCAGTTTGCCAGTCTGTGTCTTTTAATTGGAGCATTTAGTCCATTTACATTTAAGGTTAATATTGTTATGTGTGAACTTGATCCTGCCATTATGATATTAACTGGTGATTTTGCTCGTTAGTTGATGCAGTTTCTTCCTAGCCTCGATGGTCTTTACATTTTGGCATGTTTTTGCAATGGCTGGTACCGGTTGTTCCTTTCCATGTTTAGGGCTTCCTTCAGGGTCTCTTGTAAGGCAGGCCTGGTGGTGACAAAATCTCTAAGCATTTGCTTATCTGTAAAGGATTTTATTTCTCCTTCACTTATGAAACTTAGTTTGGCTGGATATGAAATTCTGGGTTGAAAATTCTTTTCTTTAAGAACGTTGAATATTGGCCCCCACTCTCTTCTGGCTTGTAGAGTTTCTGCCGAGAGATCTGCTGTTAGTCTGTTGGGCTTCCCTTTGTGGGTAATCCGACCTTTCTCTCTGGCTGCCCTTAAGATTTTTTCCTTCATTTCAACTTTGGTGAATCTGGCAATTATGTGTCTTGGAGTTGCTCTTCTGGAGGAGTATCTTTGTGGCGTTCTCTGTATTTCCTGAATTTGAATGTTGGCCTGCCCTACTAGGTTGGGGAAGTTCTCCTGGATGATATCCTGAAGAGTGTTTTCCAACTTGGTTCCATTTTCCCCCTCACTTTCAGGCACCCCAATCAGACGTAGATTTGGTCTTTTTACATAATCCCATACTTCTTGCAGGCTTTGTTCATTTCTTTTTCTTCTTTTTTCTTTTGGTTTCTCTTCTCGCTTCATTTCATTCATTTGATCCTCAATCGCTGATACTCTTTCTTCCAGTTGATCGAGTCGGTTACTGAAGCTTGTGCATTTGTCACGTATTTCTCGTGTCATGGTTTTCATCTCTGTCATTTCATTTATGACCTTCTCTGCATTAATTAGTCTAGCTGTCAATTCTTCCACTCTTTTTTCAAGATTTTTAGTTTCTTTGCGCTGGGTACGTAATTCCTCCTTTAGCTCTGAGAAGTTTGATGGACTGAAGCCTTCTTCTCTCATCTCGTCAAAGTCATTCTCTGACCAGCTTTGATCCGTTGCTGGCGATGGGCTGTGCTCCTTTGCAGGGGGAGATGCGCTCTTATTTTTTGAATTTCCAGCTTTTCTGCCCTGCTTTTTCCCCATCTTTGTGGTTTTATCTGTCTCTGGTCTTTGATGATGGTGACGTACTGATGGGGTTTTGGTATAGGTGTCCTTCCTGTTTGATAGTTTTACTTCTAACAGTCAGGACCCTCAGCTGTAGGTCTGTTGGAGATTGCTTGAGGTCCACTCCAGACCCTGTTTGCCTGGGTATCAGCAGCAGAGGTTGCAGAAGATAGAATATTGCTGAACAGCGAGTGTACCTGTCTGATTCTTACTTTGGAAGCTTCCTCTCAGGGGTGTACTCCACCCTGTGAGGTGTGGGATGTCAGACTGCCCCTAGTGGGGGATGTCTCCCAGTTAGGCTACTCAGGGGTCAGGGACCCACTTGAGCAGGCAGTCTGTCCCTTCTCAGATCTCAACCTCCGTGTTGGGAGATCCACTGCTCTCTTCAAAGCTGTCAGACAGAGTCGTTTGCATCTGCAAAGGTTCTGCTGCTTTTTTGTTTTTGTTGTTTAGTTGTGCCTTGTCCCCAGAGGTGGAGTCTACAGAGACAGGCAGGTTTCCTTGAGCTGCTGTGAGCTCCACCCAGTTCGAGCTTCCCAGCGGCTTTGTTTACCTATTTAAGCCTCAGCAATGGCGGGCGCCCCTTCCCCAGCCTCGCTGCTGCCTTGCGGTTAGATCGCAGACTGCTGTGTTAGCAATGAGGGAGGCTCCGTGGGCATGGGACCCTCCCGGCCAGGTGTGGGATATATTCTCCTGGTGTGCCCCTTTGCTTAAAGTGCAGTATTGGGGTGGGAGTTACCTGATTTTCCAGGTGTTGTATGTCTCAGTTCCCCTGGCTAGGAAAAGGGATTCCCTTCCCCCTTGCGCTTCCCAGGTGAGGCGATGCCTCGCCCTGCTTCAGCTCTCACTGGTCGGGCTGCAGCAGCTGACCAGCACCGATTGTCCGGCACTCCCTAGTGAGATGACCCCAGTACCTCAGTTGAAAATGCAGAAATCACCGGTCTTCTGTGTCGCTCGCGCTGGGAGTTGGAGACTGGAGCTGTTCCTATTCGGCCATCTTGCTCCCCCCCCCCCCAAATTCCCCTTTATATTTTTTATCTCATTTGAATTTCAACCACCCATGTTAAGTGAGCAGGCAGTTATTAATCCCATCAGCTTACAGAAGTTGCGGCTCAGACATATAATGTGTCATGCAACTAGAAAGTGCCTTATGCTCAAATCTTGTGATTTGAAACCTAGGTTTCTTTCCCTTATGCTAGAAATGACATCATGTGCAAAATAATTGGGAAGGCACTGGAAAAATTCACCCTGTTTCAAATTCAATTTAGCATTTTTCTGCTCAGTTTGAGTCAAGGTAGCTGGCAATTTTCAAGTCAAAGAAGACAACTGCAAAGAGAAGCAGACCTCAAACAGACTGGCTAAAATCAGATCACACAGTCCTTGTATACACAATCAAATATACTCCCATTTCAGAACTTAGAAACACGGTGTTTGTTGAAGAGCAAACTGCTTTCAGTGAGATATTTGAAAGCAAGGAAGTATGATTTTTAAAAAAATAAATACAAATTCCAGTATATATATTTGTCCAATACAAAGAAATGGTTATATTTGAAATGGTATATAAGTTGCTACATTATAGTCTTGATTTGACTTCTTATGCTTTGAAGCCTAAAAATATTTACTATCTTGCCCTTGATGTAAAAGTTTGCTGAACCCTTTTCTAGGCAAAAAGTTAGGGACAAGTACTTCCTATTTTTTCCTCATCCCTACCAGAGAAGTAAAGAGTGAAGGCCCATATCAGCACTTTGTTCTAATGATTTTCTATCCACTTGTCTGTGATTCAGCTCGTCCCTCATTCATACAGAGAAAGTTTTTAATCTCCTCTCTTTGGAACAACAAGAAGCTAAAGAAGTGTTCAGTTTTTATGGCTGTGTAATGAACCACTACAAAGTTTCATAGTTTTAGTTTCATGAAACAATCATTTTACCATCATCATCATCACCATCATTATCATCATCATCAATGTCTTATAGTTAGGATGGTTGATTGGCTTAAACTAGGTGATTCCAACTTGGGGTATCTCAGTCTGATGGCGGCTGGGGCTACAGCCATATCAAAAGCTTCCTCTGAGATGCGTGGTACCTAAACTAGAAATACAAACAGCTTAGGGATAAAACAGCTGGAGTATCTCTATCTCTAGGTGATCCTTCCATGTAATTTCTCCAGTATGGTGGTTTCGGATTAGCCATACTTATATGGTTACTCAGGGCTCCAAAGGTATGAGAGAGAGAGAGGAGAGAGGAGAGAGACACTCCAGGTAGAAACTGGACTGCCTTTTATGTCCTAGTCTTGGAAGTCATATTGTGTTACTGTAATCATTTTCTATTGAGACCTTATCTAATTACCACAAGCTTAGTGACTTAAACAACACAAACTTGTTATTTCACAGTTCCATAGGTCAGAAGTCCAGATGGGTATGGCTGGTTCCTCTACTCCTTGTCCATAAAGCTGACATCAGGGTGCCAGCCAGCCTGAAGGCTCGAAATTCTGGGGGAAATCTACTTACAAGATCATGCAGGTTGTTGGCCAACTTTAGGTCCTTGCAGTTGTAGGGCTGAGGTTTCTGTTTCCTTGCTGCCTGTCAGCTAGAGGTTATTCTCAGCCTCTAAAGGCCTCACACATACCCTCACTCATGGTCCTCTTCATCTTCCAACCCAATCATGACAGGCCAAGTCCTTGTCATGCTTTGAATATCTCTGACCTCTCTCTGTCTCTGCCTTTTCTGTCCTACTCTAGCTGGAGAAAGTTCTCTGTTTTGAGGGCTCCTGTGATTAGATTGGCCTACTCAGATAATCAGGGTAATCTCTCTATTTCAAAGTATGTGACCTTAATTACATTTGCAAAGACCTCTTTAAGATGCAACCTAAGATATCCACAGGTCACAGAGATTCGGGGTGGAGATCTTCCAAGACATTATACCTAACGCAGTTAATTCTATTGCATTCTATTTATTAGAAGTGAGACAGTAAGTTCAGTCTATCTTCAAAGGGAAGGCAATTAGGCTCTACTTGAGGAAAGCATCAAAGAATTTATGAACATATTTTAAATATCATATGGAGTAATATTTCAAGCACATTATTTATACCAGGACTTTAGTTTTTGGCAGCGCAAAAAATCAGAAATTAACATCCATTGTTTGTTTATTTTTAGGTCCTAGTATTTAGCCACATTTTAAATTAAAATATTGATGAGGTCATTGTAGATTCACATGTACATGTAAGAAATAATACCAAGAGGTCTCATGTGCCCTTCATTCAGTTTTTCCCAGTGTTAACATCTTGGCATAACTATAATATAACACTTGAAATATAATTTCAAGAAGATATTGAAATTAATACAGTCCACAATCTTACTCAGAACTTTTCCCACCTTGCATCTATTTTTGCTTTACTGAAGTGATCTTCTTTCCTTAGAACACAGAGGTAATGATTGGTTTGAAGGCTGGGGAATTGTAGTAAAACAAATAAAGGTATTGCAGGCACACAAAAAATAATAACATGTTGAGGAACATTTTACACATTCTACCATATCTATGCTTTATGTGGCAGATGAATGAGACTCTCAGGATGAATGCGGTATGGCTCCTACCTTCAAGGGTTCCATCTTTAATGGAAGAAATAGACTGACAGGACTGGCTAGCTTTCCACCAAAATTCATACTCCTCCTTCCATGGTAGAGAATTGTCCAACTCCCTTATATCAAGGTGAGACCATGTGAAAAATTTTTGCCAATGCAATGTAAGCAGAAGTGACCTGTATCACTTTTGGGCCAAGGCAGTTAAATAAAGGATATGTCTCCTAACTCTCTTCCCTCTTAGCCAAACTGAATATTGACATCCTAGCAGATCTTTGCTTCAGAGATGACAGAGCATCCATTAACCAGAGCATCCTCGAATGATTGCTTGGAGCAGATGTCCCCAAACCCCATTACTAGACCTTCATTGGACTGTTATATGAATAAATAATAAGTTTCATCTGCTGAAATGTTTAGGATTCTCTATTATAGTTGCAATACCCAAATTAATACACAGACCTAGAAACAAATAACAACAATACAATGTAAAGAGTACTGTGATGGATGTAGGGCATGATGGGAACACAGAGCTCACACTGGGTAGGAAGATGGCAGAGAAGTCACCAAAAGCATACTAGAGAAGTGTAATTTTAAAGGATAAGAAGAAATTGATTTTCTGGAGAGTGTGTAGGTGATAGGTGCCATTTTAAGCAGAGGGAACTAAATGTGCACAAACACACGGATATTCAGTAACGCATTAGGGAGTATCATATGGTTTAGTAGAGCTGAAATAGGGTGTATTGAGAGGTAATAGGGAGGGTGGGTAATTACAGAAAGAGTGATCTTGTGTGTCAGTCTGAAGTATATGTGTTTCATCAGAGTGAATGTGAGCTTCTTAACAGTGTTTAAGCAGGGGCTGATATGATTAAGCAATTTGAATATGTGAGACTCATAGGAGGAAAAATTTTTATCTTATGCAACCTAAGATAATGCAAACTCCAGAAGGGCAGTTATTTGTATAATATTTTAAATTGCATCTAAGTAGTAGTACTACAGTATTTCATCTACAACCATTCTAAGAATAATTTGGGGGAAGCACCTTGCTTCTGGATGACATTCAATTTAGGCTTTTAACAAAATTGTCTTTAGTTCAACTTCACTATAATGGATCTGAAACAAATGCTATGAAGACACAGAGTGCATTAAGATCTTTATAGAAGGGTCCTTTGCAAATGGGTATGCCATATTCACTAAATCCACTATGCATTATTCAAACCCAACTATTATGTCAAAACACTTTGCAAAAGGGAGACTAGTATTGCAAATATGGAAATGTTTAGATGCCCAGAATAAAACAATTACACGAAAAAGTCTTTTTAATTGAGATGTAATTCAAATATCATAAAATTCGGCATTTTAAGGTGTACAATCATTTGTTTTTAGTGTATTCGCAAAGTTACGCAGCTTTTACCACTATGTAATTCCAGAGCACTTTTATTACCCAAAAAGAAACCCATGCTCATTAGTAGTCACTTCCCATTCTCCTCCTCCTCTTCCTCCTCCTCCTCCAGTGTATGGAAATCACTAAAGTATTTTCTGTTTCTATGGATTTGCCTATTCTGAACATTTTATAGAATTAAATTATACAATATCTGGACTTTTGTGTCTGGATTCTTCCACTTAGTATAATGTTTTAAAGGCACATTCATGTTGTAGCATCTATCAGTACTTTATACCTTTTTATGGCCAAATGATATTTCATTGTATTGATCTCCATTTTTATTGATACATAATAGTTGTACATATTTATGGAGTACATGGCATATTTTGATACATGCATACAATGTGTAATGATCAAATCAGGGTAATTGGGTATCCATTAACTCAAACATTTATTGCTTCTTTGTGTTAGGAACATCCCAAATCTTCTCATCTAACTATTTTGGAATATACTATAAATTCTTAACTACGGTTGCCCTCCTGTGTTATTGGACATTAGAACTTATTCCTTCTACCTAACTGTATTTTTGTAGCCATTAATCATACTACATTTTGCTTATCCACTCAGTTAATCACATTTAGGTTGTTTCCACATTTTGGCTGTTATGATTAGCAATGCTACAAATATTCACATACAAGTTTTTGCATATACAATCATGTACCAGATAACAGTGTTTCAGTCAATGACAGACCACATATATGGCGGTAGTCTCATACGATTATGATACCATATTTTTACGTACCTTTCCTATTTAGATACAAAAATAATTGCCGTTGTGTTAAAATCGCCCATGGTATTCAGTACAGTAACATGCTTTACAGGTTTGCAGCCTGGAAGTAATAGGGAGTTTGATTCCATCCTTTCTCATTTTATGCTTTTACAAAAAGATAATGTGCTCTTCGAATGTATGATATGGTGATGGGCACCCATGAAGTGATTCAAGGTTTGTGGTTGAAAGTTCTACTACTGAGACTACTTTTTAATTTTTTTTTTTTTTTTTTTTTGAGATGGAGTCTCACTCTGTCACCCAGGCTGGAGTGCAGTGGTGTAATCTTGGCTCACTGCAACCTACACCTCCTAGGTTCAAACAATTCTCATGCGTCAGCTTCCCTAGTAGCTATGATTAAAGATGGGTGCCATGACACCTGGCTAATTTTTGTGTTTTTAGTAGAGATGGGGTTCCGCCATGTTGGCTAGGCTGGTCTCGAACTTGTGACCTTAGGTGATCCGCCTGCCTCAGCCTCCCAAAGTGCTGGGATTACAGGCATGAGCCACCGAGCCCGGCCCACTACTGAGGCCTCTTGTTTTGAAGCACAGGCTTCTCAGATCATGAAAGTCATTAACATTACTGCTATTACATAGTAGCCTAGGTATGTAGTAGACTATATCATCTAGGTTTGTGTATGTACACTCTATGATGTTCACACAACAACAATATCTAATGACACATTTCTCAGAATGTATCTCAGCATTAAGCGATGCATGACTGTATGTTTGAGATTCTTTTGGATATATAACTAGCAGTAGAACTTCTGGGTCATATGGTAACTCTGTATTTAACCTTCGGAGTTATTGCCAAACTGTTTTTCACAGAAGCTTCACCATTCTACGTTCCCACTAGCATATATGAAGGTTCACACTTCTTTACATTTTCACCAAGTGTATTTTCTGTTTTCTTTCTTTAATTATAACTATTCTTGTGGGTGTGAGGTGGTATCACATTGTAGTTTTGATTTGCATTTCCCTAATGACGAATGATGTTGAGCATGTACCTATTTTCCATCCGTATATCTTTGGAGAAATGTCCATTCAAGTCCTTTGCCCATTTTCAAGTTGGTTATTTGTCCTTTTGTTGATGAGTCATAAGAGCTCTTTATTCTGGTTACTAGACCTTTATCAGATATATGATTTCCAAATATTTCCTCCCATTTTATAGGTTGTCATTTCACTTCACTCATGGTGTCCTTTGAAGCACGAAAGGTTACAAAAGCTTAATTTTGATGAAGTTCAATTTGTCTACTTTTCCTTTGGTTGCTTGGGTTTTGGTGTCATATCTAAGAAACAATGCCTAATAAAAAGTCAGAAAGATTTACCCCTATATTTTCTTCTGAGAGTTTCATAGTTTTAGCTCTTACGTATACGTTTTTGTTACATTTTTTTTTTAATGACTGTGGATATCCAGTTTTCCCAACACTATTTGTTAAGACAACTTTTCTTTCTCTATTGAGTGGTCTTGGGATTCTTGTCAAAAATCAATTCAGTATAGATGTACAGGTTTATTTCTGTGTTCTTAATTCTGTTCCATTGATCTATGTCTGTCCTTGTGCCAGTATTATACTGTCTTTACTGTAGGATTGTAGTAAGATTTGAAATTTGGAAGTGTGACTCTTCCAATCTTGTTCTTCTCTTTCAAGATTGTTTTTGGCTCTACTGGGTCTCTTGCATTCCCATATGAATTTCAGGATTAGCTTGTCAATTTCTGCCCCCAAATAGGCAGTTTGAATTTTGATGGATGTTTAATGTATAGGTTAATTTGAGGAGTATTGCCATTTTAACAGTGTTAACTCTTCCAGTCCATGAAATTATTTTAAGAAGTGATGCTTAACTCTCTATTTAGGCCTCCAGAATCTTGGCTACCATCACAAGCTGGCGTCCATGTTTTCCATAGCTACCTCCATATCTTCTTCATTACTGTGAATCTGGAGGGACTTTATACTGTAGTGACTCCTTAGTGAGTGAAGTAACAAAATTAAAACTAACTCTAATATAGTGGTGGTGAAAATGCAAAATAAAACAACTGCTAAGGAGAGGAATTTGGCATCACCTATTAAAATTACATATGCATGTGTTCTTTCATCCAGCAATCCCCTTCTAAGAATTCATTTTTCCCATTTCATGTATCCATAAATATGTGTCTACTATGTACCCACAAAAATTTAAAAATTAAAAAAAATATGAAAAAAATAAATAAATTTGTAGCCCAAACAAGAAAACAAGAAAAAAGAAAGAAAAATTTCTTAAACCTGAAAATGGGAAAGCAGAGGATGTCAGTCAGGAAGCAGAGCCATGAATAAAGACATTGCTAGATATTCACCAATGTTGGCATCTCTTTGCATTTGAGCCAAAGTTATCTTCAAAGTAGGAGACAAAGCTGTAAAGTTATCCAGTAGACAAATGAAAATGCAATAAGTATTTGATCCAATATTCCAGTTTTATTCCAGATCATCAGTTGTAGCTTTCTACATTGGAGTCTTATATACTGCATCAGTTAATTAATATTATCAGTTGAATGAAGAAGGTGAGATAGAATTGATAGACTGATGATAGACACCAGAAATTTATTTTTTTGTATTCACGTGTTCCCACCCTATTATCTCACTGCCTATTGCTATCAAGAGTTTCTGTTCAAAGATTACTTGTAGCCAAAGATATTTACACAGCTTCACTAAGAAACAAAACAAAATCAAACAAAAACCCCACCATATATGTTCAATAATAAAAGGGATTTCTAAATAAATTATGGTACACCTGTAAGGTGAAAGATTATGCGGCCATTAAGATTACGTATGTGAAGAGTGAGAAAATGTGTTTTATAATTTTATGAAAATGCAGACAATAAAATTAGATCTATGGGATGATCTCAATTAGGGAAAATATGCCTAAAAAACAGTGTGATAGGAAATATAACAACATGTTAATAAGGTCGCCTTTGGATGATAAGATTATGGATACTTTTCTTTTTGTACTCATATGTTTATTATTTTGTGGATAATTTTTTTGTAATCAGAAAATAGTAAACTATTTTTTAGCCAAAAGCATCCACATCTTTCTTTTTCTTGTGTACTATGGGAATATGCATTTTGATCTGACCATTGATTGTGGGTCTTTTGACAAAGTGCAGAGTTGTTATGACATATGGTTAGTTCAAAGAGGCTAATTATCTTTAGGCTGTCCAATTGGTTTAGGAGCTCTTCAACAATCATTTGTTCTTCTAGCAAATGTCACCACTGGACAGAACAGTGAGATCCCCTTGACTATCCTAATTTGAAAGCAATGGACGAAAAATACAAAGGCTGTTTTATTAATGAAAAGTGATGATTGATATACTGCAAAAGATAAAATGTTAAGATCCAAAATCTTGCAGTGATATTCACTGAGAATTCCCTAATGTCACTATTATTCCTAGAGAAAGTTTGGTCTGAGATGGAGCCCTGTGAACCCTGAGTTGGATAGTAGCTTCTTTATAGAAGTCTTGCACCACACCTTACCAGGTGTGCACAGAAGTAGTGTGTTTAATGCTCTTTGATGTCATGAGCTCCTTATGAAAAATCTAGAACAATATGTTACAGTGATAATTATTATATGAATTCTTTTTTTCAGAATATTTTAAATAAGCCTTTCTACTTGAAACCTATGAAAGTTGAGAGATATTTTTGAAGACAATATGTCTTCATTATTTTCTTTGCTTTTCTCAAGATGACAGAATTTTCTACTCATCCTTACATTTTTAAAAGGTTTCAAATTTCAAGCTGGTTTACACTTCCAGCAATCTTACAAAAACATTTGGGGGTGGGGCTTTCATTGACTGAATGTGCAAATTGTGGGTTTTGCTTTAAATAGGGTATTCAGACTCAACAGTGGGCATCAGGATGCTACTTAGGGTTGGAAATGTGTTTGTATTATTTTGCTTTACTTTTGGCTCAGGCAGGTATGAATTGGTGGAGTCAGGTGGCATGGCCATGAATAGGACAGTTTCATTATTTTTTGAGATTCTTAAATCTATTTGGAACATAATCTTGAAGCCACCAAATCTCCTGGGAAATCCTACCAAAAATGAATTCATTTTGCATCCAAACTTCAAGGACATAAATTTATAAAAGTGCAAAATGAGCATTGCTTTTGGCCCATTAGACCACCTCAGTAAGAAATGTGAAAGGGAAACAATGAACCTTCACCATCCCTAAGCTATATCTAATAAGCTTTTTTCCTTTGGATGATTTGAATCAGAGAAGTGGTACATTGCAGATGATTGGATCACTTTATAATCCCCAAATTTGATTTCCATTGAATTTACATACACTGAATAAACTTGTAGTGAAAGATTTCCATCTGTGATGATTTTTCATAACTGAAGTATGCTTGCATTACAATGTCTTATTCACCATTGTGTCAGCTGCGGCTAGCACAGGACCTGGCATAAAGAAGTCCTTCAATAAATACTTGTGAAATAAAGGAACTTTAGTTGCCTTGGATTTTAAAAGGTAGCCTGAAGACACCACATCGGAGATAATTAGGACTGTGTTGACATAAAGCTTGAGAGAGAATCACAAAAGCTTGAGAGAGAATCACAAAAGAAAACAATTGTAACATTTTATGGGAAAGTCATCACCTGAAATTGGAGAAATCCCACGAATGGTACCAGCTGCAGTATTATCAAGGACATTGTTCCTGGTAAGCCCTTTAACCCCTCGTAGTTCACTCACTTGAAAAATGAGGATGTTCTAGGTCTAAAATGCTGTGATTCTTTCTGAGTCTTCTTCTATAAACCTTGCAGCCTTCTCTACAGGCCACAACTTACTTGAAACAACTGAAGTGGTTTCTCTCCTCAGTTTCCTCTCCTAGGCTCAAGCTACTACACTGGAATTTTTTGAAGATCACCTCTGTGTTCTATTTTCACTGTCCCTTCATATGCAGAAAATATAAGACTCTCTTGTGCCATCCTAATTAGGTTATAATGCAAACCGTAAATTGGCTGCATACTTCTGTTTTTTGCCCTTCACGCTTTATTTTAGTCTCTTTTCCATTCCATACTTGCAAAGCAGTTTCCCAGGATTGAATCTGGAGTGATGTTTAGAATAAAGCCTCAGTAAATTTGAATTCACATCATTGGCCTTACCAACATAGCTTTTAAAAAACAACTCACAGACCTTAAACAATCTCAGTAAGTAGCTTAAACAAATGAGTTCTACTATAGCTTTTAAGATGATTGCATCTTCTCAAACTCCAAGATCCAAATAGATGAGATTTTAGAAATCTCACAAAACAGACTAGTGGCCTCTCAAGCTAAACCTGGAGTACTTATCACCTTATTTGTGACTAATCTAGTGCCTGATATATACAAGTATATTGAATACATTTATTACCTTCCAGAGAGAAATTCTCAGTAGCATTCATCGGCTGTTTCTGTTTCATTATCTGTGAGGAGTTTTTCTCCTTCTCATTTGCTTTCATAACTCTTTTCCTCACACACTCACATAAATTTAGATACTGCATGAAAGAACTAATTCTGACTACAACCATAAAAAATATAGAAGCAGAGAATACACCCTATAGAGATAGGAACTCTGTATGAATAAGAAATTATGTATGATTGTGAAGGTAATTGTTAAATGTGTTCAGAGATATGATGACACTGGAATACCTTAACAGCAGGAACAAGATGAGTGGAATCAAATACCAGTTAACCAGAATGACTCTGGAGTGACATCTACCAAATAATTTACTTTACTGGTTAATTAGCAACTAGAATTTGTAGATGTTTTTCGAGTCCATGTATTATGTATTTGGTCCTCACAACTACCTAGGAAGGCAAGCCAAGCATTACTATTACCCAGTTTCACAAATGACAAAGCTGGGGTCTGGAGGCTCAGTGTTTGCCTAAGATTGTACAACTAGAAACTGATGAAAACTCAGATCTTCTAACTGAAAATCATCTTTCCAGTACAGTACATTGAATCTGATTAGCCAAAAATTAAGCTAAACCATTTTTTAAAAAAAAATCCTGCTAAAAATTCTTCTAAAGTATATTCATATACT